>NC_056729.1:480057925-480367925 GCF_019279795.1 Protopterus annectens
TAGGTGAGTGTGGATGATGAACTAGAAGCCCTAGTGATTAAGATTTTCAGGAGGTACAAGCTTTCTGCTTAGAAAGAAGTTGTGAATGGGGTTTGTGGAGAGGTATTGGTGCATTAAGGTAGGTCTAGTGTATTAGTCTATCTTAATGGTTAAAGGCACATTACAATAGGTGGACTTTCAATGTGAAATGCCATCTGTTCTAAGAGATAACATGAAGAGGTAGGAATACTTAGTATACCTAGCAATATGTTTTTGAGATCTCTGGCTTACCTTCAGTAGACTATTCCTGGTTGAGATTGCCAACTGTCTTATGCATATACTTGTCATTTAGCAGTGTCTTTGCTAAAAGAGGCAAGGATAGAGAGAGATTAATCATAGACTGTGAGGGCAGGGACATTCTTTAGGTGTGATTCATACATAGTTTTCTGATTTTAAAAGTTTTACTACAATTCTGCACTTTTAAGTGTTCTCTTGTATATAATAATTTTATATTTCTCCATATTACACAATAGACTAAAAGATATCTGATATTTTGTTATAGATTGTGAGTTTAAAGTGCATGCACAGCTTCCAAAGTTTGAACACTCTATTTGTATTATCTGTTTCATGGCGTGGGGCTCCGTTTCTTCTCAAAAGAGCATGAACAAATGAAGAACTATAAAAATAAATACATACAACATATAGGATCCCATAATTTCCACCATTAGAATATTCATGGTTATTTCAGTGGTACCAAATAAAAACAGAATGTGGACTTCTCTATGTACAACTCCTTTTTTGTAGGAGGTATTAAGAAAAGTCTTTTTCAATAATAATAAAAATGTTTACCTAATCTGTTTAATGTATAGACTGTCACAGTAATGTTTGAATATCCTAAGATAATCATATAACTTATTGATAACACTTAAATATGCAAAAAAAAAGTGATTGGGGCTCTTATTAATTACTTTTCACGTCAGTTATAGTGATTCTAATAGATGGCCTTTTTTGTTTCCACAATGGAATCTTAAGTTACATCTTACCACAGGTGAATCACATTTCTACAGAAATCAGTCTTCCATAATGTACTTTTACTATCAAAAATTTAAGCATGCTTCTGTTTATGGTAGTTCATTGCCAGACAATGGTTTGGAACCTGTTGCACTATTTTTCCATGCTATACTGCACAGAAACAGTCTCCCTTTTCTGTTTGGCACATCTTCTTTCTTATTCTTCTTGCACTTCCATGGAACTCGTGGATCCATCAGTATTTGCAATCCCTGTCAAGTTAGCTTCCTTTATCTGTTGAAAGAGTGTACTGGCAACTCTTAACTTGGTCATTCCATCCTCAAAATTAATAAAGTTCAGTACACTTTCCATGGAATACACTTTCAGCACTGGTGGAAAGGTAGCCTACATTTCAGCCTATGTTTTTTTGCATTCCTTAATTGTATTCATGAACTGCAGCCTCTTAAAAAGTTGCAGTTGAACAGTTATGAATTACATGCACTGTCTAACCCATTACAGTAAATGTTCTCCCTGGATACCATTACTACCATACATTTTGCTCCTTCTAATATGTCTTCACAAATTGTACCACAGTAACTTCCTGTTTCTATATTTTTCTCCAATTCATTCAGTGGTAACTGACACACTTTTTCAGTCCCAAGGAAGTTTTTATGAAACCTTTTCATTTCCCCATTGTTTTCACCAACTCCAATAAATCCAGTCCTTACTCTCTTTCCAACACTGTAACCAAGTTCAAATTTTTTAGAAAGCCTTATTATCCACTGAAATCAATTGCTGATCTACATGTTCTTCTTCCATTCTGTTTCACACTTCAGCAAAACATTGCTTGTCATCATGGCAAGTGGTTGAGCATGTAGAAATTCAATGGCATCAACTCCAGTTCCTTGTAGTCCCCTTATATAGCCTTTAAAGAGTCCTGAAATATGTCACAGTCTAAATTTCACCTCTGCTTAGCTTCTTGGCACTTCTTTAATGTTCAGCGAAATTAAATTTTTATCATCCGCAGAACACTTGTGTGGTGGTCATCAGTTCTCCTGAGTCCTGTCATTGCACATTTCTTCCTCCACAGTTACTTTTTCAGCAACTGGTTTCCATTTTGTCCTGCCATTATTTAAACTTTAACACCTTCACACATTCAGTAGTTTTACTAGTTTGTTTGCATAAAATAACCTTATCTAATCCCAAAATGTCACTTTAGTTAACCAGGGTATATGGAGCAGCAGCTAGACATTCTCTATCCGCAAGTTAAGCAGTTGGTAGATATAGATTCTGTAACCATTCCATAAGTATTGCATGTGATGTGTGTGTGTGTGTGTGTGTGTGTGTGTGTGTGTGTGTGTGTGTGTGTGTGTGTGTGTGTGTGTGTGTGTGTCTGTGTGTGTGTGTGTATATATATATATATATATATATATATATATATATATATATATAGATAGATATATATATATAGGGTCTGTATTAGATCACCAAACGCTTAGGTTAGCAAACGGTGATTAATTGACCCCATGAAAGTGAAAGCTTACAAAACCGAACTGTCAGAACAGCGATTTTTTTGCCCCCCCACACTCCTCCTACTTAAATATACCAACTCCGAGACCACACTACAGTGCCGAAAACGGCAAACTACCGAAGCGGTGTATATATATATATATATATATATATATATATATATATATATATATATATATATATGTATAGGTCCCTATCAGAAGCCTGAGTTTTCAGAAACTCAAAATCGATATGGTCAAGACCATATTATCAATTTTCTGAAAACTCAAAGCTTTTGAATGGAGATCACTGTACAGTGAGGATCAGAGAATTTACCCTTTTTTCCACTGTAGTGTGATCTCAGTGTTGGTTTATATAATATGCAGGGGGTGTGGGGAGTGCAGGGGTAGAAAAACGGTAGATTTTTGTTGTTTTTGAATTTGAGTCTTCTAAAACTCGATCATATCATCTCAACAATATGAATTTTGAGTTTCTGAAAACTCAAGCTTCTGACAGACCTATACATATATATATATATATATATATATATATATATACATATATATATATATATATATATATATATATATATATATATATGTGTAAAATTTATTTAAGAAAGTAATGGCTTACCTTTCTGTGATGGTATTTTAGTGTTTATTGTTCTCCTCTACTGGACTGCACATGTGTATGGCACCTACAGCCGCTTTCTTGCATATTACCTAAGTGAAGTGAGAAACAGCATGTTTTCTATAGTGATGTATTTCTGTCTTCTTTGCTGGAGAATTTTGGTGAAAGCCAAAAATAATGGGGGGGGGGGGGGGTCAAAGCACATGAATCAAGGGCAGCTTTTAAATATTACTCTGATTCACTTAAAAAAAGTTAATAGAACAATAGGTTATGCACCTACATTAATTTTCTGAACAACAGGATATGTGGAGCTTGTCAGGTATTATTGACTGACTGACTGTAACCATTGGTGATTTACCCAAAAAATTACAAGCTTTATAACGCACTGAGCACAAATATCATGAAAAAGTGGATGTTCTGCCAAATTCTGGAGAGGTATGGTTAGCAAAATTATAATCAGTCCAGTCTACAATACTTTAGCGGCCGACCTTTCTATTGGTATATCCTCAATTTACAATGGACACTTCATAAGCATGCATTTTTGAATAATAATGATCTTTTATTGCATAAGTGACTTTCCTAAATTCCTTTTAATCCTGCACTAAATACTCTGACTGTAGTTGGAAGGGGCCATCCGTATTTTTTTGCTGCCATCATCTGTGATTGCCCTGTTATCTCTTACCTGAAATCTGCCATAGTGGCTTGCAGAATGCTTGGCTTTAGCCCAGCCTTTACCTCAGGCTCTGTAGTTGACATAGCCTCTCAAATGATGTGTTCAGCTATGAACACCTTGTAACAGATGTGCAGTAAGTAGTGGATATAGATAGCATCCTTATTCTCTTGGGCACCTCTGCTTTCAAACTAAAATATTTCTCTAAAATAATGTTTTTTTCCCAGTTTTCCTGACTGTATGCCACATATATTATAAAGTCTGGGCTGGAGTCACTCTGCAGAGAAATAGTGATAAAATGTAATGAAACCAAGTAAAAATGCAGCACAGATTTAAATCTTTTTGTGTCACAAAAATATACACATTTGTGTGTGTGTGTGTGTGTGTGTGTGTGTGTGTGTGTGTGTGTGTGTGTGTGTGTGTGTGTGTGTGTGTGTGTGTATAGATATATGGTTCCCCTTTATAATCTCGAAATACTGAAATCTCGAATTTCAGTATGCTGAGACCATAAAGGCGAAACTTTAAAATAGCGAAAGCGCATAAGCGTGAATCCGAATATCTCAAATCCACGCTTATGCATTTACGCTACGTTACATGAAGTGTTTGGTGGGATGGTGTCCAGAATTTAAGGTGAGTGAGTGTATGTGAGTGTTTTTGTAAGTTGTACATGTGGGTTAGGGTAGGGAGGTGGAACTATGAGTGTGAGTGTTGGATGTGTTGGTGTTTGTGTGTGTGTGTTTGTATGTGTGTGTGCGTGAGGGACTGTATAATGTCTGGTTGTGTTTTTTTTTTCCTGTTTATGCGATCTCGGAGTTGGTATATATAAGTAGGGGGGTGTGGGCGGTGCAGGGGGGACTTGCCCCTCTGCTTACATGTAGTGTAGGGTTATATAGTTTTTGTGGTGTGGGTAGAATGGTGTGTGTGTTGTGTGGTGTATGTATGTTCGTGATTGTGTGTTTCGTGCTTTTGGTTTCGGGATTGTGAGTCGTTCGCCTTTATAGTTTCGAGATACTGAAATTCGAGATTTCAATATTTCGAGATTATAAAGGGGAACTATATATATATATATATATATATATATATATATATATATATATATATATATAATTTTTCTTTCATGACAGTGCTGCATTTATGCTGCAGAGGGAAAAAAACAGGTTGTTTCAGTGTACATAATTATATTAAAAAAATAATACCTCCAAACTCGGTATTAAAAAGAATACAATTATATTTACTAGTAAATAAGTAGTCTTCAGCCTCTTTCCACTGAAGGAAAAATTACATTTTCTACCGTGGAGGATACCAGGTGAAGTTTACCAAAACAGTATATCGTATACATTCAGAGTAAGTCACCAGTAAAAGAAACTGCATTGCCCTTCCAGATTTCAGTACTGTTTCACTGCAGAGCTGGAAACCTATGTCTATTCCTCTTTCATTTGCCTTTGCTTTCCTCAGGGACAGGTATGTGATTGGTAAAATGTCTAGTTATGTTCAGTCTAGTTCAGGCTGTTAGTTTATTACCCATTGGTTATAACTGGAGTAGAAAAATATTAAAAATGTTTTCTGTGTTTCACAGTCTAACCAGTGATGCAAACATACCTTTTTGTCTCATATAAAAGATCCCACAGCACCTATCAAAAAGAGTAGGGAAAATGCACCAATGGGGAAAAAGAAAACTGAATGCACAGCACACCACCACATTTGTTATTTGTACAGCAAAATTAAGTGCTTTTGTCCCTTTTATACTGGGACTTCATCAGAATGTTAATGCCAATGAGATATTTTTTTTTAAAAACTATTTTATTTTATTTATTTACTTGTTTAACATTTGTTTACCAGGAAGTCCGACTGGGCTGGTTGCCTATTTTCAGCAGAGGCCCAGGGAGAAAAGCTCCACATTAAATCTCATAAGGACACACAGTAGCACAATACAAAAGTTAACAGAGACAGTAAAGTTATACAAGTCATAGAATTTAGCATTGTATCCAGTGGAATTGCTACATATTTTTGTCGACTAACATTTGAAGAGTTACATCTGCAGTGGTGGGCTGCGGTAGCGTTGTTGCCTCACAGTAAGACGTTGTCCTGTTTGATTCTCAGCTAGAGCGTCTTCTGTGTGGAGACGTGCATGAATGGGCGTACCTTCGTTGAAGGTTGTGCGTCAGGGCCGGCAACTCGGCATGTAAAAATCTACTGCCAATCATTAGCGGACCGGAATTCCGCTGTGGCGACCCCTAGCCGGGAAAAGCCGAAAGACACAACAACAACATTTGAAGAGTTACAATTATTTTGTCAAAGGACAAGTTACAGTTAGATTTTCAAAAGTTCTATTTACCACAGAGATAAAGTTGAGTGAGCAGTAGTGTAGGAAAATATGAATATTTAACACTAAACACATGACACTGCTGCACCAATCAATTCTCACCCTCTCAGACAGTACTACAGTTGTTTAATTTGATTCTCTTTGAATCCTTAAAGCAGTATACCCCATTTTTCCAAGTTGCACACAACTTCATGACACTCGCAGCCCCCGAAGGGACCACGTAAATAAATAACCATAAAAAACTGGTTTGTCGAAAGTAAACAATGAATAAATAGTGAAAAAAGTACATACATTGTAAAGTGTTAAAAGGTGTGTGTGTGTGTATATATATATATATATATATATATATATATATATATATATATATATGGTTCCCTGTCAGATCGCTGAAGTTTCAAAACTCTGAAGACCATATGGCCGAGACCATATCTCCGAGGTTTTGAAACTCTAAAAATTTTCTATTGGGATAGCTGTATAGCATGGAACCTGGGATTTGCCATTTTCCTCACTGTAGTGCAATCTCGGAGTTGGTATATTTAATTAGCAGGAGGTGTGGGGGTGCATGGAGGCTTGTCCCCCTGCAAAACTGTACAGGCAAGTTGTTTTGTTTTATCTTCTTGTTTTTTTTGCGGGGGGGGGGTTTGGAATTTCAAAATTTCGGAGATATGGTCTCAGCCATATAGTCTTCAGAGTTTTGAAATTTCAGCGATCTGATAGTGGTCCCTATATACATATATACATACTGTATACACACACACACACACATATATATATATATATATATATATATATATATATATATATATATATATATATATATATATATATATATATATATATATATACTGATGTTAGAACAATATTAAATATTGAAAGACTTCATCTTTAAACTACTAGAAATAGATAGGGTTTCATATTAGCCTAAATCAGCTGGTAGCATTTGTTACTTGCCACTGCAGTTCTTTGATCTCCAGCCAGGTTATTCAGGGCCCTCCACTTGAATCACTTTCTAGCTTTTCCAATATGTAAAATAAAAATTCATGTTTCTTATTTCCCCTCGTTGTGTCTCTATAGGGCATTTAGGTCATGTTTTTTCTGAATGTCATATAGATTCTCATACATTTGATCTCTAAAAGGCCTTTCTGTTTTACCAATGTAAAAACAGTGACACTTAGATCACTGAGTTGCATATATTATGCCTCTAGAACTGCAGTTGTAGCATTGAGAACTTCTGACACCATATCCAGTTAATTAAATGTTTTACCCTTCTTTTGTGGAGCCACATTGTTTGTAAACTCCACATTTATAGGTCCCTTTTTTCTCTAAACAATCCATTTTTTTTCACTTCAAGTATATTTTTAAAACTTATTTTTTTTAAACAAACTATCATTGATCTTCCCCCTTAAAACTTAGAGGGGTTCATCACACACTTTAAAAAGGTGCTGATTTATTTGTATCATGTTTCTAATTCCAACAGCATCCCAGTTATGTGAAAGCACTACAGCTCTAATAAAATCTCTAACTTCACTCTCCTTCCTCATTATTGTGGTTTCTATACCGTTACCCTTATCCAGTAATAGCATATGTACCACTCCCCTCCTCATCTAGTAAACTTCATCAAAAATGTTTTTAAGAAAATATTCTAGGTAGCTCCTCCTGATAAATATTCCTCTGAGTGAAATGCTTTCCTTCAAAAACACATCTAGATCAGATATCATCCGTGCTAACCTAACCACGTTTTCTGTAGATACTGGACTTGAACATCTTATTTACTTTATCTTTCTTAAGTTCAACATCCAAGTAATATATATTAGATTGGAATGTTTCATATTAAATCTAAAAAAACAGTAGTTCCATAAATATATTGAAAAAATTCATTAAATCACTCTTAAGTATCTGTCCAAAAATAACATCATCTAAAAAGTGCACATACACTGTCCAAAGAATCACAAGATCTGGAATTAAAGATGTAATAATATTCCTAATATGCCATCACAATATTTGCAAAAACCAGGGCACAAGCAGCTCCCATAGTTACCCCTGTCCTTTGGTGGAAAAACTGTTCCTTCAAAGTAAATTAATTATTTGTCAAAATACATTGCAATAAATGAGATACTGCATTAATAGTTGTAGAGTGCTGTGCTCACATAAATAATCATGGAACCATTCTAAAACTATCTCGTGGAATAACTGAAAAAAAGATTATTGACATAAATTGTAACACAAATTATCCTGTCATCATTTATGTTAGGTGTTACTTTCTTAAGGAAATCCCAGGAATCCCATTTCTCCTTTTCTACTACCCCTTTTAGTTTCAAATCGACAAATTTTGCCATGGCTGATGTCTTGAATTCTTTGCATCCACTATTGGTCTTAATGATGGATCAGTAACGTTTTTATGTATTTTTGATATGCCAAAAAAGGTTCATAGGTTGATAGGTGTGTACTAGGCCAATGGCCCTGGAGCCTTTACAAGCCTAGCCCATAGAAGTGCCCTGGCATTATGCCGCTATTAGTTCCCGGTGCCTCTATCAAGTAGAGCCACTGGAATGATCCTTGGGTTGAACTTTCTGTTTCCCATCCACTCATCAAGATTTCTCTTAAAAAGGGCCAGTGAGGTGCTCAGCTTGACATGTATGGAAAGTCCATTCCAGAGCATGGGCAGTCTCTGGGTTATGAACCTGTCCCTCCAGCATGTTCTGTTGATTGTGGTAATGAGGTTGAGGTCCCTGGAGCGTGTGGTGCGGAGGGATTGGGATTTCTTTAGGTGTAACATTTCTAACAGCCCTGGATCAGACATGGCTTTATAAGTCAAGCAGAGATCGCCTCTTAATAGACGATATGAGACAGAGAAAAGCTTTAGTTTTTTTAGTCTGTCCATGTAGGGCATGTGTTTAAGGCCTAAGATCTTCTTTGTGAGGTACTTTTGGGGCATTTCCAGCTGTTGCAGGTGTTTAGTGAGGTACATGCCAAATGGGGCATTATACTCGATGATTGGTCTAATGAGGGAAGAGTGGAGAGAGTTGATGACCTCTTTCTTCCTGGATTCAAAACCCGTGGTAATGAGATATGCCACATAGAAGGACTTTCTGACCACAGTGGCAATGTGGTGGTCGAAGGAGAGGTTGCTGTCAGCCTGTGTCCCCAGATCTCTTATAACGCCTTCAGTCTTCAGTGGGCTACCAGCGATGTGGTAATTAGTGGAAACTAAGTTTTTTCCAAAGGAAATAACGGCACATTTTTTGGCATTAAGCTTAAGGCCATGGTTTCAACATCAGTCATTGGTCTCATTGAGGCCTTTCTGTAGGATGTCTACGTCACTTGGGGAGTTAATAATGGCTCCCAGCTTGCAATCGTCGTCAGACTTGGGCAGCCAGAATCCCTCCGTGTTGGCTTGGACTTCTGAGAAGTAGATGCGAAACAAGAGAGGACCCAGGACCGATCCCTGTGGGACTCCACTCGTGACTGGTTGGCAGTCTGACTTGGAGTCTGCTACTTTCACACTGTGGGTTCCATCTGTGAGCCAATTTGCAACCCACCTAGTGATATAGGGATTGATGCCTAGTTTGGTGAGTCTATCAGTAATTCCTGAGTAGGGAATGGTGTCAAAGGCCCTGGCCAGACCAAGGTAGGCTGTATGAACTGACTTGCTCTCATCCACAGCTCTGGTGACTGAAGTCAGCCAGGTTGAGCAGGCATAATCTACCCTTCACAAAACAAATTACATGGGATTCAGAGTTTGAAGATTGCCTATATCCTTGTTAATTAAGTCCATGATGATGCATTCCATAGCCTTACATTTCAGACTCATCAGGCTAATGGAGTGATAATTCCCAGGGTCTGTAGTCACTCCCCCTTTATGGAGAGGGATGACTGTAGGCAGTGTGCCCTTCTGTAGAGACAAAGCTTGAGGTGAGGCTGTGACTGAACAGGGCACACAGATGTGGTGCCACTTCGCTTTGTAGTTCATGTAGAACACAGCCAGGGATATTATCGGGTCCCATGGAAGCTGTATTCTTGGCCTTGGACAATGCATCTTTAACCTGTGCTGCAGTAATGCTGGGTGCCTGGCATTCTTCTGGTACTGTGATTAGTCCTTTGAGGGGGAGAGGGGGGGTAAAGTTGGCACTGAATCTATTGGCCAGTATGTTGGCAATATATGTTGGCTCAGTACAGGAGGTACCATTGTGCAGTAACTCAGAGCAAATCTGGGTATTGCCATGGAGATTCTTGATATAACTGTAGAAGGCTTTGTGGTTGTTTTTAGTGGCTGTCACAATTCTGCCTTCATGGCTAGCTTTAGAGGTTTTGATGAGGGATCTCAACTTTTTGTTCCGGCTAATAAGGGAGTTTTTCCAGTCTTGGGACTTCACCTTTTTCTGCAGCAGTTTCCTTCTTCTGTTGTAGAGTTTGTTAATGGCAGGGGACCACCGCATTGGCTTCCTTTTTTTGGAGGAGAGCGTCTTGGTTCTGTTGGCTATGGCTAGTTCCATGCATTTATGTATGTGTTCGTACAGTGCATTGGTTTATGATCCTGTGATCATGCACCTATTTTCCATTTGCATGGGTGCCGTGAAGTTAGCCACCTTTTTTTTACGAACCCAAAGTCAGCTTTGGAGAAGTTTTTCATTGTGGTTGCCTTTGCTGGTGGTGTGGGTGAGATGTGGATTTCCATGGTAATTAGTTTGTGATCAGATCTAACTAGTGAGGAATTGACTATTGGTGTTGAGCAACTGTTGCCCATGTTAGTAATAATCAGGTCAAGGATGTTGCTTCCTCTAGTGGGAGTAAGAATGAGCTAGTCCAGCACATTGGAATTAATGAATTCCAGGAAGCGTTGGGCAAGTGTACTGGTGCATGAGTAGTTTTCTCAGTTGATGGAGGGGTAGTTGAAGTCACCCAGCATGAGAGTGTTGGGTTGCACCCTAATAGTTTCCTGGGTGCTTAGGAATGGGGAGTGAGAGTCTTGGGAGATGGTTGGAGACCTATAGCAAGCTACGACCTGAATTGCCGTCTTACCCACTGTTAGTTGTACCTGAATTATCTGTGATGCGTTATGCTGGGCTACTAATCTGGAAGTGTGCATATCCTTTATAAATATGGAGACACCACCACCTTTGGAGCTTTGGTCCATGTTCTGGGGCAGAAAGGTGTGGAATGAGTTATAGCCTGGTAGCACAGGGGTGCTTTCTGCTGCTTTAAACCAGGTCTCCGTTACAGCACAAATGTCGATGTTCTCCATTTTGAGGAGTGCTTCGAGTGAGTGCATCTTGAGATTTAAACTTCTAGCGTTGAGCAGCATGACCCTCAGCTTGCATTTATTTTCTGCTTGTACTGCAGTATCATTCTGGGCAACGGTAGGATGCTTCTCAGGGCTAGGGACATACCGGCCTGGGCCACATAATCCGAGACCTCCACCATGTCTATTTTCATGTAGTCCCGGGAGGTGCATCTCAGGTCATTCACACCCACATGGACAATGACAGAGCCGTACTTGTACTTGTTGTGGAGTGACCTGAGTGCATTTGTTATGTGTCGGATCCTGGCATCTGACAGACATCTGACTGTTACCTTCCCCTTATTCAGCCTAGTGAGTGGGACATCATTGTGCCTCACTATTGAGTCACCTATGATTAATGTATTGGACAAGCTGTTTTGCCTTAGGGGCTTAGGTTGAGGGGCACACTGTGTAGGTGAGCTATGTGTCTTGTAATTTGTGCTGTGTTGTGGTGGTGGAGTGCATTTCTGATTTGGAGGTCTCTGCTGTTTCGGTAGATTTCTATTGAGAGCCTCCACGAAAGTGGGTGTGTGGTTTATGTTTTTATGTGAGAGCTGTGATGGTGGGTGTTCTGGAGGGCTGTGTGTTCCATGTGGTGTGGTGCAGTGGTTGACCTTCTCTTCTTGACCAGCTATTCCGGTCTTGGCTGGAGAGTGCATGTCTTCCATTTTGGATATATAAGTGCATCTCTCATCAGTCTGAGTGTTGGGAGGTAAGAGGAGAGAGTTATCTGTGTACATGAGGTAGTTGCTACACTGCCTCAGAATGCCCAAGTTCACCAGGTTAATAGGAGAAAGCACAAGGTACTGACCTTTAGACATGCCAGAAGGGCTGGTCATTATTAATAAGTACTGGAGCTGTTTCCTTATAGGACATTTAGTGGCTGTTAGCACTTATGTGTGTTACAATAATTGCTACAAGAAGCCAGATGAAGTGCTAAGCAAATAAGCTTGTTAAATGCAAGAGAGAAGAGAACTAGTGAGATCTAAGGGAAAAATGGAAGAGCAGGCATTCTGGCACCAATAATAGTTTACCCTAGCTTAGTGGCACTGCACGGCATGCAAACCCATGCAAATACGGGCTTTTAAAGCAGAAAGTTTAAAGGTAGGTAGAAACAACTCCTCTTGTGCTAGATAGGCTACCTAGTGCTTACCACTCCCACTGATAAGCTGAGAGGCTTTCCTCTAATACAGAAAGGTCTGGGGAACTCAGAAACTACAATACATTCCTGAATACAGCACATCTGTATCTGGACTACTCTAGTAACAGGAAAGGCAGGAAAACAATCTAGAACTTTTTTTTTGAATATAACAGTAGCAAACGAGCAAACTGATTTAAAGAAATTAACCAATTAACCAATAAAAAGCTCAAAACTGAGCCCTGTTCCAGCAGCCTTCAATCAGACAAGTTCTAGCTGCACACTCCTGCTACTAGGGTGCAAGGGAATCTTCTCCAAAAAAGATGGCCTGGATTAGTGTTCAAGTTATACAAGCAAAGCTAGATTCAACAGGTCTAAATCTAGTCTATACTACAGCAAACAAGGCACACCGATTTCAGAAACAAACAGTTCAAATAAGCAGGCACAATAAGCCTTTAACCAGAAATTTCCAGCTCAGAAGGGCAGAATCTACCCTCTCCTCCCACAAAAGTGCAGACCACAAACCGTCTTAATGTAAAATAACTGACATGAAGCCCAAGTGCTTAAACCAGAACTAAGACACTTTTAGAATAACAGACACTAAGCCTTCAATCAGCAACTCCCAACTTAGAAGGATGTAAGCTACCTGTCCTGCCATAAGAATACAGACCATAAACCTTCTTAATGTAATACAACAGGCCTGAAGCCCAAGTGCTGAAACCAAAAGGCTTATAATAACAGTTATGGTTTAATCAGGCTACTAAAAAGAATTAATAAATGCTGCAGAATAAATGCAATTGAATACTTTTAAGAATAGGTAGCAAAAGCAAAATAAAGTAATAAAGTAGGAAGAAACACAATTACAGTAAAAGCAGATGAATAAAGTGCAATTTTTTTAATATAACAGTAGCAAACAAGCAAACTGATTTAAACACATTAACCAATTAACCAATAAAAAAGCTAAAAACTTTCAGCAGTCTTCAATCAGCCAAGTTCTAACTGCACACTCCTGCCACTATTGTGCAGGGGAACCTTCTCCAAAAAAAGATGGCCTGGATTAGTGCTCAGGTTATACAAACATAGCTAGATTCAGAAAGTCTGAATTTAGTCTATGCTACAGTAAACAAGGTGTACCAATTTCAGAAAGAAACAGTTCAAATAAGGAGGCACAATAAGCCTTTAACTAGAAATTCCCAGCTCAGAAGGGCAGATACTACCCTCTCCTCCCAGAAGAGTGCAGACCACAAACCTTCTTAATGTAAAACAACTGGCCTGAAGCCCAAGTGCTTAAACCAAAAGGCTTAGAATAACAGTTACAATTTAATCAGGCTACTAACAAGCAGTAATAAATGCAGCAGAATAAATGCAATTGAGTACTTTTAAGAACAGGCAGCAAAAGCAAAAGAAAGTAACAAAGTATGAAGAAACACAAATACAGTAAAAGCAGATGAATACAGTGCAATTTTTTTGTTTGTTTTTGGTTAAGTGGGAAGGGATGAAACATAATAATTTAAGGCTGATAAACTAAGGGGGTGGGCCTTCCCAAATGATCTCTCTGTACTCAGTAGAATAAGTTGATGAGATGGGACTGGGAGGAGTGTCCAAAATGAGATTTATAGTAGGGGTGGGCAACTCAAAAGTGACCCTAGCCAAGAACTCTTAAAACTCCAACAGAACAGAAAACTTAAAACAAAACAAAGGTAATACTAGAATAAGATACAAAATAGAAGTGATCAAACCTTAAATAAAGAGCTTCAAATCAAAATTAAATGCAGAGATGAGTGATACTCAGAGCAATGCAGACCGCACAAACACTTCAGATAACTACAGATATTTGCAAGTAAAAGAGCAATGCTAGAGGGGATACAGAGGTTTTCTACTTTCAGGTAAAAAGTCATCCTCTGTAATGGGTCCCTGAATTAATGTCATAAATGAAATTATCAGTCTTAGAATAAGCTATGTTTAACTCATTTCTAGAAATGTCTTCATTAACTGCATCATAAAGAACGCAGTCTATTTGTTGATGTAGTCACAGGTATTTCCCAATTACCTGAACAAATTTTTCCTAGTAGTATAAATACCACCTCAGGTCTCCCCTGAAAAGGGCATCTAGCCTTGTGGGACTAGCCTGTTCAACAAAGGATAAATAAATAAAATGTGTCAGTGTCACAAACTAAATGGTAATGACACTGTGGAGAAAGGGGAAACACCATGAACAGTTGAACTCATTAATTGCATAAATTAGGACCTCATGGCATGTCATACAGCAGAAAACAGTGCCAGTAAAATGTAATGTTGACAACCCAAGAAGGGGGACTTAAGCTTTAAAGAAACAAGTCAGTTACCATAATTCGAGAAACCGTGTCGTTTCCTGTGATTATTTGTGCATATGGCCATTGTAGTTAACAAGAGGTAAATAAGGGTGAGCCCATTGTCTGTGCATGTCATTATGAGACCCTTGGACAAACAGGATGTGTTGGTCAGAGGAAGAGGTAGCATGTAGTTATGGATATGAGTGTTTTATACAGCTTATGAATAAACATGCCTGTATTTATTAACAGCATTTTGTTGCTAGTATTCTGAGAGAATGTTGTTCTGCAGATGTTATTGTGGAATCTGACTTTCCTGTGATTGTGTACAGTGCACTGATACTGAAATTATTTCCTGAATGATGCTGTGGACAGAAAAGACACAGACCAGCTGTGGATGATACATGTTTGCTTAGTATCCATGTACCTGCTTAACATGGCTTATGTTGTGATATGGCCAGTGCAGCTGGTATGTGCAGATGTGAGTCTCCATCCAGCACCTTCAGTGATTATGCCCATGGAAATGCTGATGGTGGTGATATTGCACAAAACCATTTGCATGTTGGGTAGAAAATGAAGCAGTAGCTGTTAATGTCATTCTGCCCTGGCATAGTGACATGCATGAACACCTTGTGTGGACTGGGTTACATTATCTGCCTTTACAAACCCATGTGCTTTTGGAATACAGTGAGCAATTGGCCTGATGGGCTGCCGTACTCAAGAAAACGTTTTGTATGTTACCTTCAGTTTTTCATAGTGTGGAGAAACTGCACTTGCACATGGTTCAGAGCAAACACTGAGATGTACAGACTAACACCATCATGAAATTCTGATGGCCATACAAGAGGTAGCATGTGCCATGGTGTCGGAGATATGCCAGTTGTCAATTTTGGCACATGATATTAATGCCATGGTACAGTCCCATGTTGCCCAAATGCAGATGTGGTTTCAGTGTGTGGGGTCATTGCTGTGGGATGCCACTGTCAGATGCTTATCTGGACCCTGCATGCACACTTTATGCTTGACTCTGGCTGCACTGGTTTAAGTAAGAGTACAACTAAATCTGCTGTATTAAATCTGAAGAAATCACAGGATATTCATTTTTCCTCAGAGAGTAATGCTGGATAAGCCATGAAAATGGGCTATGCTGTGTTATTATTTATATTCGTATTAATGCAGCCATTATGAGGGTTATTTTTTTTAATTAAATACATATCCATAAAATAGCTATAATTAGGACTAAGTGCAAATCCTTTGAAGTTCTGAAATACACATTAGTCTTTCAACATAGTTACAGAGTTTAATTTTTAGTTATATTGACCGAAATTCTAAGCTCTTTGGTGTCTTTTTGCAGACATTAAGTATTGAGCGTTATGTAGGTCACATTTGTATGATAGTTGTCTTAGTCTGTAACAGTCACAAGAAGCCTGCATAGCATATTACATAGTATATTGGGCAATGCTTTGCTCATTTATTCATTTTTATTTGATAATAAGGTAGGCAGACTGGTCCAAAGACCCATTTCACATACAACTACATTAGGATTATAATCTGTAGTGAATGCAGAAGTAAAATGTCAATTGGATAACATTTGTATGAAACAAGAAAATACTTTTATTAATCTGTTCGTTTCTCCTTCTGCTTGGAGTGAAATAGTTGAAATCTTGAATTTGTGTATATGTATTTAAATTGTATGATTCTCAGAAGGTGTGTGTGTGTGTGTGTGTGTGTGTGTGTGTGTGTGTGTGTGTGTGTGTGTGTGTGTGTGTGTGTGTGTGTGTGTGTGCATGTTATATGTTGTTCAGGAATCTCAGACATTACCCACAGGTATCTTACTGACATTGTTATGGCAATGGACATGAATGGTAACTTTCTGGATTTATGTTATAACTATGGCACTGCAAGAGATACATGGAGGGGTGGGGAGTGGCTACACTCCTCAGCGGTCATTCTTCAACTGTCATGTTAAATGTCTATCTCTTATTAACTGGGGGCAAAAGTGGATGTTGATGATATCATGTCATTTGCTAATAAAGACTAAAGGAGTGTTCATTGTAGTCTGGTCAAATTTCCTTCTGAGCAGTATAAATGCTACCTGGCTGTCCCATGTAAAACAGCATTCTAAACAATGGGATCTGTCCATTAAAGAAATGCAGTAAAATAATCTGTATAAACTGATAAGACATGCAGAGAAAGCTATATGTAACAAAGTAATTGTGTTGTTGTGCAAGGCAAGTGGTTAATTTTATTGGGCTGCATCATTATTCATAAACATAGCACAGCAAATCCCACATATTCTGTGTGAGTTCAGCCAGTTCATCAAAATCACTCTCTTCTAATACCAAGTAACCTATTTCGAGTCACAAGACTAGACACACACACACACACACACACACACACCACACACACCACACACACCCACACACACCACACACGCACGCACACACACACACACACACACACACACACACACACACACACACACAAAGCAGCAATCCAGTAAAGTAGACTTAAAATCTCACATGCAAACTATTATATGGATGAGCAAGCATCCGTGTCCCATGGCATCCATATGAGGTTCACAAACCCCTTTATTAAACAACTCCGAAGTGATCATGCCCAGTAAAGAAATGTAATTGTAACTGTTACTAAAGTTAACCAGTGCTGAATGCAGACTCACAGAAGCTAAAATCTCATTTAGCACAATGGTTATGTCTCAGCATGGTTCAGTGGATTATGCTGTGATGAACCATTAAATTGCTAGTACATTTATATCTGTAGGATCTGTGGGATTGTGCAAGAATAAGGTAAGAAGCCTGACTTTTGATATCTAAGAAAGCATGGACATTATTTTACTAGGTTAACATCTGTCAGAGGTAGAATCTACAAACTTGACTGGAGCACTACAGATCCATAGTGAAATGTTACTTATAATAGTTGGCGACCTTATAAAAATTTGACAGGCTCCAACTTTGAAACTTTGGATTTCTGTATGGAAATAACTGGGCACCTATGGTTGGCCCTGACGTTCCATTATCTCCTTTCTTTTATGTCACTCACAAGTAAATGTAGTAACTGCAGTGGCTTTTTCCTGCTGTTTACTATTGAATGTATTTCTCTTTCTATGACTGATGTTACTTCAGTTTTTTTTTTCTTTTTGGACATCCTATCCCTTTTAATGGCTACCTTAATTGAGGGTATCTGTTGCCATAGCTAATGACAAAATTCCTATAGCTATTGCATGTCACTCATTATGTCATTTAGTTGTCAACTTGTCATTTATTGTTCCATTAGCAACCTCTTTCCAATCCCACGTGCATAAAATTAATGTTGTTGTTGTCGTCTTTCGGCTTTTCCCGGTTAGGGGTCGCCACAGCGGAACTCCGGTCTGCTAATGATTGGCAGTAGATTTTCACGAATGCCAAGGTGCCAGCTCGACGTTCAACCTTCAACGAAGGCACGTCCATTTATGCATGTCTTTCGAACACCCACCCAACCTCGGGGAGGACATGCAGACTCCACACAGAAGGCACTCCCCGCACTCCAGCTGAGAATCGAACGGGAGAACCTCTTGCTGTGAGGCAACAACGCTACCATTGCACCACATGCATAAAATTAATGTACAGTTGAATGTTGAGCCTAGGCTGTGGGTGTAGAGGGCAGGAGTGTGCATGCCATTTCCTCAAACAGTAGAAAATTGCATTTGTACAAACTGAGCATTCATTTATATTCTGTACCGACATATGCCCTTTCTCCTTATTTAATGTAATCAAAACCAGGCAAATGCACCTAGAGAAAACAGAATTTTCTTCCTATAGGACAACCCGTAGTCTCAAGCCAGCGCAGTCATTACACTGTTGTCCACTGGACAGCTGTGCTTGCAGTTGTCCCTTGGGGAATCATACTACATCATGTAATATGTTCATACAGAGAGACTGCAGTGAAGCCAAAGATGAGCTGTATGTTTGCCAGACACTGATTACCTCTGGAGACAGTGCACTGTATCTGCTCTTGTGAAAACGATGCAGAGGCTTCATGAAGGAGTTCAAAGTTAATATTAAGAAGCAGAAATAAAAACAAATAATTTCATCACTGTAAAAATGGAAAATAATAAGAAAATGCATTTTGTTTTACTAGCCCTTTATCAGGCCCAAAAGCAAATGCATTGTAGCAGCATTTGAGTAACATCCAATATCAATTAATTAACAAATACAGTATCAGATTCTGAAGAAGTCCTAGCATTGTAGATGAAAGCAGTTAGTAAATAATTGCGATATTGCATATTTCCTCTGCTTTTTGTGTGTGTGTGTGTGTGTGTGTGTGTGTGTGTGTGTGTGTGTGTGTGTGTGTGTGTGTGTGTGTATACATTTTGTTTGGTAATATTTTGTTTCTAGTTTCATTGTACCAACCTCTTAGAGCCGGTTTGTGTTTCATAGTCAATTAATTATATCTTTATTTTCAAATAAAAACACAACTAAACTTAAAACCCATATTGGGATGAAACCAATTGAATTTGCCAAATTTATGCTTTAGTATAAGGGTTTGCACTTGTCTACTTCAGAAACTGTTGTAAGTATCTACAGACACTATTTTAAATATCTGCAAATACAGAAATTAAAATGTTTACAAATGATCATGTATAAACATGTAGTTAAGGCATTCCTGACTTTTATGTTTACCACCTCTCATCAGTCTGGTGCGTTTTTAAACCATAGGACTATGGATGATTTTTATAATTGTATATCGTGTTATGGTGTTTATGTAGCTTCTTCATGTCATTATACTGCCAAAAATGCTATATACTTCCTGAAGGTGTGTACTTCAAGAAACTATTAACTGTATCATAACATACAGGCATGTCTTGGTGTGTATATTCTTGGTGTGTAATACTGTTGGTCCTGGAATTCACATATGACATTTATATTATCTTTTTCGGCCACTTTAGGTTTGAGTCCCTCCAGAGCTGTATGAATGAACCTACCCCTAAATGCCATGAATTGAATGTGTTCCCAAACATTTAGGATAATTTAGGAAAATGGTTGGATAATTGTCTATTTTACTAGCCATGGACATTATTAGATTCTTCAAATGTTTGTAGTTCATTATAGGTAAATAACTGCCTATATAACAGTTTATCACAAGACATGACATCAGACAGTATGGAAATTAATAGTTTCACTAGTATTCTAGGCTAATACTCAACTCAGCAAACCATCCATGTTGGTCTTTTATGGCACATTGATTGTAGTCTTGAGAGCAAGCTGTTCTGACTACCTCTGTAACCTAAAGTGTAAGCGTTAAGATAAAGTAATTGTGAAAAATTCCTACTGTCTTACAGATTTATTAAATGTCTCATTCATTTCCTTTGGAATATTGCATATAATAAAGCACAACTGCTCTCTGAACTACACCTGCTACAGCTATTTTTAAATGGCATCCCATTGTCAAGCAGGGTGATGAGCTTTTGCATTGCCTTTTGGGAAGTATTCGATAAGTACATACATGCAACATTTTACTGTTAATATTATTGTTTTATCTTCAGTTCTGTCAAATTGCTTTCATATGTTTTTACACTAGCACCTTATTTCTGGTCATATGGTAAGCATATCTGTATGGTCTTTTACAACTGGTTATGAGGTATATATTTGGGTATATAGCCTGTTGTATAAATGTACTAGGTGTCTTTCTCCATTGTCTTGCATTCATTCTGCTTTTATGCTCATGGTGAAGTATGGTGGTATACTCCTTTAAAACTAAGGTTCTGAATAGCCCAGTGATATGCAAATGCTGCATCTATGAAAAAACAACTCATATGTTTTTTGTTACAAGAAAGACATCAGGCAAGAATTTTCACACGTAGTTTACTTATCTACTAACCGATGTAAGACTAGGTTTAATGACTAAATGAAGCAGTTCTGTGATTTTCTTCTTGACTACTTTTAAAGATGTCAAATTGATGTTAGTTAGCTATGAAGGCCTTAGTAAAAATTCAACATGCATAATCAGTTCTCTTCATATTCCATCCCTTCCCTGCCTGCAGGTGTAAATTTATAAGACCCTCATATGAGTCTTACTACTCTGTTGAGGTCAACATAATTCTGGCAGGGGATTATAATTCCTGAAGCTTCAGATATTAATGTTATCCCAGTAACATCTGATAATTTGAACATACTGAGACAAACGTAGACTGCACATGGCCAGCTCCAACACATTTACTTTAAGTTGTTTCAGACTACACAGTGTATACAGTCCATCAGATCACACAATATACATTCAGGAGCTCTAAAAGTACTGTTTAGTTTAAAGACATACACAAATAAAATATGCTGCATCGTAGGTGGCACATTGGTGCAATAATAACATTACTGAGTCAGTGAGCTCTCAGTTCTCCAATTCACTTCTTGACTGGGATGCCTTCTTTGTGGAGTCTGAATGTCTAATCTTTTCATATCAGTTTGCATTGGGTGCTGCAGTTTCCTCATCTCTTAAGACATGCTTTGAGTGATCCTGCAGTCCTTCAAATTGCTTGCAGATGGGCATTCAGTGATTGAGTGTGCGTGTGTGTGTGTGTGTGTGTGTGTGTGTGTGTGTGTGTGTGTGTGTGTGTGTGTGTGTGTGTGTGTCTGTGCCTCTGTGCATCCTGTGATAGTGTGCCATCAATACTGGACTAGTTTCAGTGGCTTGCATCCATTGCATGACAGGTTAGACACGACCTCCCTGAAACCTGTATTACATAAAACAAGTAATTGGAAAATGAATGATTGGTGTGTTACCCTTTGTTTTTCAGACATTCCAAAATGTTTTTATGCAGTAGATTATAGATACCTGGACACTTTAATCTTGAGGTTATTTGCATTCTGCCTTTGCTTAAGCATAAACTGACTTAGCAGTTCTCCTTCATTTTGGAAAAAGAGGCATTTTTATTTTAACTTTGGAGAAAAAATGATTCTTTCTTCTACTTTCAGTTCTCACAAATCCAAGCAGAAGAAATAGTATGTAAATATTTATGTTTTTTTTCTGTTTCCATAATTTTTCATATTTTCTCAATGTTATTCCATGCCGGCTGTAGGTGTTATAAGGTTTGTGTCATATTTTTAAAACATTACTTGGAAGTGTATACCATATTCACTGTTAATATTGAAGTGATGTAATTTTGTTGTACATATCTGTAGTATCTTTTATATAATATTCTCTGTGTTTGGAGCTTTTCTCCCAGGGCCTCCACAGAAGTGAAACATTTTATGCTTAGTCAGATCATCCAGATTAGTAAATGGAAATAAAAAAATAAATAAGTAAATAAAAAATGGTAGCATGCTTTAATGTTAATAAGTACAGTCATTACTTTTTCAGCCTTTCAACTGCTTGAGTGTCTTGCCGGTTGTCTCAACAATCTTCTAAACTTAAAATACTGGATAAAATTTGTTGTAATTTCTCATACTAATTTAGTGTGAACTACCTTTAATATTAAATACCTCCAAAGGTGGAGGTAGGCAGTGGCAAAGGGAGCACCCACCTCAATGCAGGATGTTAGAGAGCATGATCAGCAGATTAGAAGAGGTGAGATTTGTTCCAAAAAGTTGAAAGCATAATTGCTGAGCATTCTGGCAGTCAGTGCTTTTTTAGCACTAGCAAGGAGCTGCTGTGTAGCTACATAATAGGTGATTACTGTACTTGAACATGTGCATTACAGCTTAACAGGAAGCTGTTATCCTGAAAGCCTTTGTGGTCCTCAACTCTAAGGATTTTTGTTGTTGTTGTCAATATGGGAATGGAGGTGCCAAATGGAGACATTATCCTGGATAACAACCAACCTTGCTACAGCTCAGAGACAGCCTATCAAGACATTCTGCTCTCAGGTGAACATTTAGCTTCTGCTCTACTCTTCTTCTTCTCCTGATTGAAATACCTCTTTAGAGTAACTCTTGAAATAGGTTTCTGGACACTTCTATGACTACCAAAAAAAACTAAAATAATATCTGGAAACCCAAAGGCAAAATTTAAAGAGCTGAAGAGAGGACTGAATAAGAATAAAACATGATATAAAAAGGAGCAAAGCTGCAGTATACAGAGTTGGGATGCAAGTTTTTTTTTTTTTTTTTACAGTAAAATCTGGCATCACCCATAATGGGTATAAGAAAAAACGATGCCGAACTGCATCTAGATCGGAAATGCAGTTCAGCGAACTGTTGATGGTGAAATTGCAGTACAGTGATGATTGGAAAATTTGCCCTTCCCTCATTGTAGTGTGATCTCGAAGTTGATATATATAATTAGCAGGCAGTGTGGGGGGCACAGCCCCTCACAAGAGCAAATTCTCTGAACTGCATTTCCGATGTAGATGCAGTTTGACAAATTCACTTTTCGATTACATAATATAGACTGGGAAAAAAAAACTTGCACAGGATAACAAGGTTAGTATTGCATTAATAAAAAGTGGTGTTAGTGGCAAATTTTATATATATATATATATATATATATATATATATATATACACACACACACACACACACATGAATGTGTGTGTGTGTGTGTGTGTGTGTGTGTGTGTGTATATATATATATATATATCATTACACATACATGTATATATAGAATTGTGTTTAAATTCAATATTGCTTTAATGAGGAGGAGGATACAGTATTACTGGGAAGGGAGTGGGGAGTAGCGGAAGTTTATAGGGGGACAGGGGAAGGAATTAAGAGGAAGTAATAGTGCAGGATAGAGAAGAAACACACACACCACATCTACATAGGCATTTAAACACACACACATACACACACACACACACACACACACACACACACACACACACACACACACACTCTGCATGTCTGCTTACTTGGAGCTGTAACTTTCTTACTAGTGCTTTCTGCACCTACAGGTCTTCCACAGAAGCATGCAGGAGCTTGCTGAATATGTGCCCCTTGGAAACTATACAAGACCACCTGTATGTGTGTGTGTGTATATATGTATGTATATATATATATATATATATATATATATGTGTGTGTGTGTGCAAAGGACTGTATAATTACCCTTTGCTTTCATGCATATTATTCCACCCCCAAAAAAGATTTTGGTGTGTACATCTGATTGTGAAGAAAATGAAACACATAATGACACAGTAATGTATTTCAGCTTGTTGCTCTCAGACAGATGCACTCTCTACTTACAAGGATATCTGTGGTCATTTATCAGAGATTGCATAATTTGCCCTTTTGTGTTTATACATAGTCTATCATACATAAACAGTCATCTTTTTTAAAAAAAATCTCTGATTTTTGACTGTGATAAAAGTGAAAGAAATAATGACTGCAACAATGTATTCATCCTGGTATTCTCAGTCTCATATACACTGTTTGCCCAAAGGCTGTATCATTGATGACTTGACAGCTATCATATAACTGCCCTTTATTTTCACACACAGACTGTCCCTACAAAAGATAAACCCTTTTAGCCATGTGTTATGAAGAAAGTGAAAGAAGTAATTGTGGCATTTCAACTTGCTGTTGTCATTCATAGCCCACCACAGTGATTGCTACAGTAAAAATAATGAATTATTCTGTTACCACTTTACACATATGTACCTAGTGCCCTGCCTATATTCGTCTAAATAAAAATTCTGCAAATGAAACATTAACCCTGAAAGCGAGAGACGTTTTCCATTGTCTATTTCTGTTGTAGTCAAATGACTATACATTACTGGGTTAGCACTGGAAACATCTCCTTAGATATCAGGTGCTTACCTAACATAGTAACAGAACATGGATGGGCTTGCCATATCCTTTTACTCTGTGTTAATGGGGTATAAATTGTAATATTAATTCTCACTTTGTTCTAAATTAGAGGATACTTATTTTTTAGTACTGTCGATGTGCTATAATTCCACATAATGCATCTTTTAAAATGTGAGTTATACTGATTTTACTGTAAAACTGATAATGTAAAAGCTGAATTATCTCAGTATCTACTGCTCTGGCCTTTGCCTGATGTGCCAAGATAACTCATACCCCACAGTTAAGTAGTTAATCTCAGCATGTCAGTTTAGTAATCAGAAGTAGTAGTAGTAGTAGTAGCAGACGTACGGCTGATGACCTTTCTTGATATCTAGGCATCCTTCTAAGTGAATATGTTTCACAGCACTGTAGGCACAAAGTGCAGTGGTTCTATACTTTCAAAAAGGCTGTAAGTAATATAGCATAACATATATTTTAAAACAGTGAAAATAAATGCAATCACTAAAAACTAGTATCATGGTTGCATTTTCATCCTGTGATCTGTAGGTAATTCTGTCCCACTAAAGCTAAATATAAATACCATGTGATAGTACTGACATTTATATACTACATGCAGTTAGAATTATTTTGCTGGTTTTGTTCTCCACAAAGTTTGACTCCCATATTCTGCTGAGATGTTGTCCTCCAGCGCATGAAGTTTTGACTGTTTAGTTTGCTTGATACAAGTATTATTTTAGCTTACTGTATTTGACTTAATTTAAAACGTGAATACACTGAAGTACAAAACTGTTTTACTAGTTAAATTATTTTTATCTAGTGCACTGCCTATGGTTTGTGAACAGATGGCTGTTTTAATACCATTTTGTCTGTATATGTAGTTTGCTGTTGTGAGTAAGCATAAGCCTGTGTACCTCCTTTTGGTGGTTGCTGTGTGTAGGACAGGAATTCACATTTTGATTTTTAAGCACCATCCTGCTATAAAATATAATGATATTTTTATCCATTTTTTCTGTGTAAGATATACTGGCTGATTTGGGAAACCTTTTATTTGTTTCCCATGCAAAACACTGCTTGTAGCTGAGTCTTGATTGGATGAAAGTTTTGTTCTACATTTAATAACTGCTGAACTTCCTGGTACTCTCATTAGCCAGTATCACAAGAAAAGTATGCATGATAACTGTCTGCTGTGAAGTGGGAAATTGGGTGTCCAGTGTTCCCAGAGCAGCATATCAGAACATCCGAGAATGTTATGGGAGCAAGACTAAATTGTATGTTTCTCTTCATCAGCTGTCTCCCAGATGGGAGTGTGAACACTTCTGTGAGAGTGTGCTGATTTCCCATTTGACTCAGTATTGAGTCATCCAGACTGGTTAGTTAGGACCCAGTTCAGTGTGTGGATTGATGAAGGATCTTGCTTAGGCCTGTATACCAAGGGATCCTAAGGGGAGTAGTGAATATGGAGCGGAGAGCCATCATCCTTTGACAGCCAGTCATAGTCTTCAGCTTAAGAAATGGCTAATGCAGTGACATTAGTACATCATTGCTGCCTCACTGTTTTAAACTGAAATGTCCTGAATTTTGCAAGGCATCAGATTTCCTCAAACTAGCTCCACAGAATAAGAGAGTTGGTCATCGGTAGCTTCATCCTGTCCCTCGGCCAATCATACTAGCTATTACAGCCCAAACCTTAGGTCGCAAACTTCTTGAATGGATGCTCGCCTCTGTGCCATGGGATGTGTAATAATGCAGAAGATTAAGGCTATGAGCTATTAATAAGCTACTTCCTGTGGTACCCTCAGCCTTCATTTGTCTACTGCTTGACCTTGGCTTGTCATTTAAACAGATGACGCTTTAGACAACTGGGAATTTTTGCTCCTTAGTGGTCTGCTGGACTGTGTGCCTAGTAGTAACTACTTACGAACTTATGAACAGCTGCTATTTTTTAAAGATGCAATTTCCTGCATCAAGCTGGAGAGTCTTGCTAGTGCAGCCAAGGAAGTTCTGATTGTTGTTTGCATGAGTTTCATATGCTCAAGTTAAGCAGTGTGTGTGACCTTCTTCTTAAATATATATATATATATATATATATATATATATATATATATATATATATTACTTATTGCAATCTATCCCCATGAGTAGCTTGTTGGAAAGTCTAAGATAAGTTATTTCTCAGATCTCCTGAATGGCATGACTTAAGGAGATTTTAGGTACCTTAACCCTACAGAAGGCATTTGTCCTGATCGTGTGTTTCTTGATATGTAGCACCCTATCCTGACCCTTCTGTTTAATGGTAAGGTTAGAGAGAGGGTAGCTTGTGTAGAACCTGAATCTTTTTGAAAGGTTATAATCCCCTAGAATCTTGTCTTCCCAGATCTTTGACAATAGCCTATCAATGAGACTCACCTCACTAGGGTATGGATTGAGTTTTCAAGTGGCAAGCTATCAGTAGTGCTAATCATTTTGTTTTTCTTTGATTGCGTTGTTTGATGTCGGAGATGGTAGTATACTACAGGAATAAAGTCATACTGTGACATTTCTGCTGCTCTTCTGGAATAGTTTGCCTCCTTCATTTTTGAACATATCTAGAGGGTGGTGTCTATTATCAGTACATCTTTTTCTTCTCTCTTTCTCCTTTCTGTCTATCGTCATAGAGTTTTTTATGGCATTATTGTCACTAAATATTTACATGCTGCTTTTAGAAGAAGTCATTAAAGTTAGAGGTCTGACATATATTTGATGTGCAGATGGCTTAGTGTTTTATATCCCATTCCTTCAGGAGATTATAATGGCCTTTAAACCCTCGCAGACAATCTAGAGTTCATTTATCGCTGAACAGAAGGTGACTGATTCTGACTCAACACTGCAAAGACCTAGGCCTTAATTATCTATGCTGCTCTGATGGACTCTATAACATGGACACAGAACCCCTGTATTATTTATGAGGGAGATAGACTCTAGTACTGTGTTGATAATGCATGCTCTTGGACTGGTACTTGTTAACAGGCATTTTGTAATGAAGTGACTGTTTATTTTTCCATATGAAGAATATTGCCTTGGATAGGTGCCTGATTCCATGGGTGGACCTTCTGATGATAATTTGGCACGATCAGACTAATGAGTTTTCCTGTACTTTGGCTTCTTGACGCTAAGCTGGATCATTTGCGGTTGGCGCTAAACGCTGCTGCTCATCTCATCACTTGTAATTCTTATTTTCATTGCATTACTTCAGTCCTTTAGGGACTGCCCTGACTGTCTGTATACTTATGTATAGCATTCAGTATTTGTGTCTGCATATTTTTCTGTACACAACTTGGGTCCCTCTTATGTAAAGAAATTGCTGGTTCTCTGCTCGGGCATTTTGGGGCTACTGGTAACTTTCATTGATGAGTGAGAAAACGTTAGTGTGCTTTCTTTCATTTACCAGGTACTGTATGTTTGCAATCAGCTACCTTAGTGGCTTTAGAAAAAATTGTCTGTGAGTGACCAAAGATGACCTTGAAGTCCTAGCTCATGCACCTTTTTTGGCTCTAATAGTGACAGAGACATTAAACTATATGTTTATAGGAATTCTTTGATTTTATATATTATTTTAATACTTTCTGTCACAGATTTTATCCAAGAATGGCTATATTTGTTTTAAAATATGCTACATTTTTATGTTTTGTTGTGTTTAATTTTTAAACACACTAACAATATTCAGTACAGTTTGCTTGATGTTGAAATTTACAGATATAGGCATATAATTCTGACAGCTATGACCTGTTTTTTTTTTATTTTGTTTTCATTCTAGCATATTTTAGGCAAAAAATTATCCTTTTTTTAGTTCATATTAAATATGTTACTTACTGGTATAACTTGCTATGAAAACTTGTAAATGTTCTTCAGTTGCATCCTTTACATAAATCAGTAGAACGGATTTAATGACAGCATTAAGCATATGACTGGTAAAATGCCCCTTTGCAATTATACGTTAACTGTATATATTATTTTTCATCTTTAGATTATAATTTTATAAGTTTTTATTTTCATAACACTAGCTGAATACAATAAACATTTTACAAGCATCATCAGAAAAGTGACGTTTATGTTTTTCTTTATGTCTGATGAAATATTTATGTAGTACAAAATGTCATTTTAATGACTAATAAATGTTACATGGAATATTCGTAAAAATATTTCCAAAACAACAAAAAAAAATCATGTCTGCTGTTCTGATTTCCTTGAAAGACATTATTTAGAAAGGAACCAGCAGATAACATTTAGAAACAGTTGTGTTTTTACAGTCATTTGTGTGACTGCTTCGTTCAGGCAGCAGATCAAGCAGTTTATCCATTGTTTGCAGATTAAAAGCATTCTTGTTTAAAAGTTCACTTTTGATCAGCAGTGCACCCCCCAAGACATACAAGAGAGGAAAAGGAAATTCTTGTAATATTTTTACTTGTTAAAGGATATCCTTCTGAACTTAGAAAATGGGTTCATTTTCTATAGCATAGGTTTTCAGTCAAGTAAACAGAAGCATTTTTTCCTACTCATAGTTTAGTAAAAATGTTTTAAACTAAACTTTTGTAGCATTTTAATAATTTCCCTGTGGGGTTTCCATAATTCTCAAATTGCTACCATCTGCAAAGCATATGTGTCAGGGGTGGAATTAATGTTTGATGTGTAAATAAACTGTCATGTATATTTTGATTAGAAGTTCATCTTTTTGTACAGCTTACATGTCAGCTTATTTGACCCCCCCCCCACCATGACCTCCTGTATTTCTTAACACTACTTGTGTTCATTACAAACTACAAAATAAATTTAAATGTGCTCTGTTTCATTTTGTACAGACTTTGCATGTATATGTGTGTGTGTATGTATTTTAACATAGAAAATGGGGTTGATCTTGGAAATATCTGTTACAGGCATGGATTGGCACAAAAGCTACTTTGAATAATGCAGCAGAGTTGGTCTTGGCAACACTGTTGGCATTTTTTCTTTTTTAGTTTTTATCTGTTAACCAGGAAAGCCCACTGGACACAAGTGCCCCTTCTATGGGATGCCTTGAAAACACTTTTTGGTTAAGTGACCTTGCTCAGTTAATGTAGTAGGAAAGTATAGATAGAAGGATTCAATCCCTGTATCCTTGACTGCAGGGATCAGCGTGGTAGTAGCTCAGAGCGTTAATCTTCTGGGCTGTCTGCCGGTATATAAAGAGTTATAGTTTTTATACTTGTAAATATATGGATATGTACATTATTCTAAGTAGTGGAACCAGCCACTGATAAATCATGGGACCTTGTATGATGTTCGTAAGCATGAGTGGCTAAGTTGATGGCACTGTCAGAGCGAGGTCTTAAGGAATAATACAGTAGTAGCAGTAGGTGAGCAGTGCTCTAGGAAATGTAGCTTGTATCTCAAGGTGGATATAGGTGGTCTTCTCTTTGGTTAATGGAATAAAGGCAAACAGCTGTGTGGAATTGGGAGCAAGATGGCCTATAGTGGAAGAGGTAACCATCTAGGTTCATTTTGAAAGCACCTGTAGGTCATGAAGTCTTTTTTTTTTGTTTTTTGTAGAGGCTTAGCATTTTAGTTATAAATTATATTCAAGCCTTCAGGGCCTTTACATCTAGAGTAGGTGGTGATTATTCATTTTATTTCTGCCAGACTTGTGCTGCCATGAACAGTGTGGGATCAAGCTAAACATCGATATGTTTAACTGTTTCTGTATTTTGAGAGTGGAATCAAGTATCGTGCAGTTTAATGACATCTATTTTGACTGTGTACAATTTACTGTTTAAAGCAGCATTGACTTAGTTATCAAAAGGTTAAGTAACAATTTTTAGAGGAAAGCCAGTGTTGGGGTGACTATGCAGTCCTGATTTGAGTCTTTTATAGTGAAATGGAGTAGGCCCTGCTGATAAAATCCTCATCATAAGAAATGTGTTTGAATGGAGGGGAGGTTGATGTGTACGGAATTCAAAAAGAAATGATAATCAAACAGGCCCAAGTACTGCATACTACAGGCTCCAGAATGTGTATGACTCATCATACTCAAAGTACTTTCTGGTTTGAGTCTAAAAATCGTGTATAAGAGACAGAGAAACAGACCAAGAGGGTAGCTGGGCTTACTCTTTGTACTTATATGAGTATTTATTTCCTGAGCATCTCTCAAGAGGTTTTCCTTTACTTAGTGAAATGTATGCTACATAAGTTTCAATTTGTTGTTTCTTTGCTCCCCGGTTTGGATCTCCCTAGTTACAGTTTCAGTAAGAGTTCACATCTTGAGAGGTTTCTATTTGCCCAACATCAGTTATTAAAGCTGTTTGGAGGTTTTTTTTTTCTTTTTTCATAGCATTGGTGCAAGTTGCAACCATTGGGTCAGTGTATGTGTGTGTGTGTGTGTGTGTATATATATATATATATATATATATATATATATATGTGTGTGTGTGTGTGTGAAAGGGAAGTGTGTGAAGCCCCTCACATGTGGGGTGCTGGGAAGCATGGCACCTACAAAATGTTGTTTACCTTTTTTCATTACATCAAAGTTTTAAATAGTTAGTTTCTTCTGGTTGGAGCTTCACAGGGGAGCTCCTCTTAGAAATTAGGGAATCATAGTGACCCACAGCTTAGAGATGCTGCATAACCATGTTTGGTTCTACCATTTATCCATTGGGGTGATTTCTACTCAGTATCTACATGCCCTCCCATTGTCCTTGTGAGATTTCACTGGATGATCCAGTTTCCTTCCATGTACCAAAGTGGGGTTAAGTGTAGAATTGTCATTCCTCCAAACTACATTACAGGTGTTGGAAGTGTACATGAAGTCTGATGGGCTGACATTTACTTACTTACTGTTTGTTCTTCAGGTAAGTGGACTGGCCTGTTGATCCTTTTCAGCCATGACTCAAACTCAAAGAGCAGAAAAAAATATGTCTTAGTCTTTCAGTCAACAGTATTGTATACAAAGTAAATACATAGAAAAGTTCAGAACATAGAAAGACTGAATGCAGATAGAGTAACATTAAAAGATCCAGTCAGAGTACATTAAAAAAGACAAATTTAAAATGCAAAGTTAAGACATGCATAAAATACAATGTAATCATACATGTAATACAAAAACTCCTATGTACATGTGAAATATTTGCTTATAAGATGCCACATTAACATGCCGAGAAAAGTTTATTAAATGTATTTTAATATTCATGATATGAGATAATAAGTTACCTAGCCATTGCCATGGTAGCAGTTGCAGGTAGATTCAGTAATGAGATGCTCTTTAAGTTCATCTTTGAAGCTTTTAATGGTTTCTAGGTTTTTGATGTCTGTAGGCAGATTGTTCCAGGTAGCAGGTCCCAGCCTAGAGAAGTTTCTCTCAACTATAGTGATTTTAAATGGAGGCCAGACTGAAATGAAACTGTTGTCCTGTGTACTTCTGAGTACACGAGGGTTGGCTGGTAAGGGTAGTTTCACTTAGAAGAATAGTGGCACTATGAGACACTGAAAGCTATTGAGAATGTTTTAGCAAATTGAAATGGTGCATTTGGGTGTCTGCTAATAGAATAAATCTACAGATTTTATTCTCAGCAGTCTGTATTCTCTGAGTATTGTTGGCTGAATGCATAATGAGAAAAGGAAGTCCATATTGAAGTTTAGGTATTAAAATATTTTTTTGCAATGACCCTGCAAACGGCAGGTGAAAGGAGGTGACTGATCTTGTAACAAAGTTTTAATTGAACAAGGGCTTTATTGGTTACAAAATCTATATGTATGTGCTAAAGGAAAGGGTAAGGTCAAGTATTAAGGCTGGACACCTCTTTTCAGTGACATTAGGTGTTCTGTTCCCATTATGATCTGTTAAGAGAATAAGGGAGATAGTGGGTAATTTATTGGGTGAGGCAAAGACCATGACATTGGTTTTCTGGGGGTTACTTAGTAGTTTGTTAATAGTGGACCAGATGCATAACTGAGTGAAATTGTCCTGTAACTTGGTTTGCAGGTCATAGAGGCTAGTACTGGACTGCAGGAGCAGCATATCACCTGCATACATTATTAATTTAAGATTTGATAATTCTAGGGGAGATCATTAAGAAAGAGAGAGAATAGAGAAGATGACCTGGCACAGGACCTTGCAGTGCACCTGCTTTAAGTTTACCAGCAGTACAGACTCGGACATTGCTACGGACTTGTAGCTCTGAAACCAGAAAATAATGGTATCTCCAAAGCTGATTCTTTTTTAGTTTGTTGAGAAGAAGGGTATGGTTGACAATTTCAAAAGCCCTTGTCATGTCAAAAAAGAGACCTGCAGTAGTAAGTCCCTCATTCAGGTTGTAATAAATGGTATCAGTAGGCATTACCAAACCAGTAAAGGTACTGAAGGCATTACGAAAGCCATGCTGTGCATCACATAACAGGCCATATCTGTTAATATGCTTAAGTAGTTGCTTTTATAAACGTTTTTCTAATATTTTGATAGTAGGGCACAGAGTAGAAATAGGTCTGTAATCCTTCAACCCATTAGGAGAAGTAACGTTAGGTAGAGGAAATATGATTGCATGCTTGAATGCTGGTTGGAACAGTGTCCGAGGAGAGAGACAGAGGTTAAAGATATGAGTGAGCTGCAAGCCTTAGGTAGGTGAAATGAAGGTTGCTGGAGTTATTAAGTTTGGAAAATAGGGTCTATTTTATTGAAATTTCACAGAAGTGAAGGGTTAATTTCTTTGCCATGCACCTCCAAAGTGCTAGTCTGTTCTGTCCCCTTGACAGTGACTTGGATTAAGTGGATAACTGGACAGTGAGAGAACAAATCTTTCATGGATTACCAAGTCTGACCATGTCTAGAACACACCTACAACTTAGAAAGCTAATACATGCTACTCAGATTTGTACACACCTTATTTAGACACATGATTGTTCATTTAAAAGGCATTGTTTGTAGTTGTAGGAGACAGCAACTGAAAATCATACCACATATATTAAATATCTAGGCAGTAACATTTTTGAGAGCCATATATATTTTTATAATGTAATGGAAGTTGGAGGTTGATATGAGTATGAGGATAATAAGAGTACAAAATGGCCTTTTATGTCTCTACTCCTGAACAAATCAGTAGGACCTTCTGTGGACTCTGTGAGAAGGCTTGAGCAAGTACTTGGGAGAAAAAGACAATTTGTAATCTCCCATGGTAAAGGACTTTGCAAAATCTAGCCAAATCTGTAATCAGAGCACCTGTATGGATGCCTTGACAAAGCTACCAAGGACGAAATTTTCAGAATGTGCATTGCAGAAGTAGGTATCCTGTTTTGACAAATCAATAGTACTGCTAGAGAGGATTTATTAAGATATTCTAGTGACATTTATTGTATTCTTTCTTCTGGAATGTCTGCTAGTATTGGAAACTGGAAAGGGGTATTTTTAGGCAGACAGAGATGAAGGTGAGGAAGTTTTTGATAAGGGATTCAAAGACATGGGATAGTTAGAGATTAAAGGCATAAGGTAAGAGTCTGCAGATGAAAGGCACATGAGGCTTGCTGAGCTAACCGTAAGAGTTTATAAGTTCCCTGTCATGAAACTCTTCTGAAACAACTTCTGAGTAACAAAATGACCTCCAGTTTGTACAGAGGAGGAAAATGAGGCTGTGCTTTTCAACTGAGATGTCTCTCTGAAAATCCACATGTGGTCCAAGTAACTGAACTCTTAGTTCATATGTCTACTATACATTTCACATCTATGTATAATTGAATTTCAGTGTTTCTCAGCAGAACACAATTGCATATACATTTTTATACATCACATAGGAAAAGGTCATACATTATCACATCTTTTCATGCTACTGAAAGACACACATATTGTAGATCACACCACATATTTTTTATTGTACCCGCTGCAGGTTTATAAGGTTTAAGTGCAGTTCATGTATCTTTTACAGACTGTTTCAGAAAGCAGATTTATTCTCAGACATCATATTTCTCTCAGTGTTTTTTTTCATGATAAATTTAAATAAATGTAACCTTTGAAACAACATACTTGAAATGAAAGCTTATCCCATGTCATATTGACAGTACTTAAGTCAGTCTGAGCACTGGAAAACAACACATTAGTACATTAAAGCAATCTCACAGCCAAATCATTACCTGTACTGTTATCAGAGAATTCTTTTAGTATTGCAACCACTACCGATCTTGTAAATCAGAACCACATAGAATGCACTGTTAATCAAATTGCAGGTAAAACTATAACTTATTGGGAAAGTATTATAAGTACTGCAAACTTCAAGGCAGCTTATGTAGACTTGGCACAGTAGCTCTGGTTAGAAACTAAGCATTTAACAATCATAAAGTAGCACACAAGTGATGATACTATATAAGATGTTATCTATCATTCATGTTTTTTAAAACTCCTATTTTAAATTTAGATTGTAATGGTGTACTTTCAAGTAATAGCATCTTGGTGATCCATTAGATAAAGCAGAGCATGCCTCTCAACCTCTTGCCATAAGAAATCTAGACAAAGCCTAAAATGACGGGGCGGGGGGGGGGCAAAGACCCAAAAATAGGGACAGATTTTAAATATTGTTCTTATAAACTTAGAACGTTGCTAGAATAACATGATTTGTGTTAACATGCATTTTGTGATGGATATAAAGTTTGAAACTCAAATGTATGTCATTATTTAGTGACTTCAGTACACAGTAATTTGCCAGAAAACCACAAATTTTATGAGGAACAAACCCAAAAAAATTGATATTCCTCAAAAGACTGGACAGTTGAGAGCTATGAAGCAAATTATTACAGCTAACTTGATGGGAACTTGCAATAATTAACATAATGCCCTTAGTAAAGATTAGATTGTTTAAAATCATAATATAATAAACAGGTGGGAATACTAGAAAATATAGTCTTTTATGTATCTGTTAGGTACCAGAAGTCAATACAGTATATCCGTAGATATCATACATTGTCCAAAGCTGTATTTATTTTTGTTTATGGGACCATCTTTTTCTTCAGTAAATCAAACAATGCATTTATCATACTCAAATTTGTTTCAGTGTGACTCACTGGTAACTCTGCACATTATTTATTCATCAGAATATTCAGCAATCCTTCAGAAAAACAAAACAGAAAAAAAAATGTTAACCAGGTTTGAAATAAACATATTCACTCTAGCTAAATCAAGTTGGAGGTTGCAGGAGCAAAACAGGTCCAAAAAATGAAGAGTATCTCAAACCCAACTATGTAAAAAGAATGAATATTTATTTGAAGATGAGCGCTTTCACTGTTAACACAGCTTCTTCAGATCTAAGTTAAAATAAATAAAAACTTAAAATGGTTCTTTTATATGTTCACCTCTGGTGGTCAAACAAGTAATTACAATGAAGAAAACATAAACTGATTCTTTTGTATGATCACCTCTAGTGGTCAAACAAGTAATTACAATGAGGATACATATAATGAATGAATAACAAGTTGGATATACATCATAAAATCACAAATCAAATAGATGTTAGATGCTCAAACAATGCCTGTCCTAAAAATACAGAAAATCCCAGTCAACTACATTTCCAAATGAAATGACATGAAAAATATGTATAACCTGTATGAGAAATATCATGAATAAAAGTGAGTGTTGAAAGGGGGGGTGGGGAGAGAAAGAAAAAAGCTAAATTCTCTAGTAGTCAAACAAGTAATTACAATGAAAAAACATAAACTGGTTCTATTGTATGATCACCTCTAGTGGTCAAGCAAGTAAATACAATAAGAATGCATGTAATGAATAACCAGTTGAATATACAAAATATATGTCCTGAAATCACAAATCAAATGAACATTGAATGCTCAAACAATGCCTATCCTAAGGATACAAAAAATCCTGGTCAACTACATTTCCAAATGGAATGACATGAAAATATCGAACCCATGTGAGAAATGTCATGAATGAAAGTGAGTATTAAAGGGGGGGGGGGAGAGAAAAAGAAAAATGAGGTAAAAAACTAGTACAGATGTCACTAGAGAAAGCAGATACAAACTATTTAATATTCCTACGTGTTCTTAGTCTCGGTTTTATCGAGGCTCTATCATTGAGGCCAGATCCTTTATCTGCCCTAAGCCGAACTATCTAGTCACATTCCTTGTTCTCTGTATGGTCCTAATATCACCGCCTCTTATTGCTGGAACTATAGTTTCAAGTACTCTAAAACAAAAACTGTGTGATCTTCCTGCAAGATTGACGTGTTTCGCTAGGGCATTATAAGGTGAACCCTTCCTTATGTGATAGATGTGTTCCCTCATTCTGCCCCTTAATGATCGGTTGGTTTTCCCAACATAAAAGTGGGAGCAGATCTGACAGGTGGCCAAATATACCACGTTAGTGGTCATGCAGTCAGCCTCCACATTTATTTCATAGGTGACAAGCGTATCAGGATGTAAAAAGTTGCTGTCTTCATTAATAAATTGACAGAAATTGCATCTACCACACGGTTTAGTATGTCCTGCTACTTTGTTTACTGTTCCATACTTAGGGTAGCATAGCATCTTTTTAACATTGTTCTTATTCTTGTACAAAAAGCTGGGAGTTTCACCAACTATGACTCTTAGTTTAGGATCAACATGCATGATAGACCAATATTTATTGATGATATCCCTAATCTCATTATTATCTGATGAATAATATGTTGAAAACTTAACACGAGATGACACGTGCTCCCTATTCACCTGGGTGTTCGAACTGTGACGTCCAAAATATGGTGTAGCTACAGTGTTGCGTAGTCCTAAGGCTCGTTCCAGAGAAGGATCAATTTCATTAATATTGTATCCTCTCTGCAAAAGTCTACTTTTAAGGTCCCCTAGTTCAGATGCAAAGCCTGCCTCCAAAGGATTTAGCCTTGATGCTCTAATGGCCTGACCTACCATAACATTCCTGAATACAAAAGGAGGGTGCATGCTCGATCTCATGAGCAGGGTATTGACATGACATGGTTTCCTGTACACTCCTATATTAATAAGACCATTTGGAAGTTTTTCAATATACACATCCAGGAATTCAATTCTGTTATATGAAAACTGCATTGTAAATTTGAGACAATCAGTTAGATTATTCATGATAGTGTACATCAGTTGAAGTTGTTCTAAAGTGCCATTCCATATCACAAACACATCGTCAACAAAACGTCGATAGAACTTAATGTGTTCTTTAAATAATGTCTCATAGAACAAGATATGCTGTTCCCAATGTGCAAGGAACATGTTGGCGTAGCTATTGGCACAGGAAGTGCCCATAGCTACGCCATCTACCTGTTTGTATGTGATGTCATTGAAAACAAAAAAATTGTTTTCTAATACTAGTTCCAGGAAGTGTACCAATAAATCAATCTTCACTATGTCATACTCACTATGTTCCTTAAGATATTCAGAAATAAACGTAAGTCCTAAGGTGTTCGGAATGACCGTAAAGAGTGATTGTATATCAAGGGTCACGAACATATATTCATCAGTGATGCCATTACAGTTAAAACAATCATATAGTTCTATTAAGAACTGTTTGGAGTCCCTTAATACAAACTTATTCTTGTTCAGTACTTGCCTCAGATGTTTCTCTATGTATACAGAGATATGCTCAGTGACCCATCCACGGCCAGAAACAATTGGTCTCATGGGTGGGTCACTGGCATTCTTGTGTAATTTCGGCAGGCCATGTATAACTAGAATCAAGGGTGTTTTCACTAAGAGGTATTCATATAAATCACGATCAATCAAACCACTCTTATGAGTGTCTGATAGGATGTTGTGTATATATAAGATCACTTCTTTTACTGCTGATAACTCAGTCTCTTTATAAAATTTATCATGCAGCATGCTTGACATAGAATCATAGTAGTGTAGGGTATGCATCACTACAATACAACCACCTTTATCAGCAGGTCTAATAATGATTCTATGGTCCTGGTGTAGTCTCTTAAGACTCTGCCTCTCTTGGTATGTTAAATTATCATATTTTCTTAAAATCCTACCTGATTTGGTTCGATTGTAATAGTTGTATATCTCATCTTCTGTGAGCCTAAAATAGGCTTCAACAAGTGGATGATGTACAGGTGTATACTCACTTAATTTTTTAAACACTAATGCATCCTTTGAATATGCTGTAGTATCAGAAACTCCAAAATGGAGTTTCAGCATTACATTCCTGCAATAAAGTTTCAAGTCAATAATTGTATCTGTTAACTTACTGTGTGTTTTGGGTATAAAGCTAAGCCCTTTTCTCAATAAGTTGATCTTGTGAGAGTGCAACATCAGATAGATTGTGTACTATGTTTTGTCTGTTCTGTTCCACATCTTTTTCAAAGTGCGGTTCTGCTGAAACTCCCCTGAGAGTTTCCTTTTCTGCCTGCCACGACTCATAGACCTTGCCCTTCTCGGGCCTTTCTCCAGTCGAATTGGCAAGGGAAAAGACACCTGTGGATTAGCATCCAGACTAACATCCCCCACATTCTTCCTAACTTTAGATCTAACCACAGGATCAGTAAGTTGGCAAGGTTTATCCTTTACAATCTTGACTGCAGGATATAAATTATTAGTCTCACTTACACTCGGATGTATGATATGGATGACATCCACTGAGTCAGTGGTAGAGCATATTGCATTGTCAGAGTCTGTATTTTTCCTGTCACTATTGTCATTCGGCCTGGTATCTAATATTCCAATGTGTTCCGGCCGATCATTCTGAGCAGGGGATGTGATAATCACCTCCCCATTAGATTGAGCCTCATCTACAGAATCTTTAGAAATACACTTATTCAGGCCATTCAACACAATAGGACTTGCATTGGTGTTACAAAACTGTTGCCTATGCAAGGGAGTATACAAATTATTACCATCTAGTCTATGTCTCATACCATTTCTAGAGTTAATGTCCACGCCAATATTGCTATTGGTATTGGCACTGTTCACACCAGTTTTACTGTTAGTATTTGTACTGTTCAAATCATTTTGTCCATATCTGGGCCAAGTGAAGATGTGGCCCAGTCTAAAATCTTTAAAATCTCTGATTATTTTGTTCTTTTTCTGTTGGAAAAGCTTGCGTTCAAAGGCATGAACGCTATCTAATAAATTCTCGATAAGTGGATCTACAATACCAGCTGTAAAGTCTTGAAAAAGTACCTGCTGTTTACCATTAATGTCTTCAATAAGTGCAGCCTCTTCTGGTTTGAAAAAATCCACCAACAACTGCAGATATTGATAGCTGAAACCAATATTCAATTTCTGCCATGCTGTGAGTAGGTCCGGATAGTCCTTACCCTGGCTAGGCATGTTGAAAACCCTCAGACCTCGTGGAATTATGTTGTTGTCTATACAAAACTGAAAATGCAGGCGCTGTACCTGTAAGCGCTTCAGTTTCAAAAAACTTTTCTCCATTCCATCAAGCAGTTCATACAACCTCTTTGTATCTGTTGTATTACCATCGATGTCATCACTGGTCGCCAGACAGTCAGAGGTCCAAGGGGCTGTCACTGTACCAGCTAAATACTGCCGCATCCTTTTTTGCAGGTCTTCATTAACCATATGAATATTCCGCTGGTGTTCACCTCGCGGTATATAATCCAATTCGATATCTGCCATGATAGAGGCTTTATGGAACTGCTCCGGTCGTCAGTGGTGTATAAACACAATAAATAAGTAAACTTAAAACAGCACACCACTGAATGCACCAGATGAATGCTACCTGTCACCCAGTTTAAAGAGCACTTAAAAGTAAAATCAAGTTGGAGGTTGCAGGAGCAAAACAGGTCCAAAAAATGAAGAGTATCTCAAAACCAACTATGTAAAAAGAATGAATATTTATTTGAAGATGAGCGCTTTCACTGTTAACACAGCTTCTTCAGATCTAAGTTAAAATAAATAAAAACTTAAAATGGTTCTTTTATATGATCACCTCTGGTGGTCAAACAAGTAATTACAATGAAGAAAACATAAACTGATTCTTTTGTATGATCACCTCTAGTGGTCAAACAAGTAATTACAATGAGGATACATATAATGAATGAATAACAAGTTGGATATACATCATAAAATCACAAATCAAATAGATGTTAGATGCTCAAACAATGCCTGTCCTGAAAATACAGAAAATCCCAGTCAACTACATTTCCAAATGAAATGACATGAAAAATATGTATAACCTGTATGAGAAATATCATGAATAAAAGTGAGTGTTGAAAGGGGGGGGGAGAAAAAAAGCTAAATTCTCTAGTGGTCAAACAAGTAATTACAATGAAAAAACATAAACTGGTTCTATTGTATGATCACCTCTAGTGGTCAAGCAAGTAAATACAATAAGAATGCATGTAATGAATAACCAGTTGAATATACAAAATATATGTCCTGAAATCACAAATCAGATGAACATTGAATGCTCAAACAATGCCTATCCTAAGGATACAAAAAATCCTGGTCAACTACATTTCCAAATGGAATGACATGAAAAATATCGAACCCATGTGAGAAATGTCATGAATGAAAGTGAGTATTATGGGGGGGGGGGGGGAGAAAAAGAAAAATGAGGTAAAAAACTAGTACAGATGTCACTAGAGAAAGCAGATACAAACTATTTAATATTCCTACGTGTTCTTAGTCTCGGTTTTATCGAGGCTCTATCATTGAGGCCAGATCCTTTATCTGCCCTAAGCCGAACTATCCAGTCACATTCCTTGTTCTCTGTATGCGTCCTAATATCACTACCTCTTATTGCTGGAACTATAGTTTCAAGTACTCTAAAACAAAAACAGTGCGATCTTCCTGCAAGATTGACGTGTTTCGCTAGGGCATTATAAGGTGAACCCTTCCTTATGTGATAGATGTGTTCCCTCATTCTGTCCCTTAATGATTGGTTGGTTTTCCCAACATAAAAGTGGGAGCAGATCTGACAGGTAGCCAAATATACCAAATATGCCCTTAGTAAAGATTAGATTGTTTAAAATCATAATATAATAAACAGGTGGGAATACTAGAAAATATAGTCTTTTATGTATCTGTTAGGTACCAGAAGTCAATACAGCATATCCGTAGATATCATACATTGTCCAAAGCTGTATTTATTTTTGTTTATGGGACCATCTTGTTCTTCAGTAAATCAAACAATGCATTTATCCTACTCAAATTTGTTTCAGTGTGACTCACTGGTAACTCTGCACATTATTTATTCATCAGAATATTCAGCAATCCTTCAGAAAAACAAAACAGAAAAAAAAATGTTAACCAGGTTTGAAATAAACATATTCACTCTAGCTGCAAATGGTCTTCACCCAACAACTTAAGTTAAAAGTTAAGAAAATGAAGGCACTGATTCCCTTTAGACATGAGATGGCTGAAATATTACTTGCTGGGGCAAGATACACAGCTCCCCAGCAAAGACAAGAGCTATTAAGTTCATAGAATCATACAAACGACTTTGTATTAATTTTACATTTTAATTACCATTAAATTACCCAGGTGTAAGAGCAGGCTCATCCAGCTCTAGAACAAGTTAATAATTTATCCAACATGTTCACATTAATTGAGTCTAACTTAATGTAGGCACTAAGCCACACAAGAGAAGACTTGAATCATTTTATTATCTAGCAACATTGCACAGCTTACGGAACCTTGCTTCACCTAAACAGACTACATTCTCAACCACTTTTCTACCATAGTATCTACAAAGGGTCAAAAGCTTCCATAGTAAATTCAAAACCTAGTACAAAAACAGTCCTAGAATTTTCTCATCCACTCTGACTGAGCCGAAGCTTCTCGTATCAAAACAGTTTATCAAAACTAGCTGTAGATATAATCGCATTGCTGTACGTCTTCTGACACCCTATTTTGAAAGCACATCATAAAATTCTGTAGAGAAAATGCAGTGTCTGAAAAGTGTACTTGGAGATCACTAATGTACTATAAACATTTACAAAACATTAATCATAACACAAGAAAGTTTTTGCAGCATTTTTAAATATTTTTTTCAGTCAGTTATAGTCTCTTAACCATTGCATTGTTCCGTATGTAAAACAAATAATCTTCCTGAGGATATCTCCACAGAATGAATATTGTATTTGTTTTTCTTTGCCCTTCATCAGATGCAAACTCTATATCCATTGGGTCATTAGTTCACATGGAACCAGTAACTTCATATGCCTAGCTTTTTCACTCAGTTCAAAATTTCATTCTCCCAGGCTTTCATTAGATCCACAAGCATTTGAACCACATCACATTTAAATATCAACCTTATTGTCTGTTTGCCCCAAACTCATTGTCAAACATGATTTTCCCATTAAATGTACATACTTTGGCAGGATAGCTCAATTTAATTAATATTGTATTTTTAGTCACCCAGTTCTAAAATTCTGCAGCTACAGTTCTGAACCATTTTCTTTTCATATTGGATACTGGGAAAGGGAATTGATACATTTTTGCAACTTGGATATTATTATCCAAAAAAATGTCTAAGCCATCATCTTGATTTTCTTGTTCTCGACATAGTACAGTCCTTCAACACTGTCTGATAATCCCTTTTCTCTCAGATTCTGCCTGTGAGAGTAATTCTTCTCTTGACCAATTTATGGCCTGACACAACTAGTTCCATATATGATTCCATAAACTGCTTCTGTTTTGGTGTAGTTTAAAGGAGGCATGTAGTCATTTTGCAGGCTTCTCCAACATCATTGCCATACTCTCTATTTTTCTTATGAATTCAAACAACTTATCTATGATCTTTTTTCAGTTCGAGTATGAGGAGTTTCATTAACTGCTTCAGGGAATTACCAGTCATCACCATTTCTGAACTATCTTGAGCATTCACATTTTCACTGTTCCTCCAGGTCCACTAACTCTAACTAAATTCAGTAATTTTTGAATTATTGGAAAATGTTTCAGCATCTTTCTTTCCCAAAATGGACTTATACTTAATAACAACGTTATTTATAATTTAGACCTTCTTTTACCAAACTAAAACTTATGTTATATGTAGGTTTGCGCTTCCATTACTGGAGTGGTTAAGAAGGGCATGCTAATTTTCTGGAAGGAGTGTATAAATATTTTGTTAGAATTTTTTGAATATCTGTGAAATGCTACTTCATTTTTTAAATCTACCTATAAATGGGATTCCAAACAAATAGACTATTTGGATATTTTGTTGATTAAGAACAAGGAAAAAAGGAAATTTGTATCATCTATCCACCGCAACATTATTTATTTTAATTCCTTTTCACATTATAAGAGTTGTCATCCTTTCTTTCAGAAAAGGGAAATAATGAAAGGGCAGATATTTAGTCTGCCAAGGTTGATTAGTGAACAGTATTTGTTTTTGGAAGAAGTGGCTAAGTTGACAGATATATATAAGGAGAAGGATTATCCTGTGAAATTGTTGAGTGAAATAAAAGAAAAAATTATGGTTGGGAGATGCATTAGATATGACTTCATTTTGCAAGATGAGCAGACTGATCAAATTGAAAGAGGTAACCAGTCATACGTGCAAGACAGGAGTGAAAAGAGAAAGGGCGCTTTGGTCATTTCCTACAATGGTGATGTTCCACAGTTTGTGAGTGCACTCAAAAAGGCTTGGGAATTATCTTTTACTCATGGTATGGGTGTTAAGTTAGGTAACGGCCCTCAATTAACATACAGTAGAGGTAAAAACATAAAATGTTGTGTAGAAAGTTTATACATTCCACCCCAATAAAAGGTTAATACCCATGGTGCAGAAGTGTGGTGTGTGCAAGTATTGGAAGTTATTCAGTGATGGGCCATATGCATCTGTAACAGGATACCATAAGACCATGACTTGCCCAAGCCATTGTAATTGTAACACTGTATATGTGGTGTATTTAGCAGTTTGCGTTTCTTGTCCAGCATTTTATGTGGGGGATGACCATGTGAAGGCTGAAGGACCAGATTTACTAGAACCTATATGATGTAAAAAAGAAGAAATTTTCAAATAGTATTTGTTGCCTCACAGCAAGAGGTTCTCCCGTTCGATTCTCAGCTAGTGTGCAGGGAGTGCCTTCTGTGTGGATTCTACATGTCCTCCCCGCGGGTCGAGTGGCGTTCAGAAAGACATGCATGAATGGGCATGCCTTTGTTGAAGGCTGGGCGTCGAGCTGGCAACTCAGCACCGTGAAAATCTATTGCCAATCATTAGCGGACTGGAGTTCCGCAGTGGCGACCCCTAATCGGGAAAAGCCGAAAGACAACAACATATACAGACATTCAATCCAATGTAAGAATTTTAAGAAGTTTCTTTTTTTTTTGTAATAGATAAGGTGGAGAAAAAAGAGAAAGGGGATGACAGTGAAAACCTGTAGGAATATAAGGAAATGGTTTGGCAGTTAAGGTTGAATGCAGCTAATGAACCTGGCATTAATAATTCCTTTTCTGTTTTGAGTGTTTTAAAATCTGTGACAATGAAGATAGGAATATGTACAACAATATCATTTTTATTACTTTTTAGCATGTAAATATGAATATGAATATTTTGTGTACAGACGCACACACACACACACACACACACACACACACACACATATACACACACACACACACACACACACACACACACACACACACACACACACACACACACACACACATACACACATTCTTTTCAGACACAAGGTCAGTTTTAGTTGAAAATGTGTGTATTATTACTAAGTTAATGCAGATGCAAATCAGAAATGTCACCTTTATTAACAGGTGCTGTACCCTTGATTCAGTAAGTGGAGTAAAGTTTTGGTTATCACAAGAGACAACCGAGGTATTGGTCATTAATGTGTAAGGGAGAGATGTAAGGGAGTGAGAGAGAATTTGCAGCAAATCTTGGAATTGCACAAGAAGACATCCAGGTCAACTCAGTTATGGATAAATTATGGCCTGTTTATGGATAAAAAAAGAGGAGAATCTTGCTGAGATTGTGTACCTCATAGTAGTTTTGCTTGTCACCCAGGATTCAGAGATTTTGTCTACAGCAGAAAAATGTGTCTAATTTTCCTTGCGGTACTTAGAGACCCAGGAGGTTGTTTCTTGCTATGAGGTACTTGCTGGCTGCTTATGGGATTTAAGTTTCTGGAGTTGTGTTGGCATAGTGGACAATTCCTTTGTCCAGATTAGCTGTGGTTAAACTCTGGACTGACTGTGTGTGTGAATGAGTCATTGAGGAACAGCATCTTCTAGATAATGTTACTGAGAACGATAAGAGGGTCGCTGGATATTTAGATAGTGGCTAGCTTTACCATTTAAGAGGAAATGCTGAGCTTGACGTTATCAAATTAATAACTATGTTTTTCTTTATGGGCAATCCTCTATTGCAGGATTGGGTAGGTTCTAGAAGATATTTGATGACTGGGGACATTCTTAGGGGTCATAACACTGAAGACTGTATGGGCTTATTTCCTCATGACAAGAAAGTAGCAAATACTTATTAATCATCTTTGGGGAAAGCAATTGCCAGTGGTTGTATATATGTCCTTCAAGTGAGAAAATCTGTAGTGAATACTAATGGAATGGAGACTTGTATCCAAAGTTTATCCAGGTGCTATTATCATCAACTGATGCTCAGTAGGCACTGAGTAACAATGTTGAATCGTATGGAGAAGGCCATGCTGAATGTTGAAATGTCTGACCTGGCACTAGACATATGTGTATACCGAAGTACAGAATACTACAGATGTTCAGTCCATTGTGTATGTATTTTACTGCAGTGAAGTTATATACACTAGGTATGGGACCGTATGGGCTGTGCTAGGCAGTCCTTCTCGCATACATATTATTGGGAATATGAGTTTCACGATCCTTTGGATAAAACACTGAGTGGATTACAAGAATTTTTGTCCCAGTATGCTCCTATATGGGATGCGCTTGATATCTTTTTGCAAGGCAAAGTTTTCTGTAATGTTGTTGTTTAGGTTGGTTAAAGTCCTTAATTCTAAGAAGTGTAAATCCACTGATTTGCATGTCTGTTCCATCTGTGCCATTGGTAGATGAACTTGGCTAATGAAACTGAAAATATATATGTAATGGCAAGAGAAGGCTTTAAACAAATGTCAGGGCTAAAAGCCTTCCTAATAGTGCAGCTTGTAGTAAAAAACCTCCTGATGGAGGCATTACCTGTTTTTATAGGTTTGTATTAATGGAGGAGAGGACTTCTTGTGGTTTACCACCCTGAGGCTTTTGAGGTTACATCCCTTATAAAATGCTATTTTTTTCATAAATGCTTGAAAATGAGGGATCTTAGTTAGTTCATGTTGTGCTATAATATAAATTTGTCTTTTTTTTGGGGGGGGTTGTCTTTTGTTATGTTTGACATTCAGTAAAACTATTGTTGTAAAAGGAATAAAAAACTGTAATGTCATCTTCTGTCAAGTTTATTGTATGTGCCTTCCTTTATGAAACCACAAGTTTACTTCAGCATTCCCCACATCCTTACCTGGCACTGGAGTACTATAATCTCTCAAGAAGGCATGTGCACCTTCAATCTTTAGAACATGACTAAAAATCAAGGAAACCATTGCAAAACACTTGTCATTGACAAATGTCTATTCAGTTTTCCATCTGTGTTCTTTATTCATGCCTTTCTTGGTGATTTCCTATAGAAGATCATATTTAAAAGTAGAAGCACATGATCCTTTTTAGATGGAAGTAATTGTCATTTTTAGCTTGTAGTGGTAGTAATATTCACTTATTAAACTATTGTCTCCCAGTGGAGTGATGGTTATTGTTAAGCTTAATCAGTTGTTTGGAACTGGGCTTCTGTTAGTATCTTGTAAGAGTAAATGTAAACTATAGTCTGTGTTGTAACAGCCTGAAAGTTTCTGAATTGCATTTTAAAATGATATTGTATGGTTTACTGTCAAAATTTTGAGTTGCATTCAGTCGAACTGAGATAGTCCAAAGGCTATTTTCCAGTTGACAGAAGGCCAAACCAAAATTGGTTGACTCCACAACAGTGAATGCTACTGTACATTCGCTGTTGTGAGGTCAACATTCTGCTTGGAGATTGTAGAACAGTGGGGATCGGGAAATGTACCCATTTCCTCACTCTAGTGTGATCTCGGAGTTTGTATATATAATTAGCAGGAGGTGTTGGAGCGCAGGGGGGCTTGCACCCTGCAATACATTAGTTGGAAATGGCTTGTACACAGGGTATGCTAGGTAAAGTCAAGTACGTCGCATGACAGTGTGTCGACATTACCATTTTCGTTCCTTTGCCTGAACGATGTTTTTATTTTCTTGGTTAGTTTTCGAAGAAGTGATCATTCAGCAGAATGCGCTTCGCACATATGATAGTAAACCTATTGTACTATCTGTACAAACAACAGTGTGAAGCTTCTGCCAGTGCTCTATAATTACTCAAATTCTGGTTTATTTCTTTGGGCTGGACAACAGCTATTATAAAGGAAAGTGTTTTGTTAAGGTAATGTATAGGGTTTGGGTTGATGGCACAGTTAGGGTTAGCACATTCAAGGGGCCAAATCCCACCTTTACTCTTCTTTGCTAATTTTAACCTTGCTGTTGTCCATAACCACAGTGCTACATGTTACCTAACTACGAACCATTCTCCAACAGTACCACTATTCAAATTATTACATTTTTCTTTTCTTTTTGCTAGTTGAGCAGTAGAAAAAAAATTGTTCTGTTTTTATAATCAGTGCAGCTTTAGTATTTTGTTGGGTGTAAATTAGTTTCAACGTGCAGAAAATGATGCAGTGTGCATCAGTATTTTTGTATGTGGATTTTAGAGTGTGTATGTATATATATATATATATATATATATATATATATATATATATATATATATATATATATATATATATAATGTGTAGATGTAATGCACTATCAGTCAGAGCCTCTATACAGGGGTGATGCATTTGATGCATTTATGCATTTAGCATTGTTTAGGATTAGAAAGTATTGCTTTGCTAAATATGTGAAGTAACATGACCATGCAAGCACTACTGCAAATAGCCTGGCAGCAAGGAAAATATAGTACATGAGCAGAAATGTGTATATGTTTGTGTCTGTTTGTGTGTGTGTGTGTGTGTGTGTGTGTGTGTGTGTGTGTGTGTGTGTGTGTGTGTGTGCGTATTATGGATATACCTTCATATATTGGTTTTGTAAAATGGTGACTTGAAAGTTCTGCTGTATGCTTTTGTTGTGGAGAGTTGAAGGTTTTTAAATTTTAGTCATGTATCAGATGTAATTAACAAGTTTATTAATATGAATAATAAAATTATTTTGTGATTAGGAATAACCAAAATCAGTTACAAAAGAATTAAATATATTTTTAATCATGCTGTGGTTGACTACATAAAGCGGCCCATGTGGGAAGCATATGAAAGTATGACTATCGATTCTGAACAGAGAGATAAAAATATAAAAAATTAGGAGTTTTACACCATCTGTTTCTCTGCAAGTACATTTTTTAACAAAACATGAATTCTTTTTTTTTTTTTTTTTTTATTTTCAATTTTTTTTTTCTTTAATATATTCCACTTTGTAAAGTAGTATACACCATAGATACAAACGTCATTTATTTGCAGTGAAATTTTACATAACACAGAAATGTTAGGGTGATCTGCCTTGCATTTTTAGAGCCACATTTCACATTTGGCATTACCACCAGCATTTCACATCTTGTTCATCTTAGTTGGTACAGCTACACAGTTCCCTGACCTTCAATCAAGATAGGTTATGTTATCTGTTAGATGCCTAAAGGAAAGAATACACAGTTCCACAGTAATGTTTGCAGGACTTTGCGTATATCTATATCTATATATATATATATATATATATATATATATATGTATATATATATATATATGTGTGTGTGTGTGTGTGTGTGTGTGAGAGAGAGAGAGAGAGAGAGATTTAAAATCAAGCTTAATGATGTCTTTTTTTTTTTTAAACCAGGATCCAGGAGTTAAAAGAACTTGGGGAACTCTCCCCTCACTGGGACCACCTGCGTCAGAGTGCCATTTCTCAGTATGAACAGATTGTGATAGCTTATCAAGAGACTCTTGCAGAGCTAAACAAACTTACAGGTACTTCACTTAGACAGAATATTAATTTTGATTTGTGACTGTTAAGCTGTATTATCCCAGAATGTTTACTCAGCAGTATGTATTGTGTCCTCTGCTGTAACCTAAAAAGCAAGTGCAGTTTGCTGGATAGGACTGCACACAGATATGCAGTGCTTTTAATTTAGTCTTAGAAATTCACTTTCCCCATGTTAAAACTGTGTCTGAACAAACAGAACGATATTCATTAAAATTGGCAGGCATTGTTATTATTATTGTTATTACAGATTTCTTACTTTTTTTTGCACAAAATGCACATTAGAGTAGATATTCTCATTCTTGTAAATTTGCAAATATTGCTAATAGTCAAAATACCCCCATTTCAGAGTTTTTGTCCTTGATTACTTTTTGCTTTGCTACTAATTCAACAAAGACACCTCTTGTACTTATCAGTTTTTGAGTGAGTTGCACTAGTGTCTGATATGTCTTCCTCAAAACCTGCATGACAGATCCTTATTCATTCATGCTGCTTATTTGACTAGGTGGAATTTAAGACCCCACAGTTAGTACATAGAATGAAGGCGTGGCTCACATACTCTGACTTATTTTGTAGATTACCTGTTATACTATTGTAATAGCACATTATAACCAGTGACGTTTGAAAGGGATAAATTATGCTTGTATAAGTGTTTTGCTACCTTAACACTAACCCTAACATTCTTTAATGTAAATAAAATATGAGTCTTGTTTACTAAATTAGATGTATTTTGTACAGTTTTCATCAGGGCTGTTAGTAATGAAATAACTGCCAGGATGAAAGTACTTTTGACAGTTGCACTTCTCAGGATGCAGAATTCTTCTGAACCCTGCAGGCTCACATTCACCCTTTGTGTTCGAAACACTAGGCCATGCTTACTTTTCCAGAAATGACTGTTGCATTCATCCCCCCCGAAGTACCTTTCACCAGCTGTGGCTGGATATAGATCCTCATGTTCTACTTTCCAGCAGTTCATCATAAATTAATCTTTTTGGTCCTGCATGCAGAAGCATTGTGGTTTGGGGTTCAGACATTATAGGCTAGCTTTTCTTACACATTGGATTATTTATTTTTCCTAGTTTTGAAAGGCCCTTTCCCTGTCTGGCTTTTCCAGTGCAGCTGATTTGCAGTGCATGCATTCCTCTGCTTCGTAAGGATAGACTTGTGACCTGCCGTTGGACAAACCTGACATTTCTGTAAGGACGTTAGCGAAGAACAGTTAAGCCGCTGGGCTGTAGGAAAATTATCAGGACTTTGCAAATTAGCTTGATGATTTGTCTTCATCTGCCAAATTTGCCTTTAGAGATTTTGAAAAGTAGGTTGAATTTTCTTCATAAATTCTTCCTAGGGCCCACCCTCTGAATTATGACAATGTAATTGCATAGTTCTGTCACTGGTATTATTTTAAAAGTGAGATAGTTCATAGGTTGATAGCTGAATTTGTCATCTTTTTAAGAATCTTAAGTGGTGTAACCGCATGTTTGGCAATATTTCCTGCTTCCCAATTACAGATCTATATTAAACGACTGATGTTACTAGATTGACAAACTATATATTAATCCAAAAATAAAATCCATTTAGCATGCTAAAACCAAATAAACTAAGAAACCGTAACAAGTAACATGCTGCTCAGATCTCCATGATTTATTGGTCATACACACATTTAACAGTTTTGTTCCTCTAAAAATGGACCTTCATCATAATAACAGCATGAAATTTCCTGTTACGTATGGACTCAAGTGATTAATTACCTTATGACTAATATATTCAAATAAAATTAATACAGTAATTTGAAAAATAACAATAGATGTAAAACTAAAAAAATAGACTATTTAAAACCATTTGTTTAGATGCACAATGAAACACAGTAATGTTAATCAAATCCTATCTGCTTTTAAAGTTAAAATACTGTATATAGATAGTTTTTCATTAATACCAGGAGTTTGAATGGCATTTAAAACAATTACCATTGTAACTCACAAGCTTCCAGAAAATGCTCCCAATTCGCACCCCTCATATTTCTAAAAACCTTTTCAAGGACATAAAGATGATTTTTTTTAAAACCCTCATACTCAGAAGAATACATGTAAAGTACTTTTTTCTTATCCTTTCTCATAATTGCATATAATTATTGGTAGATTGTGTTCTTTAGGAGGAGCTTCATTTTATCCACATAGAAGACAGGGCATGGTGTACAAATAGCTACATAAGTCACCCATACTGTACTACAGTTAAACTTCCTGTTGTTACGAAGTACCTTTATAAAATCATCATTGATAATATTAAAGCTAGTGTACAAGTCTGAAGAGCCTTAACATTTGCTCCTGCATTAAATTCTTCTTCTGCCATATTGGGTGTCTTCTAGAATAACGTAAATAACTGTTTGAAAAAGTAGATTTCTAAAAATATTAGACTCCTTTTGTTTGTGTACAACATTTTTCTATTAGTCACATCCAAATGTATACATTCTCATCACTGTATTCTGACATAAAGCTCAAAAAAGAGGTACTTTGATTTAAAAACTTCAAAATTTCATCAATACCCACCTTCCATAAAATAAATATATCATCCAAAGATATGAAGTATTTGAAAATATATTGGTTACATACACAGAAGGGAAAACAAACTTCATTTTTCACCACCATAAAATCAACTTTACAAAAACTGGTGCTGCTGCAGCCCTCATTGCAACACATTTGACTTGTCTATAATATTCCTCTTCAAAATACACATAGTTGTGACATAATATCAGTTATGTAAATATATGTGACACCTTCATTTCTTGATGCAACAAGTCAGTCACCTAAACTAAGGCCTCATAAAGCCAATCCAAACCAGTGTTATGTGGTATTACTAGGAATAGGTCCTTAACATATATTCCAATTAAAAGAACATCCTTATGAAAGCACTTTTACCAGTATCCTTTAAAAACTGTCAAGAATCAATTAATATATGTGTTTTATTATTAAAAAAATTATTCAAAGCCTACATATTTGGCTAAAGATTCAGTCTTAGAGCCACCCAAAGCAGCAATTGACCTCATTGGTGGAACACAAACATTCTAATGGACTTTTGGAATACCAAATATCAAGGGGATAAGGGGTTTATTAAATATCAAATACTCCATATTTTTTATTTGTATAAATATTTCAACATTTTGTGTGAATATAAATAACTGCCAATGTACACAGTCCCGTTGCCTTTTTCAGGCTTCATAATACAAATCAATTACTCCTCAATTCATTTAAAGGACAACAGTGGGATTCTATTATTAAATGCTCAACTTCTCTATCTTTTTTCTCCCTATTTACAGTCCCTGCTATAAATAAACAACAATACAGCATTTAAAATATTTTAAGTCGACTGTTTCTCTCCACTAGAACAGTACCTTACTGAACTGTGGTGGTTTCACTTTCAGAAAACGTTTAGCCCACCCTGAAAAAAATGTGCTGCAGTCTCCAATTCATTGATGTCATCAACACCACTGAATACAGGTAGTTTTCTGGCCATTTCCCTCCCCAAACTGACATCACCACAACCATCGTACAAAACCACCCATGCTGTGATGTCACAACTCCCTGGTCCTTCCCCTACCCATACAGAAAGTAAAGGCTAGAACAAGGAAACAGTACATGAGTCAGGTCTCCAGCTGTCAGTCACAGAAGGTAACAGCTCAAATTACCCTTAGCACTTTGACAGTTAGGGGAGTTAGGTGTGAATGGAGATGGGAGATGAGTTGAAGTAGTAGAATTCAGACTTCACAAAAGACTGCAGTTTAGCCATTCTAAAAAGAAGCAGCAGTAAAAAGCACTTTGAAAGTCTCTTCTGTGGCATTTGCACTGTTTGTGTTTTAAGTAGTCATAAATGTTACTTAAAATTAACTGACTGAAAGACAGCAGTGTATGCATGTAAAATCAATGCAGTGACAGGAGCTTTAGGAAGAAAGAGGCCTGTGTGATGTAATTTTTTTACAGCCAAGCACTGCATTGTGGGATACCTAGAGTCAGACTAAACAATTAGAATTACTTCAAAATGCCAGACTCCATGTGGTCAGACTCTGAAATTATGTATAAACTTATTTTAAAAACCTGTTAATAGTCCTAGAGTGGTGTTAAAACATAGGAAACACCAAACCATGTTGAAATAAACATGTTTTTTGAGTATGTGGGTGCAGTTCTTCTTTAACAAATTCCTCTCTTCATTAGTCAAATTGTGAAACCCATCCGCTTTGATATTATTGTTAAAATGTTGTGTAATGTTGTGTTTGCAGAACTTTTCATACAAAGCTATGGAGGGAAAAGGGAGTAGTTAAAAGTACTGTTACACATCAGACCATGGTTAAAAACCTCACTAGTTGACCTTGTCTCAGAAAACAATTCTAGGTTTAATTTTCTAGTAAATGTGTCCACTTTAACACATTTATAGGGACAAATGCAAATCCCTTTGACAGTAACTCACCATAAATAGGGGTAATTTCTAAGTGAGTGTAATTGAATACCTTAAAACCCCGTAATCATACCTTTTTCCACCTCATGTAATGTCTTCCTCTTCATCTGCCATGACCACATTGGTATATTCCTTGTTCTGTGCCATTATCTCTCATTCTACTGGTGATACTGATCATGTACATGGAGTCTTAAATTCTTTTCCAGTTGGTAGTTGGAGCTTTTTTTTTTCTCCTGTAATCGCTGTGAGCATTGGACGGGTGAAGGTTTTTTTTTTAAAAAAAGCATCCTGATTAGCTTATTTTCATTTTCATCTTAAGGTTTATTTCCTTTTTTATACGGATAATGAGTCTAGTATTTTTAGAAAATCTACTTTTTCTAATAGTTATTTACATTATTCTAGTAGCCACCCTATTTGACAGAAGAATAATTTAATAAAGGGGCAAATGGTGAGGCCCTTTAGACTTGTATCTTGGGATGAGACATTTAATGTTGAAATTGAAAGATTAAAATCTATGTTCGATGATAGAAATTATCCAAATGCTTTGATACACAGCATGAGGGACGAAGTGGTTATTGGATGATCTGACATTTTTATACCTGTTTTAAAAGACTGCATCACTGTGGTGTTTATAGATAAAAAAGAGAATGGTAATTTTCTTAAAATGGTTCTACCTTTTGGAAGGGGGTACTACCAAAGGAAGGTAGAACTTTTTAAATAAAAACTGGATGGGGGTAATTCGGACAAGGAGGACAAAATTCAATACTGTCAATCTGCCCTCAACTCCTCCCAACACAACCCCAAACAATTCTGGACCTCCATAAACTCCATCCTCCACCCAGGTAAAATCAATACCCCTACACCTAACATTCCTCACTCCTCAGAAAATATTGCTACCTCTTTCAACACACACTTCATACAAACCGTGCTATCACTAGCTAGACAACACAACCCCCCTCCCCTACACCTTCACCCAGTAATCTCCCCACACTCTTCTCATTTTCTCCCATTCCTACCTCCAACATAAGAAAACTCTTAACTAAACTTAAACCCACAAAATTAGCAGTAGACAACCTCCCAAGTGAATTCCTACAAATTGCAGCTGACGCCCTAGCCTACCCAGTATCAGTCTTGATTAACCGATCTCTGTCAGAATGCTACATCCCTACACTATGGAAAATATCTCACACATTTCCCCTTCACAAAGGCGGCCCCAGAACTAACCAACTACCACCCCATAGCGATTCTATCTCCACTCTCCAAAATACTAGAGAGATGCATTCACTCTCAAATCTCAGACTACTTCCGTACTAACAACCTCCTTTCTAATACTCAGCATGGTTTCCGGCCAAACCATAGCACCACCACTGCCTTACTCTCTTTTACTAACACTGTCCATCACCATAAAAACAATGGCCATCTCTCCTCTGCTACTTTCCTAGACCTATCTAAATATTTGACATGGTCCCACACAAACAACTCATCGCTGTACTCAATAACCTATCCTTCTCTCAATCAGTCACCAGCTGGTTTTAAAGATGTTCATCGTGTTACCCTGCTGCAGTCATCACACTTGGGCTTTCCTGCCATCAGGCGGTCCCGCAGTCAGCACGAATTCCAAAGTCTTGGTCCGGCGTCGGTTGCTGTCACTTCTTCCCTGACGTCAGAGCGCCAGGGGTATATCAGAGGCATCCGACACCATTTTCTTCAGTCTTTCTTGCCGCACGGTGCCCGAAGCAGAAGCAGTTCGCAAGTGCCGGTCGGCCGACACCTGAGATTTTCAAATCGAGTTTCAGTCCGAAGTCTTCAAAGATAAGTACCCCGTTGGGGAACCTTTTCTTGCCTCAGTCCGCTGTCAGAAAAAGTTAACAATTGCATTTCTTGTGGGAAGAAAATACCTCATAAGGATTTTCATTCTTTTTACATACCTTGCCTAGGCCCAGACCACGATGTCACTGGTTGTTGGTTTTGTGCTAGGTTCAATAAGCGAACTATAAAGCGTTGTTTTGATTTCGCACGACACTACTTCGGTAGAAAATTTAATTACACTATGCCGTCGGAGCAACCGACTACCGGCGTGCATAAAAAACGCAAGGATAAGGACCGGCAGCCTAGATCCAAGCCAGACTCCAAGGCCTCGGCTGGCCCCATCGCCGGTTCTCCGGTTTTCAGTGAGGCCCCTGGCTACCGCTGAATTGGGTCCCCAGGCCGCTTCGGATCCCCCAGCAGAGATTTCTAGGCCGACGCAGCCATTTTCCTTAGGCCCTTCCAACGACATTGCAGTAGGGGAAGCCGGTGCTGCAGAAACACCTTCAGTTTCTGAAGGTATCTTCAGACCGACTACCCTCACCATTAAATCTTATGCTAAGCTTAAGACTCCTCTAAAACCAAAAAAGCCTACACTTCAGTCTCCAGGTCAAGGCCCTATGCCTAAGAAACAGATGCTTAAAATGGCTGAAGATTTGATTTCTTTGATCAGGGGTCCCCCCCCCCCCCACCCCCGACAAAAGGCCTAGACAAGAGGAGGATTATGCCTCCTCTGATCAGATGTCTGTTTCCTCAGGCTCCTCTGAGGAACAGGATTACTCCTTTCCCCCTTATGAAGATTCTGATGCTGAGGACTCCATTCCCTCAGCTTCTCCCCGTGAAGACTACTCCTTTGGGGAAACCTTACACACCATGAGGGAATATTTCCACTGGGAAGGTCAGGACTACTCTGACTCAAAGAAAAGGCTCCGAGAGTTTCTTTTACTCCCCCAGCACAGACCACTTGCTATCCCCCCAGTTTTGGACATAGTGGATGATGTCTTCTTAGAATCTAGTCTAAATCCAGATTCTCTGCCTCCTGCTCCAGCCAAACCAGATAGATACTGTAGAGTGCCTGACTCTCACAAATTCCTTTACAAAAGCCCTGCTGCTGATCCAGAGACAATCTCCCAGGGTCCCAAAGGGGCTAAGGCTTCTATGGCTAAAAATCCTGTACCCTCAGAAAGGGACTCCAGAGTACTAGATAGGTGGGGAAGAAGGTTTACACCTCAACTACTCTAGCTATGAGAGCACTAAATTGTCAATTTCACATGCTTAAATACCAGCAATTCCTACTGTCTCAAATAAAACAAAAGATGGGCACGCACCCTCAACAGTCTGAATTCAAAGAAATGCAAGATCTGCTGCATGCAGTTGAACAGGTGGGCAAACATACTTTACAATGTGGTTTTGATGCCTTAGAAGCTTCCTCTAGAGCAGCTGTTACTGGGTCTGTTATATGTAGGCATGCTTGGTTAAAGGAACAATCTCTGCCTGATCATGTTAAAGCAAAGTTACTGGATGCACCCTTACAGCAGGATGTTTTATTTGGGGTTAAAGCAGAGGAGGTTTTAAAGAAAATGCAGGATAAGGCAAAATCTATGCAAATGGTCAAAGATTTCTTACAGGTACAGCTCCCACGCTTCAGCAGAAATTGGCCAACAAAAAATTGGTCCTTTCCAGCTTCTGACAGACCACAGAGGGGTAAATACAGGCGCCCAAGGGGCAGAGGACAAGCACAAATCCCTTACAAACCTCGCCAATGGGGCACTACAACACAGAAGGGAGGAGAAGACAGGTCCCAAACCACTAGAAGGCAAACACAATGACTCAAACCTCAAACTGCCAAGCAAAACCCTCTTGGCAGCTCCCTTGGGAGGAAAATTAGCACTTTTTGCAGACAACTGGCGCATCGTCACAAAGGACAAATGGGTCGTAGACATTATCTCACATGGATACAGATTCCATTTCCACACCTTGCCAAGGATAAAAGGAATGCCAAACCTGCCACAAAATCAATGGGCAGAGGCACAAAAACAAATTACAGCTCTCATGGACATGAGAGCCATTCAACTGGTACCTACACAGGAGCAAGGCCAAGGATTTTACTCAAGGATCTTTCTAGTCCCCAGAAAGGACAATGCTTGGAGACCCATTCTGGACCTTTCAATCTTAAACACCTTCTTGCAAGTACCCAAATTCAAGATGCTAACACTACAGCAGCTTCTTTCCATGTTGGGCAAGAAAGCTTGGCTAGTAACGTTGGACCTCAAGGAGGCATACCTGCATGTCCCTATCAGACAAAATTGCAGAAGATACCTCCGTTTCATTGCAGGTTCAACCCAGCAATTCCTACTGGCCCAGGGTCTTCACAAAATGCCTGGCACCAGTAATTGCATACTGCAGACAGAGAGGAATTCAAATATACCCATACCTGGACGACTGTCTTATCCAAGCAGAAAGCAAGGACATTCTCTTACAACACCTGGCTTTTGTAAGACATCTTCTAAGTTGCCTAGGGTACACAGTAAATGAAAAGAAATCAAAACTAGTGCCCTCACAAATTATGACATTCCTGGGTGCCAGCTTGAATACAACGGCCCAGATGGCTTATCTGACGCCAGACAAACAACAATTAACTCAATACTTCAGAACAATGGCAACAAAGACCCAACTCCTTGCAAGAAAAATTCTGCAGGCCTTGGGCTTCATGGCATCTTGCATACTACTAATACCATTTGCAAAACTGCATATGAGGAAATTACAATGGTACCTAAAAAGTGTGTGGGCTCAACACAGCCACAGCTTGGAAACAATGATAAATCTCATTCCCTGCCTTCAACAGGAGTTTCTATGGTGGTCACAGGCTTGTCACCTAAACAAGGGTCAGCCTTTCACCCTACCCCCAGCCAGGCAAACTATGACAACAGATGCATCGGACTATGCCTGGGGGGCACACATGGCAGGACGGTGCGTTCAAGGCTTATGGACAGCAGATCAAAGGAATCTGCACATCAATCAAAAAGAAATGCTAGCTGTACAAAATGCTCTGACAGCCTTCAAGGACTTCTTGCATCCAGGACAGCTTATCATAAGGACAGACAACACCACAGTAATGTGGTACATAAACAAACAAGGGGGTACACACTCCTACCCTCTATGCAGGCAAGCAATGACCTTGTGGAACACAGCACTGGCTTACCAAGTTCAATTACAAGCTCAATTCCTGCTAGGAAAAAAGAACACATTGGCAGATGACCTAAGCAGAAACATCATGGATCCCCACGAGTGGAAACTGGATCCACAAGTATTCACAATGATAACTCAAAAATGGGGGCTCCCAGACATAGACCTGTTTGCCAGCCCTCAAAACTATCAGCTAACAAAGTTTTGCACAAGGACTTTTCACCAGCAAGCTTGGAAAGTGGATGCACTCTCATTCAGTTGGAAAATGCTAACAGTATGTGCCTTTCCTCCACTACCCCTTCTCACAAAGGTGCTACTGAAAGTCAGGATGGAGAGACCCCGAATGATACTCAATGCTCCAGACTGGCCACGCCAGCACTGGTACCCACTATTAAGGAATATGGCCCAGGACCCACCATGGATCCCACCACAAATTACCCACCTGCTCACACAGCAAGACAATCAGATTCTACACAGCCAGCTCAAAAACCTTAAACTTGGCTGCATGGCAAATCACCTAAGCAACCAACCAGCTCCTCTCTCACAAGCTGTTATGGAAGTTATTCTGGAGGCCAGGAAACCCAGCACCAGGAAAGCCTACTCAGACAAATGGAAAAGGTTTTGTGCCTGGAACCAAGCTAAAGGCCAAAATACCCTTCAACCTGACATACCTCAGATTCTGCAATATCTTACTGAGATGTTACACAAAGGGCTTTCTTTTTCATCTATTAAAATCCACGCCTCAGCTATTTCTGCTCACTACAACACGGATCCTCCCTTATTTTCACATCCACTTTTAAGGCAGTTTCTCAGAGGGGCCAAGAACATTAGGCCTCCCAGGAGAGCACCAACACCTACTTGGGACCTCAACTTTGTTCTGGAAAAACTCACGCTACCTCCTTTTGAACCAGCTTTCTCAGCTGACTTAAAGTTTATATCATGGAAGACTGCCCTGCTGCTAGCAATCACTTCAGCTAGAAGAGTTTCAGAACTTCAGGTACTAATGGCAGTAGAGCCTTTCCTCATTTTTCATCAAGACAGAGTTTCTCTATGAACTAACCCCTCCTTTATGCCTAAGGTGGTATCCAGTGTGGCTCTAAATCAAACCATCCATTTACCCACCTTCTTTCCAAATCCACAGAACAAAGGAGAAAGACTCCTGCATTCCTTGGACATTCACAGGCAGCTACGTTACTACTTGGATAAAACTAAGGTTTTCAGAAAATCTGACCAGCTTTTTGTATCATATGCTACAGCATCACAAGGAAAGGCTATCTCAAAACAAACCATTTCCAAATGGATAGGACATTGCATACGTTTTTGCTACACCCACCATGGAAAACCAGTTCCTGCTACCATAAGGCCCCACTCTACCAGGGCAGCAGCTACATCTACAGCCTTCCTCAGGGGGGTGCCATCCAAGGATATTCTGGAAGTTGCAACTTGGAGTTCAGTACACACCTTCACCAAACATTACCACTTACCACTTTACTCTAAGACTAGAGATGGCTTCGCCACTGCAGTTTTGCAGGGCCTTCTAGCCTCCTCTAACCCTGTTTGACTCCACCGCCCATACTTAGCTTTGGGATTCTACCCAAGTGTGATGACTGCAGCAGGTAACATGATGAACATAGTACAGTTTTGTACCTACCATAAATGTAGATGTTCGGGTGTATACCCTGCTGCAGTCTAGGTTGCCCTCCCTCCATCCCCTCTAAACTAGCTGTACTTATCTCTACCACTCTATTCTATACTACCTCTGGGGTGTATTTGCTTGTGCCTAAGGGTTTTGTTTTATTTTTCCCATATAGCTATATGCATATATATATATATATATATATATATATATATATATATATATATCTTTTGCCTACCTATTAGGGGCACCTGACATCTGGGGCAAGAAAAACTGAAGAAAATGGCGTCGGATGCCCCTGATATACCCCTGGCACTCTGACGTCAGGGAAGAAGCAACAGCAACTGACGCCAGACCAAGAATTTGGAATTTGTGCCAACTGCGGGACTGCCTGACGGCAGGATAAGCCAAGTGTGATGACTGCAGCAGGGTATACACTCGAACATCTACATTTATGGTAGGTACAAAACTGTACTTTACCTGTCTGACTGCCAGCAATCTGTTGTATGACAAAATGGCATATCTCCCCAACTACCTGTCTCTGTTGGTGTTCCCCAAGGATCCATCCTTGGACCCCTACTCTTCTCTGTTTTCACCAATAATATAGCCTCTGCCACCAAACATGGCACACGCATACAATATGCAGATGACTCAACCATCATCTGCTCAGCCCAGTCCCTACCCGAACTGCAAAAGGTCACATAGGATGCCTTTTCCTCTGTTGAAACTTTGCTATCTGATGCCCAGTTAAAACTCAACCCAAACAAAACTAAACTCCTCATCTTTGAACCCACCAAACATACTCAAAGCAACTCTCACTTTAACATCACAGCAAAAGACAACACCACTATCCACCCAACAGATCACACCAAATTGCTAGGAGTTGAAATAGGCAACAACCTCAAATTTGACATTCACATATCCATGACCATAAAAAAAAGTCCAAAAAAAAACTAGGAGCCTTATACAGAAATAAGCAACTCCTCACCAAAGCAGCTAGGATTTCATTTGCAAATTTGCACCTTATCTCTACCCTACTTTATGCCTCTCCAATATATATACCAACCTAAGGCAATGCGATCTAAATAAACTCGTGACCTGCTACAACAAAATCACCAAATTCACCACCAGGGCATCCTACCGCAGTCACCACTGTCTCTCACTTACTGAACTAGGCTGGCTAGAACTCACTCACCTCCTTCAGTGGTATCAACTCTCACTCGCTCACAAACTGTTAAACCATCTTCTAAAGGTCCCATCCCTCCAGTATCTACTCCAACCCTATCTCACCACCAGACCACTACGATCCAGCAACAAAAATCAATTACAGGTTACTAGAGCCAATAACACTGCTGGAGAAGCACTATTCTCCAGCACTATAGCCAAATTATGGAACACCCCCCCCACAATAACCTCTGTACCATCATGCAACCACTTCAAAGCTTTACTTAAAGCACACCTAAAAACATGTTGGCTATGTCCTTGTAACTCTCCCCTCTAACTTCTCCCACTCCATCTACCCTCTACCTCTCTTCCACCCCACAAACTGCCTTTGATTACAGCAAGCTCTGATACTTCCATGCCTATCTACTTATTATATGGCAGTAACTTCTTATTGTAACAGTTGTTAATATCTGCTATGACTTCGTGAATGGAACAGATGCTAATTATCTACTGAATGTACTATGTTCTTCAACCGTAACTATATTTGTAATATTTTAATTGCTAGGATTCTTCATCTGTAACTATGTCTGTAATATTTTAATTTGTGGAGCTTTTCTCCCTGGGCCTCCGCTAAAAATGGACCTCCATCCAGTCGGACATTCCCGGTCAACAAATGTAAATAAATAAATAAATAAATAAAGTTGGGGAATGAACCCACAGTAGTTTATAAGAAGGGTAGAAATATGAAATCCTATTTTGAAGTTAATGGTTATGTAAATGAATTTAGTAATAAAAAGGGAAGGGTCTGTATCACCACATCAAATGGTGATAAGTTCGAACGCCCTTTGTTCGAATCTCAAAGTCCGAAAACCCTAAACAGCGAACTCACAGAACAGCGATTTTTTTTTCCCAGGGAAAAAAATTGCTGCTCCGTGAAAAAAGAAAATCACAACTTTAAAACAAACTAAAGTGGGGGGCTTCACCCCCACCCCCTACTTAAATGTACCAACTCCGAGATCGCACTACAGTGGAGGAAATAGCAAAGCCCCGAAGATGGCCCACTGATTATTTTTCCCTGTGGAAAAAAAATCAGTGTTCCGTAACTTCATGGTTTAAGGTTTTCGGACTTTTGGGTTCGAACAAAGGGCGTTCAAACTTAACACCATTCGATGTGGTGATATAAACCCAAAAGGGAATGATTAAATGTGGATCTTGTTCCTTTCGTCAATACATTAATGATAACATTGATATTACTAGTGATGATTTCCCGGAGGTAATTAGTAACAATGGGAAGTTTAACTGTAGTACAGCAGGGGTGATTTATGTAGCTATGTATATATCATACCCCACCTTCTATGTGGGTAAAACAAAGCTCCCCCTCAAGAACAGGAATTACTAACATTTATATGCAATTAGGAGAAAGGATAAGAAAAGTGCATTTTATGTGCATTCTATGCAGTGTGAGGGTTTAAAAAATTATTTTTTTATGTTCTTGGAAAGTTTTTTTAGAAATGTAAGGGGTGGGAATTCATAGAATTTCCTGAAGCTCATGGGTTACTTTTGGAAATTTTATTAAATGCCACTCAACTCTGGGTGTTAATGAAAAACTATCCATACACATTGCTTTAACTTTAAAAGCAGATAGGATTTGATTATCTTTATTGTGTTTAATTGTGCATCTAAACAAATGGTTTTAAATAGTCTTTTTTGTTTGAGTTTTATATTTTTATTTCTATTGCTATTTTGCAAATCATTTTATTAATTATATGTGAATGAGTTATTCACAAGGTAGTTAATCATGTGAGTGCTCTTCTGATGAAGTTAATTTTTAGAGGAACGAAAGTGCTAAGTGTGTGTTTGTGTGTGTGTGTGTGTGTGTGTGTGTGTGTGTGTGTGTGTGTGTGTGTGTGTGTGTGTGTGTGTGTGTGTGTGTGTAGCCAGTAAATCGTGGAGTACTGAGCAGTGTGTTATTTGTTAAGATATGCATAAAAAAATGAAAACCCTGAAAAACATTGAAATTTTCAAAAAAAGTAAATAAAAACTAAACTATTGAGCCATCCTGCACGCCCCAAATATATAAGTAAACCAACTCCAACACTGCACACACAGTGGGGTAAAGGACTAAATTCTTTACATCACTGTCTCTCAATCTCGCAACTCCAGCGTATGAAACATCACCTTGTACTGTAAGTGAATAACATGCAAGGATCCATTGCCATTCAGTTATATACAAACCAGCAGTAATACCAAATCTGCAAAATGTGTCCAAAGAAATATGTTAGAGAAGTACATACTCATAAACTCTGCATCAATGAAATCCATATTTTTGAATGAGTTAAGGAATGATTTCACATTTTAAGTTATCCTTGGAGGGCACTAAGTAATGTGTCTGTCATAATATTCCTGCTAATGATATTTATTTTAGTACTAAGTTCTCCAAATGGTGTCATCATATTCCACCAAAAAATGGTATGTTTGGGGTACATACTTTAAAATAGAGCCACGACAGATACTCCCTTGCAAATGAGACAGATGTCACCTCTTACGAATCTGCAAGAAACAGAATGTAATGACAGTTTCTTAAGCCATCCTGATCAATCTGAACATTTTCAAACCTGTAATATTATTTTTATTTTTTTTTATTTGTTGTCTTTTGTTTACATGGAAAGTCTGACTGGGCACAGATTCCATTTTGAACAATGCCTGGGGACAGAAGCTGCACATAAAATACAAGTTTACAATGACCATCAATAAAAAATAAACATTTTAAGCATTACTTTGCAGCTAATATTGAGACAGATAGTAAAGACATATAATTTAGAAGTTATATTACTTTAAATAAGTCAAATACAAGACACAAGAGCAATGATAATGCACATAGTTTCCGTATATGTATGTTGACATTAATGAGGTAGGATGTCACTAGAGCAGGAACAGAAAATAGAGAAGTAAGAGTGTAAGCAAAAATAATCAAAAAAAGCATAAGTAGAAAAAGTTCTGATAGTGGGGAGGTTGAGATAACGGTAGATAGGCAAGATGATGAGGTGGGTAAGGAAGAGTATTAGTAGGAGGGGGTTAAGGATATAAGTTTGTTGCAGGAGCAGTAGTGGGGATAAAAGAGACAGGATAAGAAAGGTTAAAGAGTCAGGATGATTGACAGGGAGATTGGCAAAGAAAAAGAAACAGAAAGTTGGGTTTAGTCAGGATGAGCACATGGGCATAGCCATAAGGAAGTTAGGTGTTCATGTTCACATGTTCCATGTTAGACATCTAATTCCTTACAAGGATGACCCTTATTTGAGTTCAGCAGGAAGCTCAGATGATAGCAGTATTGATGTTGATGAGGCTCCATACAGTACTGAAACCTTGATCTAAAATGACTACTTGTATCTTATCCTGTACTATTATGTCCACGTGGCCACATAAATTGTACTGCACTCTCCCCATCTTTACATTGGGATGGAAGTTCACTTTACAACTGTCCTGTTATAAAATACTACGGGTCTTAACTTTGTTAGTGGAAACACTTATTCTGATCTACCTTTGAATGCTTTTTTATTATCATTGTATTGCCTGTGTAATGATTATAATGTTTGCATAATGACTATCCATATGTATCTTGTCAATGTTTTTTTTTTCTCTCTGTTGTATGTTCAGTTATTTTCTTCTCATTGTTGTGTGCTAAGCAATTCATCACACTATGTATGTTACTTTGTATCTTGTGGAGCTTTTCTCCCAGGACCTCTGCTGAAAAGGATTTGTTCACTCACACATTCGTATCAGGGACTGCCTTATAAAAACATTTTTCATCGGTGGCTTTAGTAAATTGCAGTCTGTAGGCAGTTGCTCTGAATCTTTGCCACACAGGCAGTAATGAAGACTTTCTGTTCAACAAAAACAATTGATAAAAAAAAATAATAAATTTACTAAAATAAAGTAAATTTGTGACCACGAATAATATGGATTTTGTTAGGATATAATGAATTTCTTTTGCTGCTGATTATTAAGTGGAATATATATATATATATATATATATATATATATATATATATATATATATATATATATATATATATATATATATATTCTAAACTGGTAACCACATTACTTTCATTTTGTAATCCCACTTACAGTTAGCTTTGTTGTTTCACAATGCTGCTCTATTATTTTTATTAATATTTTGAGTGGCAATATCTGTATGGGTGGTAAAGTTTTTATTTTTCAAATCTAGGTGCTTAGGATTTCCCTCTCTCTTCCCCCCTTGGCTGACCTGGTGTGACTCAGTTTGAACTTTACAGTTCCCTACAAAACGGAGTCTACAGGACTACAAACAGTTTCTCTCAGCATTTAAGCAGATTGAATTCTACACTTCCCTACAAAACGGAGTCTAAAGGACTGCTAACAGTTTCTCTCAGCATTTAAGCAGATTGAACTCTACAGTTTCCTACAAAATGGAGTCAACAGGACTGCAAACAGTTTCTCTCAGAATTTAAGCAGAGTAGTTTGCACACAAAAAACATTTGTTAAGCTTTCACTTACAGTGCTGTGTAATTAAGCAGGTCACCATTTTGGTCAGCCATAGGGCTCTTTTTCTACTTGAGTGTTTGGCTCCTTCCCCTGTAACTTAAGTAAACTGATTCTTACATTAAGAACTATAATACTTACCGTATAGCTTTAGGACACCTTAGGAAACCTTGTAAACTGCAATAGCCCCGCTATGTTCGCCCTCGCTGCGCTCTGGCTCTCTTCGCTCCCCTCCCTGCCCCCAATTCCCTCCTGCCCCCCAGTACCTCTAAATTTATAGTACTATAGCCACTCCCCCACTTTCTAGATCCTATCTGCTTTCATCTGGGATAATTCCTCCCTCCCCATTCTTCTACCTACGTTTCAATAGCACCTATTAGCTTTCATCCGGCATTCTCCCATCCCTCTTCCAGTACCTTTACCTCACCATTCTATCTTCTGGTGTTGAATCACCAGGTAAAATAGTTCCTTAACTCACTAGCTGAATCACAGATAATGATGTATTCCTCTTCACTACCCCTCTTGTTCGCACCATACGTCCTTACCTTGTATGAAAACCAGTTTCTCACGGGATTTCAGGTCCCAAAAGGCCATACTATCACCCCAGCTGTAAATCCTCCCACCTTCAGCCATACTTGCAGTACCAGGTCCTGTCCAACATCTTGTTCAGTCTATCAACATCTCAATCCCAGGCACATTAGCTCTAGATCCAAACACTGCCACAAACTAATAAACAAATTCCTGAAGTTCATCACCAAGTATAGACTAAACCTAATACTTGGTGGTGATATTCACCCCAACCCTGGTCCACCCACTTCAGATACACATACCCCTCTACTTGCAGTCTAAGCTACAAACCTACAATTAATAGGCCAACTACCTCTCTCCTAGCCTGTCATCTCAATATTAGAAGCATTAATAACAAGGTACATGAATTGCATGCACTTCTGTATGTCCACTCCCCTGAGATTCTCTGTTTATCTGAAACCTGGTTAAAACCTAACACTACAGGCAATAAAGTGTTACCAGCTGGGTACAACATACACAGGCTGGATCATGCTTCGAGGAAGGGGGTGGGGTAGCTGTACTCTATAAATCTGAGTTGAATGTCACCATAGATGTAATACAACCACCTCAGATTAATAAGTCGGAGATTCTTGCCACCAAATTGCAACTTAATAAAAATAAATGCATTAATATCATCTGTATGTACATACCCCCAGGTAACAATATATCTACACTTGAAGATATCCTGCACTGGCTATCATGTTACTACCCTCAAGAAACCCTACTACTTGGAGAATTTAACATAGACTGGGGCACCTGTTCCTCATAATCCCCAACCACCCATATTAACCTGCATGCATTTACACAAGTCATATCCACCCCTACCAGGATAGGTAGACCCAACCAAAAAGAAAGCATACTTGACTGGGTACTCATAAATAGTCACCCCCAACTGTACACCTCTGGTACCCTCCCTGATGGCCTAAGCGATCACCTTCTCACATATGTAATTAAGCATAAAGCCATTAATTCCCAACAACCCTTACTCAGAAAGGTTAGAAACAATATAAACTTTGACCCTGCCAACAAGAACTAATCTCATGGAATTGGTCTATTCTAAAACACCTCCCCTTAGAGGAAGCCGTAGCATACTTTAACAACAAATTCCTTGAGATCCTTGATTTGTATGCACCTGTTCGTTCAAAGAGAACAAAGGCAAAAACTGCGCCATGGCTTTCTAAAGAGTCTAAACTCTAAATGACCCTTAAAAACAAAGCATGGGCTTTATGGCGTTCTTCTAAAGACCCCCAAGATCACATTAAATACAGGCAATACAGGAACAAAACTAAAAAATCCATTTTACAAGACAAAAAACAATACTACTTTAATTTGCAGACAGTAAATCAAAATAACCCTCAGAAGTTTTGGGCAGGTTTAAATAATCTACTACATCCTGGACAAACTTCAACCCCAATCCCTGCTGCTAATTTTGATAAAACCCCTGAAGATGTTTCTGACAGTTTTAACCGATTCTTTACTGAGACAATTTAAGCCCTAGCTAGCCAACTACCTCCTAGCTCCCCTGGTCCTGAAAGTATCACCCCTAGAAACCTACTCGCATTCTGCTTCCAACCAGTCGCCACTTCACTTATCCGTGCCTTTATCAAAAAATTAAAACCCACTACACTTTCTGCTGATCAACACCCTGCCGAGTACCTACAAAAATCAGCTGATTCTATTGCTTACCCTGTCTCAATACTAATCAATCGAACCATAGTAGAAGCTAAAATTCCCACCATCTGGAAAATATCCTATGTAACCCCACTTCACAAAGGAGGCAGCTCTACTGAATTCTCCAATTATAGGCCAATAGCTATACTCTCTCCACTTGCAAAGATTATGGAAAAATGTATTCAGACAACTCATGCACCACCTAATCCAGAATCACCTTATGGCAGACACTCAGCATGGCTTCCATCCTCATCACAGCACTACTTCAGTCCTCCTAGCCTTTACCAACACCAGAAACCATAATCGCAACAATAATTATATATCCTCAGCCCTCTGGATCTTTCCAAGGCATTCGATATGGTTGATCACCAACTTTTAATCCACACCCTGCAAACATTCTGCCTAGATACTAGAGCCCTTCAATGGTTTCAGTCCTACCTGAATGGTCGACAGCAGGCTGTCCTCTGGCAGAACAAACTCTCCAACCTTCTACCTAACACCCTTGGAGTACCACAAGCCTCTATACTAGGGCCCTTGCTGTTCTCCATCTTCATTAACGACCTTTATACTGTCATCCCAAAAGTCAGCTGTATCCAATATGCTGATGACTCTACTCTGATTTGCTCGGTCACATCTCCAATTGGGTTATGGTTAGCTACCCAGACCACATTTAATACAATAGAAAACTGGCTTTCTGAACGTTATCTTATCCTAAATCCCCAAAAAACTAAAATGCTGTTATTGTCACCAACACGTAGGTCTACCACTTTCACCTTTACCATAAATTCAAATGAGGGCACAATAATCTCCCCTGACCCCTCTACAAAACTATTAGGTGTCATCATAGGTAGTAATCTAAAATTCGACCTACATGTTAACCAAACTATCAAAACCATCAATAAAAAACTAGGGTCACTTTACCGAATAAAAGCCTTCCTAACCCCTCCAGCTGAAATTGCCATAGTTCGCTCTCACCTTCTTTCAACCCTTCTGTATGCATCCCCTCTACTGTCTAATTTAAACAAGACTGTCCTTAACAAACTCTCAATTTGCTACAACCACATTGCCAGGTTTGCCACTGGGCTGCCATTTAGGACACATCATTGCATCAGTCTAAACCAACTTGGGTGTAGTTCCCAGCCTAATCCAGTATAACCAACTGATTATGGCCTATAAAATCCTCTATAATCCGGACAATATTCCTGCACTTAAAAATATTATCACCCCCTATAACAATCCTAGATCGCTTCGATCCTCTAACAAACTACTAATTCAGACTAGCAAAATTAATAACACAGCTGGTGACTCTCTGTTTGCAAACTCTGTAAGTAGATCCTGGAACTTTCTTCCAGCTGATATTACCTTACTTTCCACCTTAGATCATTTTAAAACTAGACTCAAACAACATTTGTCACTTAACTGGCTATGTCACTGTATCAAGCCTGGCTAACTCTCTCTAGAATGTGTAAAAATCTGTTAACCATCTTACTGTGTAATTTAATTTAATTTAATCCTGATTTATGCTCAGGATTAACTCTAACCTGTGGAACTTGTTTAACTTATTTACTTATGTAATTTCTGTAAATAGTCTGTTTGTAATATGTAATGCTGGTATTATGTAATGCTGTATCTGCTTACCCTTGGAGTTTTTCTCCCCGGGCCTCCGCTGAAAATGGACATGCATCCAGTCGGACTATCCCAGTCAACAAATGTAAAATAAATAAAATAAAAAAAGTTTTTGTGGATCTGTTTGAAAATTAGCTATGAATATGAAAATAGAAATAAGCACCATAATGATCCTCACAGAAGCTACGTCATACATTGTTAACATACACATACAAACAGTTGTTCTTGGGAAAAGTGAAATTTGGTGCATTGTTTCAGTTCTTCTGTATGTTAAGTGAACAATTTATTTATTTATTTTTTTAATTACTGTATGAAGAAGTTGGACTTCCGCAGTGGTGCAGCGGTAGCGTTGTTGCCTCACAGCAAGAGGTTCTCCCGTTCGATTCTCGGCTTGGGTTGGGAGTGCCTTTGGTGTGGAGTCTGCATGTCCTCCCTGCGGTCGAGTGGGCGTTCGAAAGACATGCGTTGAATGGGCGTGCCTTCATTGAAGGTTGGGCGTCAGGCTGGAACTCGACACCATACAAACCAACTGCCAATCATTAGCGGACCGGAGTACCGCTGTGGCGACCCCTAACCGGGAAAAAGCCGAAAGACAAACAACACTGTATGAATGAAAAAAATACAGTGTGCACCTATAGGACAGGGTATGTACTGCAGTTTATGAGGGAATAAAGGCTTATTCCTGAAACTATTTGGAGAATGATAAGAGAAAGGATAAAATGATAATAGTGCACGGAGTATATCACAGAGATATACAGTAATGTGCACATGGGAATCATGTATGAAGTATGCAGCAATATTGTGTTAGTGTGTGTGTGTGTGTGTGTGTGTGTGTGTGTGTGTGTGTGTGTGTGTGTGTGTATGTGTGTACCCAGTCAGGGACATTATACAATATTCTGAAAAGTTAAGAGGTCTGTTCAGCACAACTATCATTATATTTTGCCTTAGACAATTGAAAACAATGAATAAATGACTATTTGAAAAGAAACAAAAGATACTGTTCATACCATTTTTAAAAATGAGCCATAACAAGCATGAGGCTACACACACACTTATCGGGGATTGCCTTATAAAAGCATTTTTCATCAATAGCTTTAGTAAATTGCAGTCTGCAGGAGGTTGCACTGAGACGTTGTTGTCACACAAGCAGCAATGAGGTGAGTTTGTCCTTAGTTTATCACAGTTGATTAGTTTAGAAGTGAGACAAGATAGAACAAATGTTGCTGTAGCAGTTGTTGATACTCATTAGGTTTTTTTGTAAGTCTACAGTGATGCTATCTATTTGGAGATAGAGTTATAAAATGGCAAATTGTATTTAAGGTGATTTGCAGTAGGTGTGTGTTACGAGGTAAGAGCAAGAAGGAGGAGGCAGTATTTTAACTTTGGGGTGATCATACCTGTGTCAATTGCTGCCCTTAGCTCAGTATCATCCTACTAAACTTGCTAAACAGGTTTGCTTCACTGTGCAGTATTTGAATCAGGAATAATACCTTACATTGTAATGCCTTAGCTGTATGCCTGTGTATGGCCTTATGTGATGCAGCCTGGAGAAACTACGTGCAAAACAAGGATTCTCCATTGGCAAGTTCAGAGACTAAAAATAAATGTCAACACTTAGTATGGAAAGGGAAGGGAAACTACTTGATCAGTCTACAAAATGGCATTTGACATTTGGAAAATAGTGAACTAGATCCTTGGAAACCAGTAATACCCCTCTAGACCTACCTACACCAAGAGACAATGCTACTAAGTTTGCAAACTTATTTGAATGCATTATAATACAACATTTAAAACAACACTCTGACATAACTTACAACCACAAACTCAATGCACCACAAAATTCAACTTCCAACTAGCCATGATTTTTATAAGAAAAATACTAACAGATATTATAGGGCACAGTTTACTTTTACAGAGTACCTACCTCCAGAATTACTGTGGTATACATTCCTCATAATGCAGCACCTTTCATAAAACTAATGGCAGTAAATTTAAAGAAAGGCAGTGGCAGGGTGCTGCACTCAAGGGTTGTAGCAGGGGAGAGGAGAAATTTATTTTGTGATCTTTACTGAGTCCTGTGCTAGGTTATGCCGTGGTGGTGCATCGGTACCGTTGTTGCCTCACAGCAAGAGGTTCTCCCATTCGATTCTCGGCTGGAGTGCGGGGAGTGCCTTCTGTGTGGAGTCTGTATGTCCTCCCCGTGGTTGGGTGGCATTCGAAAGACATGCGTAAATGGGTGTGCCTTCATTGAAGGTTGGACGTCGAGCTGGCACCTTGGCATTTGTGAAAATCTACTGTCAATCATTAGCGGACCGGAGTTCCTCTGTGGCGACCCCTAACCAGGAAAAGCCGAAAGACAAACAACAACAACAACTGAGTCTTGTGCTAATGGATGGTCTAGTAGCAGTGGGAGGGTGCCACACTCAAGGGTTGTAGCAGGTATGCAGACAACATCACTATAGCTTGTGTAGGGGCAGTATACTGTCTAGGAGCAACAGACTGGAATGCATATGTGACTGTGATAATTTTTCTTCTCTTTTCTCACAATCACAGATCAGAAGTGCATACAGGTGACTAACTTTCGGAGGTAGGGGTAAGTTGACATATTGTGAATTTGCAACTGTGATCAACAAGTTAAAATATGGCCCGATATTTTGGTTGTCAGATGGATACAAAGATGGTAAGTGTCTTTTAGGGGTGAAGGCATATGTTTTAACTGTCCATATTTTTTGCTTCATATTTTTGGTCTGTTCCTCATAAAATTTTTTGCTTTCTGACAAATCAATGAAAACTGAAATAACTAAATAATGACATACATTTGAGTTGCAGACTTCATATCCTTCAGAAAATGCATGCCAATGGAAAACCTGTTTTTCTAGTGACTTTTTAAGTTTATAAAGGCAACATTTAAAATCTGCCACTATTTTTGGGTCTTTGTACCCCCATTCGTTTAGGCTTTGTCCAGATTTTTTATGCTAAGAGGTTGAGAAGTACTGGTGAGGGTAAAGAGGCAAGCCGTATGATGTGCAACAGCAGCAACTTGAAATATATGACTGAGGCCATTTATTCATTCATTTTCATCCCAGTATAATATCAGATGGATAAATGGAAGGCGACTATCTTTTTTTCCTTTTGACAGGAGATATACAGTTCTAAGATATGACTCTTGTATTTTTGCAAAATTTATCTTCTCAGTTTATTAGGAACTGCTTTTTTGTCAACTTTCTTCCTTCAAAGAAAAAAAAAATAAGACTGAATTTCTTTAGTTAGTCGTGATTTTTTTCTTGGCCGTAATTGTAAAAAAAGGCTAGGGAAAAATCTCTAACTGTACCTCACAACATCTAGAATCCTGTGGCTCCTGAGGTCCAAGCAGCCTTCAGACTATCAGCTTAATTCTGTTATTTCCTCCAGTTATTGCACTGCAGTCTTGACCATTTATGGAGCGGTGAAAGGATGCAGAAAGAAAACGAAGAGGAAGAATGAATTTCTTTCTTTAGACACAGTTTTTGTTCAGGCAATCTGTGTCTCAAAGGGTTTGAAAAGAAAGCTCTGAAATACTACTCATAGTATCTAGAACCCAATTGCTTGGGGAGGGGGGTGTACCTCTGACTTAATTTGATTGTTTCCTCCTTATTTATTATGATGTAATTGTCGACAGGATGTATTGAAACAGTGCAGGAAAAATCTAAAGTGTACAACAAAGTATGAGAAAACAAGAAAAAAGTAATCTAAATGTTGTGGCAAGGCTAGGATGGGGGAAAGCAAGGGGCACACTAGGGGACACTGGACAGCGGAAGGCCCGTGAAATTCCTTTCCAAGGGTTTCATTTTGCCAAAGGCCAGAGTCAAAATGTTCAGTACTGTCAGGGCGTGCCTCATTTAATTACACCACACAGCATATCAATAAGGTCTTTTACTCTCCAAAAAGCATTTTATAAAATAAGAAAAAAAAAACATGCAATATGGTTGGTTTTGCTAGATTTCTGGTATATAGCAATCCTTTTGCATCTTTATTTACTACTGCATATCATATACCTTGTTGTATAATAGTGCTAACCTTGCCCTTGCAGACACTCCTCCAACTGTTTGTACCTGATGAGTAGTGCACGGCAGTGCTAATGCCCCTTGGCTTGCGTCTGACCTGAGAAATTACAGGCCTATCAGCCTTAGAAGCCTCATCTATAAAGCCATAGGGTGTATTATGACTAACCTCAGAAAGTGTGATATCGAGACTGTTCTTTGACTTGACCAGCAACAGTTTAGCTTTGTGAAGGGTAAATACTGTCTAGTTAACTTGATAAACTTCTTCAAAAGTGTTACAGAGGCTATAGAAATGATGGCCATGCAGTACACCTGGTGAATCTTGACCTGGTGAGGGTCTTCAACACCATTCCCCTTTCTGACATCATAAAATGTCTAATTTCTTTAAAAATTGACCCATATGTGGTAAGATGGTTAGGAAAGTGGCTGAAATATAGAGCGCAGACAGTGCAAGTTGCAGATGCCTCATCAGTAAGTATGAAAGTGACCAGGGCTCAGTGCTGGGACCTCTCATTTTTGGTGTTTACTTCTCAGATGTCCAAGTGAGGAGCCAGGACCTCTGCCCTAACAAAGTTTGCAGATTACTGCAAATTGGAGGTTGCTGTCAAGTCACCCTATGACACCCAAACTCTCCTGAATTAACTCTCCCAAGTAAACCCTTGGCATACTAAAAGTGGGCACAAACTAAATGCTAAGAAGTGTAGTGTCACTTTTGGTAGACAGCCCTTCCCCTTATCATACTGTATAGCCAATACACCACTACAGAATTAAACTATTGTCAGGGGCCTAGAAGATTGGGCCAATAGCTCACTCTTGTTTTGAGCATAATGTGACTGCCAAGGGAATGTCAGCACAGTGTAAAGAGGTAATCACTCCCTTATAGTCAGCGTTGATCTGGCCAGTTATCATGTACAGCACCACCCCCCATGGGATGTATCTCACTAAACATATCAAACAATTAGAAAGACCCCAAAGGCTCCTAACCAGTAAAATCACAGGCCTAAAATCCCTGAGTTGCCAAGAGAGGCTGGAAAACTCTCTTCTTTTATTCAGTGTCTTACCCACTTTTGAGAGGAAAATCGTCTTGCTTCCTGCACCAATAGAGACCCAGTTTTCCTAGACCTACTATTTCTCTGCATATCTGATATCTTCACCAGTATTAGAATCAGGGGCCTAAATCATCACCAAATGATAAATGCAGCACAGTGGCGAGGCATGCTTATAAGGCAGCACCTCTCAACCTGTTGGAATAAACTTCCCCTACACATTAAGCAGTGTGATTCACTATCTTACTTTAAACATAAATTAACGACAGAATGGATATCCATGAATTTACTCCGGGTTTTACTGGTATGACCCTCCTGGATAAAGGCTGTGCTGCCTGAGGGAGGGTACTGGCAAGGTCTGAATGGCCATAAGATTCACTGGCCTTGGAATATTTATGAATCTAAAACATTTTTATGGGTTCCTCCCATAGCTTTTAGGAAATCTCTGCCTACATCCATAATGATGCTGACTAGCATAACGTGGGTGTAGGACAATGAATGAATCAATAAAAGAATGAATAATTAAATACAGCAAAATGATTATTACATTGTAAGTCAGCCTAGCTCAAGTGAATTGTACCTCTGTGGAAAATTCTCCCTAAAACAGTCTGTTAGACAGGAGGGCGAAAGCCTATCCTAGTATTCATTGGGTGAAAGGCAATAAACACGCAGCTCTGCACTAACTTATGGAAATAAAACTTTACATAGAATATACCTCTCAATTGTACAAAGTATGTACATGAATGTAATGTCTTATTGTACTCCCGGGTTGTGCCTGAAAAGGGTCAATAGACCAACCACTTACCTTGTAAACAAACAACAATCAATAAATAAACTGTACAGAATTTTTCAGACCATCCATGATTTTGCTTCATATTTTTTGTCATGTCTCACAAAATATTTGATTTTCTAGTAAATTGCTTGAAATCATACCTCTCAAATCTCCAGATTTTACAGAATTTCCAGATTATTTCCTCATATTCTTGGTCTTTTCCTCATAAAATCTGTGGTTTTCCGACAAACTGTTGAGTAATGTGCTCACTAAATAATTAAACATTTGCATCTTAGACTTTGTATCCTTCAGGGGAAAATGCACGCTAACGCGAAATCTGTTATTCTAGTACCTTTTTTAAGTTTATAAGAGCAACATTTAAAATTTGTCCCTGATTTTGGCCCTTTGCCCCTATTATTTTTTTGCTCTGTGCAGAATTCATAGGTAAAAGTTGAGAGGTATGCAGAGGATTACAGTCAGTGACTAATGCCAGACACTAAAGTTTCATACCAGAAAATACATGTTGATACAAAACCTGTTTGTTAAAATTTTAAATGAATAAGTAATAGTTAAAAACAATTGGCCTTGATTTTGAACTTTCATTCCTTTTTTATTTTTGGCTTTATCCAAAATTCTTGATAAAAGAAGTTGATCTGCATGCCTCAGAAACACTTGCATAGGTGTTTCCGTGGTAACCACAAGCTTGGGTAGCCAGAAAAAGATGATTTATTACTCAAATACTATTTTTTCCAGCTGCCTGAGCTTGTTGTTGCCTTGAAAATGGCAATGCAAGTGATTCAGTGTAATCACTACTTTGATGGCAGTTTAAGGGCACATTGGATAGCTGTTGAAAGTGTGGGGTGGCTCTCGCCCTATGGTTCCAGTACCCATGATGTAGAATGACTGGCAAACATGGATTTATCCATGTATTCAGCTTGTGCTTGACCACAAAAGATCATTTCAACACCCATCACACTGTGACTTCCAGACTAATCTGCTTAAAAAAAAATCACATTATACCCCTTGCCATCACATGTGGACAAGAGGTCAAAATAGTGAAACTCCTTTACTAATGACAGCTGTTCAATCCTGGTATAGATAGCAATCCACTCTTTTCTGAAAGAGTACCTTGACCTCAGATTGTATTGATTTTCATTACATTTGCTTCACATTTCACAGTAAATCATTTTAAGTGGATTATATATGTATTTGTTTATATATTTTTTCTCACCCCCCCCCCAATGTGCACAATCTGACCTATAGTTCCACTAACTACACTTAGATGATCCATATGCATCTCTGATGAAGCTAGAGTCGGGCATGTTATTTCTTCAGACAGAATGAGCCCCATTACCCATTTGTTCCTTGTCGGGGGGAAAGCCTAATTAGCCCATTTGTTCTTTGTGGATATGATTGCCAGGTGTAAGGGAGTGGGCTAGCCTGCACATTGTGCAGTGCCATAACCTAACCCCCCTCCTCCTTAGTTGTGGCTGGTGGGTTCACTAAAGCTACTGTTCTTAGGAGTTCCCAGGGCATGCCATTCCATATAAGGTACAACTATCCTTGCTTACTTACTTATAGTGTGAGCCACACTTCTCCAGTAGTTGTTGCCTTCAATTTCCAAACAGTCTGTTTGGGGTCAATGGTGTATATGGTCACAACTCTTTCCTACCCCCAAGATGCGCAAGCCAGCAGTGGGAGCTCCTTAAAGCAGTGGCTTTAATGAAACCACCAGACACTACTGGAGAAAGGGAATTAAGATGTCTAATCAACCTAGGTCATTTGGATCCCAGACATGGCTTTATCCCTCTATGCCACAGAGCTGGGGCTTTATTTGCTTGTTTTGATGACTGTGTTGTCCACTTGGACTGTGGCACACTTCCAGTGGAAGCCCTGGAAAAAGAGCTCCAGAATATACAAATAGACATGAAGAGATGCTCATACCAATACTATGAGTATTATAAATATAAGTAATACAAGCACAGAAACATTGTAGCAGCAACTTATACAAACTGAATTTAAACCATTGATAGACCCAACAAGTGTGCATGTAAACAGCATGAGAATATTTAAGCAATAATTTGTACAGTTGTCCAGCACTCTGATGGCATAGAATGATAAGGCCCTGATTGCAACCCAGGTTATCTGAATTCATTGAGCAGCTCAGTCACCTGTTGGCATTGGCATGGAGGAGAAGACTGATGAGGCTCCCCTCTTTTCTAGGACAGTGGTAGGTGCCCTTGCTAGGGTATGCCCTAATGTTAGACTCTCTAATTGAGACCAGGGACTCATCAAGGCATCAGGCTAGGGGATGGGCAGGGTTCTTGCAGATATTATTTGTGAGGAATGGGCACATCTAAATCAAGAGCTTATTACCACCCACCCCTGAACATGTAGCATACAAGCATAGAGGGAACATAGGGATCCAGCTAGACAAACCCTCCACAGGCAGCAGCAGTGGTGGCTCACAGTCCCACTGTGCTGCTGTACCACTTTGTGGCACCAGCTAGTTCCGGCACTTGCGGCCCTGGCTTGGAGGATTTAAACTATGATGAACCTGCCTGAATCAATGTTTTTGGGAGGAACCATGGGCTGTAAAGAACAAGTGAACAAACCCCAACCTATACAACCTGTACAAAAAATACAGCTTGATTAAGACAGCTGGTAATGCAGAAAAATGAACAAGCATGAGTGTGTTTACAAAGAAATGCAGCATCAGTAATAAAATAATAAAAGTGGAATAAACCAGATGGATGTCTGAGATTCTACTAAAAAGAGGCTAGATGGACAAACTTGACACCTTCTCAACTTTATCTGCTTTGAATATCTTTCCTTAAAATAAGGATCAGGAGTGATGACAGAGTATACCTTTTGTTGAGCACATTACCATAAACTGAGTTAATGCTAGCTATGTGGGTACAATTTCCAGTGCATTCTTACAGGGGCATAGCAACACACAGCAGAAGCACTAGTGCCTTGTGTCAGATTTCCCTATGCAGATGTCAGAGCATTGGGTCATAAGACTTCTCCGTTTGACACTGAATAGCTGTGCACTGGATATCAAACTCCCAAGATGTCTCACATAACTGTGCAAGGCTAATGAGCTACTCTCAGGTGCGATGACCTAGGCAAAATTTGCATTACTTTTCATTGAATTAAGATTCATCTAGCAGCCAACTTTTCTTCTTCAGGACTTTAGAAAAGTTTTTTCCTTGGAGGCTGAGAAGTATGATTCTTCTATAGCTGGTTTATATCCTTGGGTTCTCTTTCTTTCTTAAAAATAGGAACCAGCATCACAGTGTGCAAGTTCAGTGTACTGTCTTAGTCTTAAATGCAGCATTGAAAAGGTATGTTAGCTTTGCTATTCTAGCTTTGTCTAGTGCTTTTAACACTATTATTTAGATCTCATCCACAATTACATCCTTACCACTCCAGAGGCATTTTATCACAACAGTAACTTCAGCTGCAGTGGGGGAGCCCAACACTTTAAAGATTATAAGCAGTGCACCCTGATACAAGAGCATGCTCATCAGATTAAGAAGCTCCTCAGAATGTTCATTCCACCATTCTCTTGTCTCCCCATTACCTATTAATGGTTAGCACACACCTATCCCTCCTTTGCATGTTTTCAGTTAATTTTTTTCTTATAATTCAGAGATCCTTCCTAAAGCATTGGTAAGAAAGTAATTTTGCCAGTTTACAGCTTCCTTCAATGTTGCTGTCCACTAGAAGGTCCAAGGGTTGCCAGTGAGACAGGCACCAGACACCTTTTCACCATAGTTCCTGTTTTCTCCGTGAATGAGGTCTTGAACATGGTCCTTGGCCTCACACATTGTCTACTGTGCATTAAAGGTTAAAAGTGAGTCCCACGGAGATTCTGTCCATATATTCCAAGAGACCTTCACTGTTTATTTGGATCTCCTTATTCTGCCAGATAATGTCCTGCCTACCAAATTCAAGTCATTACAAAGTTGCAATTAGTTGACAGTTCTTTTTGTTCACAAAATAATAATGGAATAGCTTCCCTGTTTCTTAAAGCAAGCTCCAGCTAGTTCTTTCATTGTTGAGCTTTGCTTCCAGTCAGCACCACTCTTGCTTGCATTAAAGGCATTAATGAAAGCTTGCCTAGTATAATGACATATTCTTTTGATACTGATGTAAACCAAGTTAGCAAAGCATGACTGATTTTTTTTGCAGTATCATTGTATTTAACTCATGTGTGCTTTTAGCACATTGTCTCAATTTCCAGAAAGGCATCACTGGGCCTAATACCACTGTTGTTTCATGACAAATATGCTATAAGGTCGTACAAAGTTATAGCAATAAAATTCCTTTAAACTGCTTTGAAAATACATTGTAGTTTATCAGCCTAGCATTAATAAAACTAGCATCTCAAAGATAACTCAGCTCAGATGGCTTAGTGGAAAATTGCTGGGCTATGGTGTGCAGGGTCCTGGGTTTAAGACTTGTAAGGGCTGATTATTACAGGGGTCCAGGGAAGTAAATATTGTGGGAAGAAATAGCCTGGGAATTGTTATGGCCCTAGGGCCGATAGCCTAGTATCAACCTATAAAGCTGACAAAGGAAAATGGAAAATTTGGCTTTAGCAACGATCACAAAAGTACTTTTCGGGGGGGGGGGGCAACAAGGTTATAGCATTAAAATTCCTTTAAACTTAACTGCTTTGTAAGTGCATAGTTGTTCACAAGCCTAACATTAATAAAACTAGCATCTCAAAAATAATGTTGAAAATGGAAAATTTGGCTTTAGCAATTATCACAAAAGGGGAGCAAGGCAAGCCCTTTACCACGCTCCCAACATGGGAGCTCTGCATTCTTATTGCCATGTCTCTAAATATACTGCCACCAAAATCACACAGTTTTAGGGGTAAGGGGAAACTTTTCTGCTACCAGAGGTCTCTACTCTTGATGAAACTAAATCTAGCTTTGAGAGTAAACAGGGATTTTATCAAACCTGTTTGACAAATCCCATTGCAGCAGAAGTTGGCTGTCTGAAATCCATGTATCTCCACATTACATAGTGTAAAAGTGTTAATCCAAGTGAGGCTTCAGAAGAAAATGTAAGTTCACAAAATATTGTAAATGATAAGCTGACATAAAATTCAGATGCTCTAACATGCATTGCTTTTGTGGATTTAAGGCACTTCCTGAGCTTGTCAGAATACTCACTCATATTATTTAAGACACAGTGCAAGTAGTTTAGAATTCACACTTCCATGCTCACAGCGTAGGGAGCATAAATGTATGCAGTGTGATGCAGTGCATGTTGCCGAGTGCTACGTATTATTGGAGAAACATTATCTTTCTGCCTCATCCTTGAAGACTTTGTACTTTGGCTGCCAATATTCTTGTGTTGCTTTGCTTTGACTGATGGGCTAATGGATAAAAAGGTCAGCTTCTAATCAATCCACCCTTTTAGTTAACAGATAAAGAAAGCTGTGAAAAAAAACAATGTTGTAAATAATTTCATATAAAATATATGCACTGCATCCTCTGTAAGTCCCACAGCTAGCCTTTATTCCTTGCAAATTGTTTTATTTCATTCTCATCCATTCATGATTTTGAGCTACTATTTAAAAATACCCTGTTTAATTGTTTTTGATATATGCAGGAGCTGGCCGTGACTATTGAGAGTAACAGTTTGCTAAAAGTCATTTCCTTAGCGTCCCACTATTCACTTTTTACTGGTCTATAGCTCTATTGTTTGTAAAGCGATTAAATCCTGAAAGAATTCACCTGGTTTACAGGAGTTTATCAGATCACAGCATATTTTTAAACTGGCACTGGCAGTTCCTGTTTGATGTATAAATTTAGTGCTACCCACTTGTTGCATAACTTTGTGTTTATTACTGCCAGTCTGCAAATGTTTAGTTTACTGTGAACTCTTTTCTTTTGCAAGTTAAGTGCTATTAACATTGTTCTGTACACAACATTTTTTTTATTTTTCATCAGTAGTTTCCCCTTGAAAATGTAGATTTATACAAGGACAAATGCAAAATAAAAAAAAAAGTATTCTTTTCATTATGAAGTGGGAGCTAGAAAAAACAGTCCAGGCTGAGAAGGAATTCTGGTTGGCTAACAAAGAGGCTAAGACAAGAGTTGCAATAGCAAATAGTGCATCAGAGGCACTCTGCCAACTTCTAGAAAGTGACTAAATAGGTAGCACAAAGAAAATCTATCAGGTTGCAAGTCAAACACAGAAATGTAAAGAAGTTCATCATTAGGCACCATTTATAAGGGATGCCTGCAACAACCTGCTCAGCCAACCACAGAATATGAAAGGCAGATGGAAAGAGTTCTTTTGAATGAAGAAATCACCACAGAAGCTGCCCCAGACACAGCCTCCAGGGAATGAAGAGGAGGAGCCTAGCCTAGAAGTAAGGACAGAACTAAGGAAAATGACGTCAAGGAAAGTGGCAGGCTGTGATGAGGTTATGGCAGGTATGATCACGATTTTGGGTGAATTAGGTGAGAAGTGGCTCCTGAGGGTATAGCATGGAGACAAAAGCATATCCCAGATAACTGGAGAATAAAAATAGTAGTAAAGGGAACATTCACAACTGTGGGCATTTTAGAGGTATTAAACAACTGTCACACTGCGTGAAAGTTATGGAGAGAGTAACTGATAAACTAATGTGCAAGTAAGATAGGAGATGAGCAGCTAGGATTCAGGTCAGATAGATAGTTGAGAAGAAACTAGAGAAGAGGAGAGTCCAGCTGGGCATTCCTAGACTTGGAGAAAGCATATCACAGTGTCCCAAGAACGCTGATTTGGTCAGTGCTACAATGGTTCAAAGTCCCAGAAACATTGGTAGAATGAATGTACACTACGTATGGACCCAGTTACAAAAGTACAAACAGTGTTCAAACTCACAGAGGGTTTTTTGGTGGGAATGAGTGTGTATCAGGGTTCATCTCTGAGCCCACAGGTGTTATTACTGGTGGTGGTCTAGATTAGTAAACAGGTTGTTTGGGACAGATCAACAAGCTGCTGTATGCAGATGATGTGGCATTACAGGCAGACGCTGAGCAAGAGCATCAGCAAAGGCAAGGGTAATGAAATGCAAAACTGAAAGCAAATGGGATGAAACTTAGTACAGGTAAGATAGTTGCAGTGGCAGCAAATGGGGGAATCAGTAGAAGGTGAGACCTGAAATAAAAGGGAAAGGGAAAATTGTGGAACAAATTAACAGCGTCAAGTACCTGGGAGGGATGGTCAAGGAGAAGCAAAGTCTGAATGAGGAGGTCAAGGCTAGAATCAGAGGGGCTGCAGCCAGCTGGAACAAAGTGTCATGAGTAGTGTATGATAGAAGAATGCCAAAGAAGATGAAATGTGCAAACGAGTGGTGTTACCATTATTACTGTATAGTACAGAGACCAAGGCAGTGCAGACAGAGCAGTTGAGGAAGCTAGAAGTGATGGAGATGAAGTGCCCGAGATGGGTGGTAGGATGCAAACTTTTGTACAGAGTGTGTATGTATGTGTGAGCAAACTATATAGATCTTATACAAATTATATGTTTTTAACATCAACTATATATTAAGGATTAGCAGGGCTGAGAGGTGATTTGCATAAACACTTTAAAATAGTACTATTATTTTAACAACCCATATGAGTATAAATAGAAATCTTGGCAAGGAGATTACACGGGAGACAAAAAGATGGATTTTAGTTAGAGATAAGGAGCTATTTGATCTGAATTTCCCTACCTCTTGGATAAACCGCATACTCTTAACAACTACTTATTTTTACATCTTGCATAAGAAAGGTCTAATATTTTTCTCTGCATTCTTAAATTAATGCTTGTCATAATATCTGTTTATAAAGGTTGTTTCAGTAATGTACCGATTCTTTGCAGTCAAGGCTGAAGCACTTGTTTTCCATGGGTGTTAAAAGTACAGTACTGGCATTCAGAAATGAAAGCCAATACTGCCTAGTGATCCAAACATCAAAAACTTCTCCCAGTAGCTAAGTGGATTCCCAAGTAAAATAATAGCAAGTCTACAGCAAGAAACTCAGAATCCAGCCATGCAGATAAAACAATTTAATGTCAAACAGCAAAGATTTCAGGTTCAAAGACTCTTTCTCAAAGCTAAAAGCAGTTAACATATCATTCAATCAAATTTATACAAATTTAAATAAAATCGCCAGCCTGTCATAAGAAGAATTAACACATCACAAGACACTTGATTAAAAGCCTAAAAATGAAATAAGCCTTTTCCATATTAGTGTATATACGATTACGTGTGCCATGTTGACTAAACTGTCTTTCGGCTTTTCCTGGTTGGGGTCGCCACAGCAGAACTCCAGTCCGCTAGTTATTGGCAGTGAATTTTTATGGAGTTGAGTTGCCAGCCCGGTGCCCAACCTTCAAGGAAAGCATACCCACTCATACACGCACAGTGTGCCATGTTGACTAATGTCAACAAATGGGCATGGGTAGTTACTGGTGATAAGTGGGTTGAGGACCCAGCCTACACTGACCTATGCCAGGGACCCATGCTAACAGTGGAAGGAGTGTACATGCCCCTGTTGGCCAGTGTGTGCCCGCCATAAAACCCAGCAGCCCTGGGTCAATAAGCTACTGGCCGGATGGTGTCTAGTTCCCCAGCCTGGGTTACCTGGGATAACTCTGTTGATCGAAAGCTGGATGTAAAATCTATCAACCTGCCAAACAAGAGCTAAGAATTGCTACACTTAATGTGGGTTCACTGATGGGATGCAGCTTGGAAGTGGATGACATGATGATACGGAGGAGGCTGGACATCCTATGTATCCAAGAGATAAGATGGAAGGGCAGTGCAGCAAAGCCACATGGCTTGGGATCCAGAGTCTACTACTCAGGAGAGGAACAGGTAAGACATGGTGTGGGAATTGTGGTGAGAGAGGCTTCAGAAGGCAGTGAGGGATATTATCAGAATTAGTGACAGACTTATGGCAGTCAGACTCCAGTGTAATGATAGAGCAGTATTCATAATCTCAGCCTATGCACCACAGCAGGGTTATGATAGTGAGGAAAAGAGTGCATTCAGACATCAGTTGCAGGACCTACTAGACAAAGCAGGACAACATGAATTGGTGTTGATAATGGGTGACTTAAATGCACATATCGGGACAGACAGAACAGGGTATGAGGACTGCCTCGGTCCACATGGGTGGGGCAACAGGAATAAAGAAGAAGAGGCCATTCTAGACTTCTGTCTAGCAAATGGCTTGATAGTAGCAAACACATGGTTCAGAAAGAGAGACAGTCACAAGATCACATACAAGAGTGGCCAACATGCAACTCAGGTAGACTTCCTCCTAGTAAGCAAAAGGCATTGGGTAGAATCAGTGATTGCAGAGTCATCCCCAATGAAACATTCGGTCCACAACATAAACCACTGGTTGCCACAGAAGACTCTAAGGTCATCAGAGACCAGGCTGAACACCTGGAAATTGACTGGAGACTAGATACAACAGTTTAAGGAATTACTCAGGGGTCTAGCATCCCAAGGAGAGAAGGAAACAGGTGGAGTTGAAGAAGAATGGTAGTGCCTCAAAACAGCATCTGTGAGGACTACAGAGCAGATATGTGGCCAAGTTAGGTACAGAAATAAGGTACATAAGGAAAGCTGGTGGTGGAATGCAGAAGTCCAGGAAGTTATCAAAAGAAAGAAGGAGTGCAGGAAAAAGTGAGAGATAGAAAAGACCGACCAGGATAAGAAGGAATACTGGTTGGCTAACAAAGAAGTTAAGAAAGGAGTTGTAATAGCAAAGAATAGAGCATCAGAAGCACTCTACTAACCTCTGGAAAGTGACTCATTAGGTGGCACAAAGAAACTATATCAGGTTGTAAGGCAAAGACCGAAAGATAAAGAAGATAGCCAGACACCCTTCATAAGGGATGCCAGTAACAACCTGCTCACCAGTCCACAGGACATCAAAGGCAGATGGAAAGAGTATTTCCATCAGCTTCTGAATGAAGAAAACCCCACAGAAGCTATACTGCCCTAGAAACAGCCTACAACAAGAGAAGATGAGGAGCCCACCATAGAAGAAGTGTGAATAGCACTAAGAAAAATGAAGTCAGGGAAAGCAGCACACTCAGATGAGGTCACAGTAGATATGATCAAGATTCTGGGTGAGCTAGGAGAGAAATGGCTCCTGAGGGTACTGATAGCTGTGTGGAGAGAAAGGCGTATCCCAGATGACTGGAGAATAAGCATACTCATGCCAGTGTAAAAGAACAAAGGGGACATCCACAACTGTGGGCAGTACAGAGGCATCAAACACATTGCATGAAAGTTCTGGAGAGGGTGACTGATAAACAGGTATGCAGAGTAGTAGAAAGTAAGATGGGAGATGAGCAGTTCAGATTCAGAGCAGGATGCAGCAGAAACGACCTGATGTTTGCAGTGAGACGGATAGTTGAGAAGAAGCTAGAGATGAAGAAAGAGTCCTCCAACCGGGCATTCCTAGACTTGGTGAAAGCATATGACAAGGTGCTAAGAAAGCCGATCTGGGCAGTACTGTGGTGGTTCAAAGCCCCGGAAACATTGGTAGAATTAGTGCAGGCTATGTACAAGGGCCCAATGACTCAGTTACAAACAGTGTTCAGCCTCACAGAGGGGTTCCCAGTGGGAGTGGATGTACACCTGGGTTCAGCTCTGAGCCCACTGCTGTTCATACTGCTGATGGACTACATTAGCAAACAGGTTGGAGGGGACAGATCAACAAAGTTGCTGTATGCAGATGATGTGGCATTACAGGCAGACTTTGAGCAAGAACTCCAGCAAAGTATAGAGCAATGGAATGCAAAACTGAAGGCACATGGGATGAAACTAAGCACAGCTAAGACAGTGGTAATGGCAGCAAACTGGGGATAGTAGAACAAGTAAATAGCTTCAAGTATCTGGGAGGGGTGGTTGCGGAGAAGGGATATCTGTATGAAGAGGTCAAAGCTAGAAGCAGAGGGGCTGCAGCCAACTGGCATAGAGTGTCAGGTGTAGTCTATGACAGAAGAATGCCAAAGAAGCTGAAAAGTAAGGTGTACAAGACAGTGGTGTGACCAGTACTACTGTATGGTACAGAAACCTGGGCAGTAAAGACAGAGCAGATGAAGCTAGAGGTGATGGAAATGAAGTGCCTGAGAAGTGTGGTAGGATGCACTCTGTGGGACAGATGAAGAAATGAGGACATAAGTGCAGAAGCCAAAGTAGCTTCAGTTGCAGAAAAGATCAAACAGAACAGATTAGCGTGGTTTACACATATGTGCAGAAAAGCAGAAGACAATCTGGTGAAGATGATTTGGGACAGACAGGAAGAAGTTAAGAAGAAACGAAGACATCCAGCAAAGAAGTGGATGGATTGTGTGAAAGAAGATCTGTGACAGTCAGGCATGAGTGTCAAAGAAGGCAGGAGTGTGGCATTGAATCGAGAGAGATGACAGCAGTTAACATGATTCCCTGACCCCATGTAGAAAATTGGGGGGGGGGGGTGGGCTGATGATGATAAGTATGTGTGTGTAAAATAATTAAAATTAAAAAAATATAAACTAATATATAAAATTCACATAGTTTGGATTTATAATTAGTCATAGATAACCTTGTTTATATTTTAAAACAGATTTTATGGTATTCATTGAATTTAATCCTGGTCGGTAGTCATCTCTGAAATAGTTAATCCATTTGTGTTCTACTAATTTGGTTTTGTTCAGCATGTCACCCCCAGCCAGGTTTAATCCCAGTCATTTTATTTATTTATTTATTTATTTTACATTTTATTTTACATTTGTTGACCGGGAGAATCCAACTGGATTACAAGTCCATTTTCAGTGGAGGCTTGGGGAGAAAAGCTCAAGAGAACAATTTTTTTACAAAACAAAGTTTTAAGGACAGACTTTTGACATACAATTTCCATAGAAGACACTTTGATATACAAATTAACTAACAGATAGGATACATTCATTCTCTACAATATAATATTACATTTTAGAAGATATTCCTAAGTTTAGGATTCCTGTGATAGATTTACTATCAGAGTAAAAGCAGAGAGATGTAGAATAAGGCTCCGAGAGAGCAGATGATGCTCGCTATAGTTGAGAAGGATAACAAATTGATTTACTATATGTCTTCACCTGGTTTTAGTTGAGAAGGATAACAAATTGATGTACAATATGTCTTCTCCTGGTTTTAGTTACTTATGGAAAGCATAACATTGCTGGGGTATTTTTCCCTAACTCCTGGAGAGATGGGATGAGCAGTAGATTAATAGTCCTAAGTGTGTACAGTACTATGATTGGTTGGCTTAGCAGAGTTACTTAAGTTAGGTGAAGTGTTCTGAGACATTAGCCAGGGGGGATGCAGGAGCACAGTTGATTATTCAAAAAGTAAGTTTTAACAAGTTTCTTGAACTGTGATGGGGATTAGTTGTCAGTTATGTAGGTAGGAAGGGAGTTCCAGGTTTTTGCTATACAGTGGCTGTATACAGACTTACCAGCTTCATTGTTATATTTGGTTACTTCGAGGAGGTTTTGTGTGCTAGACCTCAAGGGCCTGGCAGTTGTATAGGGTTGCAAAAGATTTTGTAGGGCTGGGGTGTTTTCAGAGTTATGTATTATTTTGTGGGCTAGTGATAGTTGATTGAGTTGAAGTAGTGGTAGTTCTACCAACTGAGGTTTTTTTAGGAATTCACAGTGATGTGTACTGATGGGAGAGGTTGTAGCAAATTTGTCTATCTTATTATAACAACTATCAAGTTTGTTTAGGTCGGATTTGCAGAGATTTGTAAGCATGGGGGAGGCATAAAGTAAGGTGGATAGCAGGTAAGTCCTCGCTATTGTAGTTTTGGAGTGGTTAGTGAGGAACTTTTTATTGTAATACTGTAGGCCAAGTATTTTTACATACTTTTTTATGGTTATAGAAATATGTAGGTCAAATCTAAGGTGATTATCTATTTCAACCCCTAAAAGTTTGGTATGATTTGTGGGGGTGATTGTGGCCTTGTTAAAGGAGGAGATGAAGAAAGAATCAGTGGGAGGTGTGGCTCTGTGGGAGCTAAAGAGTACTAGCTTTGTTTTACTTGGGTTCAGAATGAGCCTTTGGTTAGTAATCCAAGTTTCTGCTAGGGAAAAGCATTCTTGTGTTAGGGAGTGAAGGATGTCAGTTGATTCGGCTGCGCATATTATGATGGTATCATCTGCATGTTACACTATTGAGGCTTTAGGAATACTGTTTGGGAGCTGATTGGTGAAGAGGGTAAAAAGAAGTGGCCCGAGGGTGGAGCCTTGGGGTACTCCTAGGGAGACTGGTAGGGAGGAGGAGAGTTGGTTTTGCCACATAACAGCTTGTTTTCTTCCCTCTAGGTAGTTTTTGAGCCAGGAGATGGCAGGGGTGGCAAGGTTTAGAGTTGCTAGTGAAAGAAGGAGTTTATTGTGGTTAACCATATCAAATGCTTCGGACAAGTCAAGGAAGGTGGCAGATACAAGGAGTCCGTTGTTTCTGTGAGTATTGACAATGTTGGTGAATTCTGTTAGTGCGGTGGTGGTGCTATGGAAGGGTCTAAAGCCATGTTGTTGTGTTGCTATTAGATTATTTTCTAGGAGATATTTCATTAGTTGCTTGTGTAGTACCCTCTCTAAAATTTAGATAAAGGGGGTAGTATGGCTATAGGGTGGTAGTTATTGGGTTCTATTTTCTGAAGTACCCTAAACTTAAATGTCTGCTCTCTGTCCTTTTGAATAATATGTTTGCTTTATGCATTTGTCTGTATACATCTATGAATATCAGACAAGTTTGTATTGCATATCCTGGGTGTGGTGTATTATTCTGGAAACACTTGTATTCTTTAGTGTCTTCTTCTTTAACCATGTATCAGTTGTAATGATCTCACTTTGGCTGTGTCTGGAAATGGTCAGTAATCAGCGCACTAGTTTGGTAAACAGAGAAACAAGTAAACATACATCTGTACATGCACACATAAAATGGCAGATAGATGGATAGATAGATAGATTGATAGATAGATAGATAGATAGATAGATAGATAGATAGATAGATAGATAGATAGATAGATAAACAGAATCAATCTCTGCCCACTTCCTAATTCAGCCAACCCAAAATGGATATGTGAAGCTTCAGTGCTGTTTATTTTTGGTAGTGTAACTCAATGCTTCATCTTAACATTTGAAAGACACAGTGCACATTTTGTGGGACTCATAATACATCTGTTAAACTCACCTTCACTATCACTGCTATGGACAAGACTAATTAAATAATATATCACAAACTCACTTCAACTGTGGAGAAGACTGTAACGGAAGATATCTATTCTGCAAAACGACTGGTCTTCTGTTTGAAAAGTACTTGAACTTTAACTTTCAATTTAACTGTGCAATTGCCATGATTAGTAAAAAAATATATGGATACTCTGCAGTGATATTCAGCACCTAGAACAGCACTAAAACTAGAGTTATAAGCCAGCAGTGTGTTTATCTTTGATGGCAGATCCTGAGTGGGTGCATCTGTTTCATCACCAGACACAAAATATGTTTGCAAAAGACTTTTTTGAACTAGAACAGTGCACAAGAACTCATATTAATTCAGGCCTTCTCCAATGCTGAAAGGACTCAGTGGCAAAAGTGCCTGTTACACTGAGCATGTGTATGCTTTTAAATGTATATTCACAAATGCACTGCATCTGTTGAGCTTGCTTTCTGCCACTGATGCTATAGGTTGATAGGTTCATAGGTAAGTACTAGGCTAGCTGCACTTGCAGGTCATTTTAAACTTAGCCAGTTTCCCTTTTGTGCTCAAAATAACCTATCCTGGTTGGTTAGAGATTGGCCTTACCCATCCCATGGTTGATAATTATATATTACCCCTAATGAGAATAATTGAGATCATACTACAGATAATTTGAGGGGACCCATGTGTGGGATAAAACATTTAGGAGCTGCATCTGTTCATTAGTAGTACAGGGAGCAGTCCTAGGGTAAGTTTTCTGTTTCCTATCCATAGATCTAATTGTGCTTGAATCTGGATAGGAATGAACTTTGTTTTATGTGGCAGGGAAGTCTGTTCCAGAGCAGCGATATCCTCTGTGAGATATACCTGTCCTTCCAAATCATTCTGTTGATGTTGGTGAAGAGGTTTAGATCCCTGGACCTAGACTGCTATGGCAGTGGGATAATATATATTCCTTTGGAAATTCTGTTATGACAATTTAGAGTTTGTAAGTTATGATACTGTAGATTTTTTATGCTTTTTTAATTTTCTCAAACTTGCCAAAGAAGTAGTAATGCTTGTTAAGTCCAGTTTTGTATTTCTGTATAGCTAAATGGATCTTTTTCTGGTGATCATTGTAATTTTCCATTGCTAGAAAAGCTCGTTTTGTTGCAGTTGGTTCGCTATTCACAGGGCTCTTTGTAAATCACTGTGCAATATAAAAACAAGTCCTATATGAGTAAAGTTGAACAAGGTCATATAGCAAGAACGTTCCTCTCACATCTGCATGTACCTTCACAACTCCTCAATACCCATACTTGAACAGAACCTCCCATTTTGCTTCTGGTTTTCCTTCATGAAACTAGTACAGTAAAGCACCTTCACTCGTGTTAGGAAAACTTCATAAGAACCTCTTATTTCTTCAGTTAATCAATTTGATAATGTCAGGTGTTCTGTAAAATACTCTGCTTTGGCATGTATTCTAAAACAGTGTGCCCTATCCCATCCACTCTGATCTCTACTTCTCTTCTACAAAATTCTTCTTCATAAAACTGATTTGGAGATGCTGCCTTTTTGATGTTTCTGTCTAAAAGTTGGAATAGTCTGTCTGTGACATTTAATAAGCTTCAAAATCATCAGGCAGGACTTGTTACAATGTTTCAGTGAGAATTAGGCATGAAAGTATGCTACTACTTGTCTACATATCCCATGCTTGATATCTACTAGATCCTCCTTATAGTCCTCAGCTCTTTCTTTAGCTCTCCTCTGAATTACACTTTTTTGCAGTGTGATACACACACACTGTTATGTTTTGTACTGTTCGTTATAGTTCATTGGTGTGTACTAGGCTGTTGCTCTGTTAGGATCTTAAGAAATGTAGCCCTACATTTGTGTGGTAGTTTTTAGCCCTTGTAGTTTGAATACAAATAACTAAGTGGACCAAAAAAGGATATGTTGGGACATTTACATGCTTCCTCTATCCGTGTGGGACAGGGGTGCTAAACCAGGAGTGAATTAGTGGTTACCCATCCATTCATCCAAATTATATATGATTAGAGTAAGAGAAGTACTTTGCTTAATTAAGTAGTATTGATTCCACAGAAGTTATATTCCTTGTGATACATACCTCTCCCTTCAACATGCTCTATTTGTTTAGCAAAAGAGATTGAGAGCCTTTGGGTGGGTGCTTATGATGCCATTCGAGTTGCGAATGTATAATAGGTCTGACAGTATAGAGTCTGCTGAAGCTCTATACATGAGGCACAAGTCACCTAGTCATAACCTGTGTGATAATGAGAAGAGGGATATGATCATCTGCATACCTTTTACAATTTAGGCCCTTGAGTTTTTTTTTGTTTTTGTTTTACTGAGAAAGCATTGCGGTCATTGCAGTTGTGGCAAGGGCTTGAATGGGTGCATACTGAAAGGGCCATTATACTCAATGACTGACATAAAGAGTGTCGAGTATAGTGGAGTGATTGCATCCCCGGATCTGGATAAAATGCCTTTAGATGTAAGCTGTGCAATGAAAAAGGACTTCCCTTACAACATCAGATATGTGGTGATTAAAAGACAGTTATTGTTGACTTAGGTTCCTAAAACTCTTACTATGGCATCAGTTTTCAGGGATCTGCTGACATAATAGTTACAAGGGTAGTCATGTTTGCCAACGAATGCAATTACACTATTCTTGACATTTAGTTTTAGTCCATGGTTTTGACACCTGATATTTGTTCGGGACATCTCCTCTTGGAGGATATTGGTGTCCGCTCTACACTAGCTAGTTCTGCAGAAAACAATGAAAAACTAGTAAAGGTATTAATAATCACAGACAAAATAAAAAGCCTTTTCCTCTGGATATGGCTTCATACAATAGCATGTTACTTGACCATTAAAAGAGCCCAATGTTATCATAAGAAATGTTGAGTTTTCCTAAAGAAGTTTTTGTTCCTTTAAAAAAAAATATGAGTTTATGAACCTTTAGGACTGTAAGGTGGTGCCATCTTGATTCTAAATACATATTTGGACTCGAGCAAAAAAAAACCTCAGTCTTTGCCTAAAAAGCCCATGGAATTATATATTCTTTGCTAGAAACTCCCTTAAACAGTGACCCAGTAAAGGTGCCTTTTTAAATGAGCAAGTGAGTGTTAAGCAGTAATATGGTTCTGAGCTATTTGCTTACATCTCATTGACCTGCCTTCGATATTCAAAGTGCATGCTATATTTAAGCAGCTGTTTAAACAAAAGACAATTTGCTTCATAGCAATGAATTGGCAAAAAGCTATAGTTAACAGTGCACATGTACTTCATTTTCCTAATTTTAACTTGAAGGTTGACAACTTCAGTATATTCTACTACACAGTAAAATTCGAACAAACAAACAAAAAAAACATAATTTTAGCTAACTATCGATTATGTCTGAAATAGTGCCCTTGGAAGCTGTTGAACAAATAGATAACAGCCCTGTAGAATGTGATGGATAAACCTGTGTTGCAGAACAGTGTATGAAGATCAAAAAACATATTCTCAGATTAGGTGTTTAGAACACTTTACTTTTTAGATATGAATGAGTATTTTATTAGTAACTATATGCAAACAAATAGTGTGAAAATCTGCACCCAACATTTATTGTAGCTTTATAGGCAGTTGCTTAAATGATGCTGTTTTCATTCAGGCTTGGAAATGGGAGTCGTATTGCCTCATTTCTTTTTCATTTGTGTAGTTCACATCTTTTGTTAATTCCAAGTGCTTATGCTGTGGGTTGGTGAGGAGATCATAGTACACTTAGTTTTCTTGTGTGCCAAGTTTTTATGGCATCTTTTATTCATTGCCCTATCAGTGTATTGCACTGTCACTTGATAAAATGACATTCTCAGTGGCACTACTTTCTGCAACTAAAGACCGAGCAAAAAGAAAATGCCAAGTATTGTGACAAGACTACATATGAGTAAAAATTCACAAAGGCTATGCAAAATAAATCTTGCAGCAATGTGTGCATGGTTCAATATTTGCCACTATTGTAAATTTTAAAAAATCCAGAGTTTTTGACTATGTTAAGCGTAGCATTCTACTAGCCGCCAGAATGGAAATGTAACAAAATGCTTTCAAAAAAAGAATATTATCGATTTTTTTTGTATGTCAGTGGTGGCTGATTCTCTTAAGAGCTCTTTACTTCTGTTATTTACTCCTCAGTCATACAGTGTCGTATAAAATCACTAAGTCTGTTTTGTCAAAATCTAAAATTGCAGTTCATCTGTGCTATAGAGAGGGCTAGATTTTACCCAGAGTGACTCTTTTGGCTAATTACTTACCATTTTGGAGCATTAAGCTCAAAGGGTGCACTTTTGTTTCAGTTTTTTTTTCCTGCTATGTATTTGTTTCCAGGTTAAATTCCATGTATTTTTGTGTCTTTCGGCTTTTCCCGGTTAGGGGTCGCCACAGCGGAACTCCTGTTCGCTAATGATTGGCAGTTGATTTTTACATACCGGCTTGCCAGGCCTGATGCACAACCTTCAACGAAGGTACGCCCATTCACGCATGTCTCCACGCAGAAGACGCTCTAGCTGAGAATCAAACCGGACAGCATATTACTGTGAGGCGACAACGCTACCGCAGCACCATCACCGCTGGTACATGTATGTTAAAAAAAAAAAAAGCTTTTCAAACAAAAGGAAGAAAGACTGCGTATACAAGTTTTTATAGCTTAGCACTTTTTTCTTTTAACTCAACCACAGAACTTCATCAGAGCAATAAACTTTGGATAGCATCTCACTTAAATAGTACTAAAAGTCACATGATTAACCAGGTAACATGGGTGACGTCCTTAATGTAAAAAAAGGAATTTTCCAAAAATCCATCAATATATTTACAATAACTTCATTTAAAACATTGTGATTAATTCATAGATTAAGAAATAAATAATTAGATTAAAATTTCCAAGCCTTTAACAAGCATTTATTATTGAATTAGTTTTTTAAACCTGACTGTTTATCAGCGGACAATAGAATTTTTCAATTTACTTCCTTATATACAAGTAAAGTATTTGTGTCTCCATTAAATGGTGTATTTGTGTTGTAGTTCAAGATAAAGAAACTCAATTTTCTTAAACGTGCACATATGTTAGCATGTTTGGCTAAAGTGTTGCCAAAATCCTTGTTTTTATTTGCCAAAATGTGCTCGTAAATCCTATCTCAGAGCTTTCTTGTAGTTTTACCTACATAGAAGCCGTCACAGGATTCACAAGTATCCAGATTCTGAAGTAAATCTATTTTGACCCAGTAACAGGATTCACAAGTAGCTAGATTCTGAAGTAAATCTATTTTGACCCAGTATTGTTTTCCTGCGCATTTTATACTAGAGTCTTCTCTTATGAACCTACAGTGTGTACAATGCTGGCATCAAAACATTCCTAGGGAAACTGTAGGAGTGGGGATATGACCTTGTGATCCTTCAAGGAACATCTTGATGTTAGAAGATTTTTTATAAATTAATTTAGGTTCATTTCCAATGATGCCAGTAAGTTCCTTATTACCCAACACTGTTTTCCAGTTGTTTTAACAGTGTTTTTAACATTCCAAGAATCTAACAAAATAGGTAAAGAAAAAGTCTTAGAAAGAGAATTGGTGTAAATGTTCTTTTCAAGAACATTTAATCCATGTTTCAAAATAGATTGGAACTTAATATTATTCATAATCTCATTTTTATACCCTCTTTCCATAAATAACATTTTTAATTCTTCAGTCTCTTTATTGAAGACTCCATCACCACTGGTGAGACAACTCGGTCTACTACATTGCCCTGTAATTACATTTTATTTCATAAAAATGGGATGCTGACTGTTATAAAACAGTTATTCACAAATGTATTTTTCCATGAATTTTACTCTGAAAACAATTACTTTTCAAGTCAGCATAAATAGATCAAAAGCTTGTACCGTGCCACCTTGACTGCCAACAGTAAAAGTTAGAAAATGGTACTAACATTTAAATCTGATTAAAATGTGATGAATTCCTCAGTTGATTCATTCCATAAGACTATTTAATCTACGTAATACACAAATGTATACATCAGAAAAAAAGGAATGGGTACTGAGTGTTTTATATTCCCACCAGCTCATGACTAAGTTGGCAAAAGATGGTGCCACTTGTACATCCATTGCTATATCCCTCCTATATTTGTAATACTTGTTGTCAAAGCTAAAAAATATATATATTCTCCAAAACTAATTCAAGTAAAGTACATATTGTGTTGATAAAACATTTTCAAAATGAGTAAACATAGTTAAATATTTTCTTACATAATCTGTTCCAATTTCTTGAATGATACAAGTATATAATGAAGTTACATCTAAGATGACAAACAGTGTCATTGCCTGTGACTTTGTATTTGGACTAAATGTCCATAAAACACAAATAATCTTTAAAATAAAAGTTAGATTGTTGTACAGTTGTATTAAGTATTGAATCTAAATAAACTGAAATTGTTTTGGTTTTGCTGAAATCCCCTGCCACTATTTACTTGAATGTTTTTTATGAATTTTTGGTATTCTAAAACTCTTGCAATTTTTGGAAAATCCACCTATAAAAATTAAAGTAAAGCTTAATCAATCTGAACCTCAAGTACTAAATCAAGTAAGCAAGAATCTATCCAGAAGTATTTCTTGCTAATATCAGTTATTGATACTTTCTCATAACAATCTGTGTCCGATAAAATTAACATATTCTTAATGAAATCTAAAATATTTATTAAACTATATCATTACATTTATCTGCTTTCATGATTCTTAATTTTTTTTAAGTAATTAAAGCCTGTCTTTCTTCAAATGATAAATTATATAATACTTTGAAACAGGTTTATTGTTTAATAAATGATGAAATTTGCTTTCACAAGTGTCAGAGAAAAACTTATTCTGTGTAACACTGGCTTGAAAGTGCTTCTTTTTCTAATAATATCTGGGTTAACAGATTTTAATCTGTTAACATAATGCAAAATATAGTGCAAATTGAGCTTAAGGGCATACATTATTGAACTCTTAATTGTTTTTAACAAATCAGCCCTTTTTGTGGGAAAAAAAGAAAAACCTCTGTTTAAAACGGATAAATGGGATGCTTGTAAAACAAAGTCACTTAAGTTGTATACTAGATATAAAGACATTGTCATTTTTTTCTTCCCCAACCTCTGCCTCTGTGTTTCCCCTTGTATTGGTGTTGTTTCTCATTTTGCCTTGTTGATTTACTTTGAAAAAAAGATGGAGAAAGAGGCAGTGATTGACATTCGAGTGGCTCCATTTCTCCCATATTAACGGTTTTATGAGGTGAGGTAGAATTCATCTTTTAAAAAAAATTAGAATTTAATGAAGGAATGCTTTTTCAGAAAAATTATTAAAACCCAGATCAAAATTAGCAGTATCTTCATTCCTTTGAGCTCCTAAATCTGATGCTTCCCACTGTCTTTTGTTCCACTCTTGTATATGTGAAGAGGATAAGCACTACCTTGCCTGTGGGCCTCTGAGTCTTTTAATAACTTATTTTCTACTATTTTATTATTTATTTAGTGTTACAATATGTCTTTCAACTTTAGCCACCATTACATCATAAAACAAATGACAAGTTTAAAAAAAAATACGTGATTTCTGATACTAATGTTCAAAGTGCGAATGTGTACCATTAACTCATTGAATTTCACTCGGTTGTTTTGATTAGCAAATTCAAAACACTGATCCCAGTGTTACTGAATAATTCTACAAGATTAGTTTAAAGTTCATCATTTTAGGAAATACTAGAGGGAAATTTAAAAACTCTAAGACTCAGCAGTACTTGGTGTACACTAACACAATGTTCTAATAAAAATTCTCATATTCCAATAACTTCATTTAAAAAGTTTCTTCTCAAGTTCATAAATGTTAGATTTCCAATTATCTGTAGTAATATTTGAACCAATGGCAGAAACTCCTACCTTACCAGCATTACCTCTTGTCATCCCTTGTTTAAAAGGGTTAGTCATACAGTTCAGAAGCAAATCAGTAACTGAATGTGGTAGATTTCTCATGTCAGCCAAAATGATGTTATCAGTGTTATCCATTAAAGAAATGGAAGTGATCCAGCTGATGTTGTTATCCGACTCATCTTGCCAAGTGAGGTCTAACCATAAAGTTGTCTCCTTCAGAATCAAAATCAACTCTATATTCCTATTAAAATCAGTAACTGAAACTATTCCAAGGCAAATTATCTTTTATTAAGTGATGGATTGTCAAAATTCAGTGCTCCTCCAAACCCAGAAAACACAGCAGCCTTTGCTGAATTGCTCTCAGAAACCATGACAATGGCTGCATAGAAACTTCTATACCCACCCGAAGTAAGCCCAGGACTAGTTCTAAAAACAAACCACCCTAGAGACATCCAATATAAAACAGGATATACAACAAAAGGAAAACATTATAGCAACAATTAGGAAGGGTAATTCCCATGAAGGTAGAAACTCTGTCATCAAAATAAATATGCAACTCTGAGGGCTAATTAGGTCAAGCAAAGCCAACTTTGAGGTTAAGTTAGCCTCCCAGGAGAAGAATAACCATAATGCCTTCTACATCTGTGTCAGAATCCTTAAGGGCAGCACGTACCAATGTGCTGAACTGGTGGTTAATGTTGCCACATTCACTGAGACGGAAAATATAGCAGAACAGAGGGGAGCATGTACTGGCTGCACTCACTAAAGACAACAGAGCCTCAGTGGACCCTAATAATACCCCGAGATGCCTTCTAAATAGCCTAAAACATGACTTATCAGGATCTCTGGAGTCATTATTTAACTATAGTCTTATAACAGGTTTTGTGCCACGTGAATGGAGGACTGCAACATCATCCCCTTTCTTAAGGGAGGACCTTCAACACATCCTTCAAACTACAGACTCATTAGTCTGACTAGTCTTATTTGCAAAGCCATGGAAATTATCAACAAGGATGTAAGAGACCTCCAGGCACTCAATCCATTCCATTTTGGCTTTGTCAAAAGAAGGTCATGCTTACTAAATCTGGTGGACTTCTTTGAAAAGGTCACTAAGGCAATGGATGAATGACTAAAAGAATCACAGGCCTAAAGCAGATGCCCTATGCTGACCATCTAAAAAAAACTCCAGCTATACTCTGTGGCATATCATCTACTCAGAGGTGATCTCTGCTTAACATACAAGGCCATGTCAAACCCTGAGCTGTTGGACATGCTCCACTTAAAGAAATCCCAATCCCTCAGAGCCACACGCTCCAGGGATCTAAACCTTGTCATCACAATAAACAAAACATGCTGGTGGGATAGTTTCCTGACCCAGAGACTCCTCATACTGTGGAATAGACTGCCCATACATGTCAAGCAGAGCGCCTCTTTGGCCCTCTTCAAAAAGAACCTTGACAATTGGATGGGAGATATAAAATTCACCTTGGGGATCACGTCAGTTGCCCTGCTAGACAGGGGTCCAGGGAAGTAAATATTGCGAGAAGAAATATCCTGGGAATTGTTATGGCTAGACTTGTATAGGCTCTAGGGTTGATAGCCTAGTACCAACCTATGAACCTATAAGGGGAAAGTGGTGCATACTGCTTACTTAGATCTGGCTAAAGCATTTAATACAATACCCCACTCAAGCATTGTCAACAAAGTCATGGAACAAGGTAAGCAAGGTATTAACCCCTTTATAACATGCTGGATAGCTAGCTATCTCACTGATAAGACCCAGGAGGTTAGAATTAGTGAGGCCACCTCCACAAAGAGGCCAGTCACCAGTGAAATCCCACAGGGCCCTGTGCTTGGCCCACTCTTCTTTGGCATCTACATTTTGGATATCAAAGCCAGTGTCGAAGACCTTTGGCTAACCAAGTTCACAGATGGTTGCAAATTGGGAGAAGTCATTGAATACCCCCAAAAATGAGGATACCTTTCAGAAAGGTCTAATACAAACAAATTATTGGTGCCAAAGCCATGGCTTAAAACTGATTACAAAGAAATGCATTATAGTACCTTTTGGAAAGACTGCCACCCTGGGTAACTATGTTATCAATAAAACACCCTTAAGAGTGGATTAACTAGTCAGGGATCTGGGAACTCATGTAGATAGTAACCTTGCCTTCAACCAACATGTGTCAAAGGTAATAAGAAAATCCTTCTGCGTTGCTCAACTTATAAGCAAGGGCATGGCAACTAGGTCTAGAGAGGTCATCTTACCACTGTACTTGGTCCTCATCATAAATGTCATGGAGTATAATGCCCCCCTAAACTATGTACCTGACCAGACACATGTAGCAACTGGAACAGCCACAATGGTTCCTTTTGCCTCAAAGCTCTGTCTCTTTATTCAGTATCATACAGACTTCTGACAGGTGATCTTTGCAGGGCATAAAGGGCATCCCTGGACCCTGATTTGATGAACCTTTTGCATATCTGCAAAACAAACAACATCAGAACTGCTAGATTAAAAGACCCATATTTTGCTTGTGACATAAATAGGACATGTTGAAGAGAGAGAGAGATATGTTTCTCAGAGAATTCTCATTCTCTCAAACAGGCTCCCGGGCCATATGAAGTAGAGTTCCTCCCTATCCCTATTTAAGTTCAACTTGGAACAATGGATGGGTACTCGGAAATTCACCCCTGGTCTGGCTCCTATGTCTTTGATGGACAGAGGCAGTCTGTAAATCACCACCCATATAAATCAAATTTGTGGTTAGTTTGGCTAGGCTTATAAGGGCCCTAGTGGTTGTTTGCCTGGTATACACTTATGAAGCTATGTACCAAACTGTCTCCCACAACAAAAAACTTAAAAACACCTGAATGGGAGCCATAGATTCTTGAAACATATACACAGTCAATACATAAAAGAAGTATTTTAAACAAAAGGAAGAAAGACCACCGCACGTAAAAATTTGTATACCTTAGCACTTCCATTCTTTTAATTCAACCACAGAACTTCATCAGAGTAATAAACTTTGCATAGTATCTCACTTAAATTGTACAAAAAGTCACACGATTAACCATCTGACACTGGTAACCTCCATAATAAATGCACTTTCTTTAAAAATTCATCAAATGTATTTACAATATCATCATGGAAATATTGTCATTGCTTCATAGATTAAGAAATAAATAATTAGATTAAATTCTCTGACCTTTAATAAACATTTAATATTGATTATTCATTTAAACCTGTCTGTTTGTCAGTTGGTAATAGAATTTGCCAATTTACTTCCTTACACTCAGGTAAAGTATTTTTGTCTCTGTTAAATGGTCTGATTGTGATGTCATCCAAGGTAAGGAAGATGAACCTTTTAAAATTGAGCATATGTTAGCATGTTTATCTAAATGTAGTGTTGTTAAAATCTCATGTATCTTTGTTCTACTTGACTTAGTCAGTGTGCAGGATGCTGTATGTTTGCATCTTTTATTTCAACTCTGCAGTCATTTGGAAAGCATGGTTGATTTGAACACACTTTAAAATGGTAACTTTTTTGTGGCTATGTTTAACCTGTTAATAAATACTAGAATACCAACTCTCCATACAGAGAGTTATGCAAAGACTGAAGGAGATTGAAGGACATTACTACTCAAGCAATCACTGGGACCATAAAATGTCTAGCCACATGCACCCTCAAGTAGACACATTTCATAGTTTTTGCCACCATTTACAGGTAGTTAATAGTGCTCCCCTCCCAAATCGAGCAGGGCTGTACATGATAAGCCTGGTGTACATTTAGTCTACACATACAGTCATCAAGACAAGCTTTAAGGGTAGCCAAAGTAATACTTTAACATGTAGTGATAACTTATTCAACATATTCCTATCATATGGAACAAATGTTTGTGTTTAGGTAAAGGTAGTTAGCTCTCAGTTTTACACAAGACATACCACAGAGAAGAAGTAATGAAAGCATAATTATACAGGCTTTAATCTGTAACTAATTTACTGTTATTTCCAGTGGTCAAAATAGACATTCTGTTTTCTGCTCATACTTTCCAAATGCAACCTTTTCCACATTCCTGTTAGCTGTTGTACAGATGTGCAGTGCACAGGAATGAGAATGCTGCCATGCAACCAGTATTGCCAATGATTATATCAGTATACTATGCATCCCTTTTTAACATGTCACTTCTGTAATGCTAAAAATCACCAAAATACACAGTTACACTTAACAATTTTCATTTGTTTTGCTGGGGTGGGTATGCCCAGTGTCCATCCTGGGATACTGTCATTCTTTAGCTAGATTGTTTGATACATCTGAACCCCACCTCTGTTCCTTGTACACTTGTTCTTAACCATTCTTTCCTCCACACAGTGTATACATTCAGTGTTCAAATACCATTTGCTTTCATTCCTTTCCTCACAGCACTTTTTTAAGTCTGGTGTTGTATTGACTTATGTACGTTTGTGTTGGAGGGCTTAGTTTGGGGCTTACACCCCCCCCCCACTGCAAAAAGTTTTTTTTTTTCATTCAGTGTTGTGGCCATCAGTTTTACTGGCTCAGTTTTTAGCTGTTCAATATTTTGGCCTTTTGACAATCAGACAGTGATCCTTAGCACAATGATTGTTGTCAAGAGAAGGATGAAAGAATAGTTGCAAAGCAGCAAATATAACAATGAGAAAAATAAAAATTGACTTAGAAGTAGGTGAAAGATGTAAATATATTAATCTGTTTGTCTTTTTGAGTGTGTTTTTAACTTTATAGTTGTGGTTACATGCTTCCTACTCAATGCTTTTTTGGTATTGGCACATTATTGGTTAATAATGAACTGTTATAACTTGAGACAGCAGTCACAACTGAATTACAAATTATCCAGCGGTGTAGAATTTAAACTGATGGCTACAAGTAGGCTATCGGTTGTTGCAGAGGTAGGGTATCTATTTATGCCATCAATTAATTTGGGAATGGATTAGAGCCACAGGGAGAATATGATGAAGTGGTCAACAGCCTGCTGTCCTGTATTGAAAGAAGTTTTGGGGAAATATGATGCCTGGAAGACCTCTGGTAGAGACATGGAACCTTGAAGGACATCCCATGTTAATATAAGGGAGAGTGAAGTTGACCTTACATCATTCCAGTAACTAACTGACTACAATATGAATGATTTCTCTTGACTGTGTAGTCACACCTTCCATTGAGATGCCTCACTCCCAGGTACTAACTATAAGTCAGCAAAATGTCATCTTCCTAAGAACCCAGGGACCCACCCAGCAAAATTTCACATCTTGGATAACTGGCAAGGAACAATGGGGGATTCAGAGATGAGTTAATGCAGAGACCTGTGATATAACCAGAGGCTGTGTGGAGTTGGGGAGAAATTAAAAAATAAATTAATTAATTAATTTGTCACAAAGGCTAATGCTGTCAAATATTAAATCTGCAGGGTGACCATCACATTTTAAGTGGCAGCAGTGGTGCTGATTGAGAATGCATAACACCTGTCCATTAAATATAAATTGGTCCTAGTAGTGCAGGATTTAAAGTTGCTCCCATCTCATCATGTGGGGGTATATAACTTCAAATATTACTGAGCTAAATGTTAGGAAATACTTATGTGGAACACACATCTTCCTAGAAGACAGTCACAGAAAAGCTTTTAAAGGGGCTGGTAATATCCAAGTTGACTGAGTCTTTACTAAGTACCCTTACTGACATTGCTAACATTACAGATATTATGATTGCTAATTATTCTAGTGACTTCTACCCCTGGAGTCTTCAAACCAAAGCAGTACATATCTGCTGTCTCCTTCACTGTGAGGCATAGTACACAGCAGGATGAAACATTGTGCAATGCAAAGAAAGATAACTAGAGTTCAGGCAGTGATAGCTATGATGTGACCACACTATTTTGGACCAAATACATGTCATCATGTCATTAGCATTGCAGAGGATTGAGGATCAGTGTGGTTACTATAAGATGTATAATATGTAGTACTGGAATGGGCAGCATGATTTAGAAATTGAAGTAATTGAACCAAGTTCATTCCCTATGGCTGTATACTGAACTGCAGTTGTATATCTTTATATCACACAGCGCATCAAGTGAAGTCATGTTACATGTACATCACCATATTAGTGGTCTGTACTTTGTGAAACCTTATTAGTTGTACATGCACCACATTAGTGGTTAGTGCTGAATGGTCCTACATTCATCTGCAGCTCCTCTCAGAAAACCATACACTGCTGTCTCAAATGTGGCTGAAACATGCTGCGTGGGGTACCATGTGTTCCTATCCTTGCTGAACACTGCATTCACCAAGGCTGTCTTCATGATGATAGCAGACCGCTGTACTACACTGCCATTAAGTCTACTTCTCAGCACTGCCATGGAATGCTCTATTGTGGTATGAGGTTACATACATGTCTAGTGGCTGTTCTTATATAGCATATGTAGTTACCAGTGCCGGAATCCCTTGCTGTGGTATTTTGCTACATCTGTATGTTGAGGAGCTGCTACCACACACACCTCGCTGCTTTGAAGTATTGCTGTAATGCCCCAAAGCTAGGCAGCATTTCTGTCTCCTTGTGTTGTATCTCCTAGGGCCATCTGTCACAGCTAGCATGAGGCTTGTATATGGCCTCATATTCCGTGTGGCTGCCTCATCTGCATGCCTTTTTTAAATTTCCGGATATTTTCCAGGAGTTTTATTGAAGACATTTGTAAGTGATTATTTTGTATGACTACATTGTCACTATTTAAAGTGCAGCTTGGTTTAAATTTTTTAACTGATTCTAGATTCATTTAAACCAGTTTTATGCTCATGAAAAGGGGGGCACTTTATGCCATTGACAGTCTACTTTTGATCCACTGTGAATATTAAATGACCCATGTTCAGTATCCGTGTTTTTGGTGCACTGTGTGAAAATATTTTCATCTTTTTTAGGGTCATACTTTAAGCCAAGCTGCAGCAGAGGAGAGAAGACACTTGAATTTATTCCAGTTAACTTGCACTTACAAAGAATGCACGTCCACAGTCCAAAGCATAAAGGTAAGGAATGGCATACATAATACCACACTTCACTGCATTCAGTTAATATGTCATCTTACAGGCCTACATACATTTGTGAAACGGTGAAAGAGGCAGAGCACTGCTGGAAAGGAAATAGTTTTGTTTACTTTGCTTTATCTTTTATTCTAACTGCATTTAGCTGTCATAGATCAGATTTTTGCCATCTGTTCTATACTCTAAAAACAGTGGTAATTTGTTATTATGTCACCACTGTTTCAGATATCTTTGAAAAGTTTAGTTTTCTGAAATATGAATAATATATCTTGATAGCTCTTGACTAAGTGGTAGAAATGATTATATGTTAGCAGCACTGTTAATTAAACGTGATTTGGAAGTGAAAGCATTAAATCCATTGAATGATTTCAGATTGTAATCTGAAGATTATATCTATGATTTTTTATTTATGAAAATGGAGTCCCTTGTGGGATTAAAGTAACTCTTCCTGCTATACATTTTTATTTCTCTCTTTTCTGTGTACTCATATAAACTCCACTAAGTGGATGGGAAACTGTCAGGATCACTACAGCTGTCCTAGGAGACTCTTTAACAGTAAGACTGCTTCATGGACAGTACATACTTTTATTGTGGTCTAGTCATAAAAGTGTTAAAACATCACACTTTTCATTAATAGTATGGAGACTAGAATTGTGACATGCTGAAAACCATAGATCTGTACAGAATTCTGTCACTTTCAAAATGCCTTTGGTCCAAGTGACATCAGTCACACATTACAGAATAAAATTGTGGTATTTTGCAGCACAGTAATGTCTGAAGTAAATGGACTGCCAATATAATTCTGTAAGACAAGCTGATGTATATGTAATTTGCATTAATCTACTGCGTGGTTTTTATTCCCACCATATTGCCTTGTCTTGTTTTCATTGTCAGATGGAACTAGAAGTCTTTGGTACTCGATCAGCTGTGGACCTATGTAAATAGTTATTTGTTTGTTTTATAACTGATTTGTTTATTGTTTTAAAATGAAATTAAAAGAATTAAAAAAAGAAGTCTTTGATACAATAGCTGAATAGTGTTTGTTGTCTAATATCTTCTGAAAGTGTTCTGTGTTGGCTGAGTTGTAAAAGTGGGGAAAATATTAAAAGCACAGAGTTAAATAGTTTTTTTTGTGTAAGGTTATCATGAGTTAACTGTTAATTTAGTTTATACAGTAATTAGAAATGGCTAATTTACTTGATATTCTCTCGGAGACTATAGCAATGAAAGTGTGAGTTAAATCTTTTTCTTTTTTTTTAAGAGTGAATTAAAGGAAAACCCCAGGCTCGACCACAATTTAACTCAACTGCAAGTGTTCTTATATCCCTGTAAACCCATCCCTGCTATCAGCAGTTATCAGAATGCACCAAGAAGTTAGTTATTTCCATTTCTTACTTTCCCTAGCGTAGGGCAGGACCCCCCCCCCCATTCTTTAGTATTGCATCCTTTCATGCAGAATAGGTCTCCATCTTCGTGACATACCTTCGACACAGTCAGATCAGTAGTTCCCTTTCCAGATGATCCTCCCACACTGTGACATCGACATTATGCAGGATGGCCTATTTATCAGCTAATATAAAGTCCTGCAAAAGTTGTCATGGAACTTTCATCCACTGTTTCCTTCCGGAGTAAAACCAGCATTGCATCAACTGTTTCCTCCAGCGAATGTACAGGCAAAGTCCCTCGGAAAAATACATTACTTGCTAAAAGTGTGTCGGTATCAGTAAGTAGACTGCATGCAAATTTCTGCCCACAGTTTGGCTGCACGATTATTACTACGTCTTGTTCTGTGTTTATTCTCCTCCTCTTCTTCCTTAGCATTATGATGCAAGGCTATCAGTATCTATTTTCCTGGTTTTGGTATGCTATACATTTTTAGTCAAATCCATGCTGTCTCCAATCACCCTGCTGCAAAAAATGAATAGTGCGTGTCTGTCTGTATGGGGGGGGGGGTGACATCCATCTAATCATCTGTTTAGTGTGCCAGAAACACGAACATCCATAATTTTTTAATTTTTTCCCCCTTAAACTAAAAATTCAAGTTTGCATTCATCTGTCATTGGAACTTAAAGCTGCAGCATATACATCTAAATGTAATAAGCCGATCACTTACAATGTATCAATCGGCTTATTACAGTGAAGTCCTTTTTTTTTTTAAAGGGCTCTTGGTGAGGGGGTGTGGTGCCAGATCTTAGCTCTGTCAATACTGTCGTGACTAGCAACTTTTGCCCCCTCCCCCAGTTAGCCAGAAAACAACATCTAGTGAAGTCTGCTTTTTTTTTTTTTTTTTTTTTTTTTTTTTTTTTGTGATTGATTGATATGTCACAACCAGCAGTGTTGTGTGCGACTGTTTCCAATTCTGTATTACAAAACCTACATTTGTCTGTTTCTCCCATGTCTTTAATAGACTTTGTAAACCAACGTGTACAAAGCCCACTATCTTGGGCCACCAATAATAACTTTTCATGTCTTGGTTTGAATTTGCCTAACCATTCGTGCTTTCGATCCTGATCACCATGAGGTTCTTCAAGAAATTTTCTGTAATTGCACTCTCTTTATGCATTTCCCACATTTCTTGACATTTCATCTGGTCCTTCACCTTATATTCTTTCCTTGGCTTTAGCTTTTTGGCACATTTATTTGTTCCCTGATTTTGATCTATTTCTGCTTTGATTTCCATTCCTGCTTGACGCCAGTATGTTTCTGCTCGACTAAGCAGAAAAGTCATCTTAGATTTATTCTCCTCATATTTCAGAACTTTCTCTACGTTTGCTTTTACAAACTTAGAAAGTTCATATAATAACAGGTTTTGCATTGGCATGAATTTTCTAAAGGTATGAAGTCTGAAACTTAAATGTCTGTCCTTATTTTTTTACTTCGATCTTCAATAAATTACCAACCATTTGCCAAAAATACAAAAGTTTCTGAGAAATAGACCAAAATGATGACGCCAAAAGCTGGACATTCTGTGAAAATCTGTACAGTTCAGAGGAATGAGTCATAGCACTGCCCATACTTTTCTAACTTGCAACATTTGCCCCCTAAGCTGTGTCTAGGGCGGTGTGTGTTTTTTATTCATTCATAAGCTGTTTCCGTATTTTTATTTCCGGTAGACTGGCAATTAGATTGTTGCAGGTATCTCTTATGAAGGGTGTGTGACTACCTTATTTATCTATTTGTCTTTGCCGTGCAACCTGATACAGTTTCTGTGTCCCATCTGCTGGCATATTTTCCTGAACCTAGTCGAGTGCCACAGATGCCCTGTTCTTTGCTTTCCCAGGTAACACATGCTGGGCAACTGAGCACTGGCCGGCCAGTGTGTGTTTTTTATTCATTCATAAGCTGTTTCCATATTTTTATTTCCGGTAGACTGGCAATTAGATTGTTGCAGGCATCCCTTATGAAGGGTGTGTGACTACCTTATTTATCTATTTGTCTTTGCCGTGCAACCTGATACAGTTTCTGTGTCCCATCTACTGGCATATTTTCCTGAACCTAGTCGAGTGCCACAGATGCCCTGTTCTTTGCTTACCCAGGTAACACATGCTGGGCAACTGAGCACTGGCCGGCCAGTAGCTGCCACTAGGCTTCATGGCAGGCACATACTGGCCAATAGGGGCATATAACACCAATCCCACCATAAGCATTAGGTTACTAGTTCATGGTACTGGCAATTCTTTTCGGACTTCAATCTGTAATCATTTGCCCACAATACAAATTAGAAAATAAAGTCGTCTGTCAGATACTGGCTAAACACTTGACAATAAGTTAGTTTTACTACTGAAACATTCTGTTGAGAGCTTACATCCAGCACTCCAGTCAGTATTCATGTGTGGCAACACATGCTAAATGCACCCCATGTAAAGGGGAAGATGATAAAACAAAAAAAATGATTGTAGTAGTTGGTCTTGCAGGTGTACTCCGCCTCTCTAAAACATGACAGAGTCCTCTTATCAGTCTTGTTAATGTCCTCCTTGTCACGTCCAGTGCCAAGTGACAGTACTTGAAGGTGCAAACAATCAGGCTACAAAAAATGGTCTGATGCTTTTTTGTCCATAAGTATTGTGTAAACATTGCAGCTATTTACTTATTTTATACTCTTTTGTTCTGTGTGACATGAAGTGGGAGTCCATTCCAAAGTTGTGGTAAGCTCTGAGAGACCAATCTGTTCCTCCCTCAGATAATATAAATGTTAGAAAAATATGTATTAGTAATATGCATGCTTAGTGCATTCGAGGTTTAAAAAGGGTTAATACATTTATTCTGTTCACACTGCATAAATCTGCAGAATCTACATTCCAATCCTGTTATGTCATATGCGCAGCTATGATCTGCTTATGCTTTGGAAATTAACAGGAAAGCATTTGATTTCTGCTAATGTCATGAAAATAATAATAGATGTTTCATTTCTACTAATGTCATGAGATTTAAACAAAGAGTTATTGATTTTCTGCTTATGCTATGAGAAAAGTGCATAACTGCTGAAGCTATTGATAATGAAAACAAAGGCTGCTTGAAAATATAAACTTTAGTCAGCATTACTTGTACCTAAGCTAGAAATGTACCTTGAAATGTAACACATATATATTAGAACTGCACAATTGAAGAATAGAAAGTTTGTAGTGGGCTAAAAATAAAGCCCCAAGGCCAGGTTGTTTTTCTCAAATGTTTTTCATAAATCCAGTCATGTCAGCAGGAAATCCAAGTAACATTTTCTATGTAACACATAGTGAGTTTTAAATATGGACATGTCAGCAGGAAATCTAAGTAACATTTTCTATACAATAATACAGAAAGCTGTGTCTAATTACATCAACCATAGAAAAGTAACATTTCATAGAACTGTATAAAAGAAGCATACTGCCTACTAGTAATTTTTAGGCAAAATCCTGTATCTGCATGTTTTGTCTCCTTGCTGCAAGTAATAAAGGCTGACATACCCGAACCTTACATGAATTGGTCTTTGAAGTTTTTCCCTTTGACTATTAATGTCACCTACCAAGTTAAGTTCTTTAAAGCAAGTAACCTGTATACTATGTCACTGGTGGATAAGCAGCAATTCCAATAAAGCAGGGTCAAAGATTGCTTTCTATGGAATGCATAGATCATCTCTGAGTAGTCTGTCTGAGACGTAATAAAGTGACAGTGAGTTCAGATGATCCACAGAGCACAGATGCTGAAAACCTTCAATTTTCCATGTGAGCAACCTTTGTGGTCTCATGAATTCATGCATTTGGTTGGTCAGATACATACCAAAAGGGGCATTGTACTCAATTATTGACCTGATGAGGGAAGAGTACATTCCAGATATAACTTGTTTTTTCTGAATGCAATGCCCTTATGAGATGAGCAATATAGAATGCCCTTCTTACCGTGGTGGACTCAAGGTGATCAAAGGTTAAGGTTGCTGTGATTGCGTACTTAGGGTGTTATTGATGTGGTAGTTAGCACAAACATAACACTAACTGAAACTGATAATACTTTTTTTGCATTGAGTTTATGAGCATGACTTTGGCACCAATCATTTGTTTGTGCTAAACCCTCATGTAGGGTGTTTACATTGTTTGGAGATTCACTGACCGCATCCACTTTGCAGTTTGTCATCCACAGATCCTTTAGTTTTAGCTTGTACTTTGGAGCAATAGGTTTCAAAAAGTTGACTTCCCTGGACTCATCTCTGTGGAACACCACTGGTTGCAGGTCTGCTGTTGGCGGTGCATTCCCCTATTTTGTAACTAACTATATATTTGATGATAAGGTCCATGAAGATGCTCTTCATTGCCTTGCAGGTAATGCTAATCTAGGTGATAGATATCTCGCTCGTTGAGTCAGTGGAAGCACCACCTTTGTGCAAGGGGGATAACCGTGGCTGTTTTCTATTCATTTGGGATGCAGCCAGTGCTTTTACTATGATTGAAGAGAGTACCAAGTGGTGTTGCTAATTCATTTTTGAGCTCATGTTGGGCACAACCAGGGATATCAGGTTCCATAGATGTTTTCTTTTTTTTTTTTTCTTTTACGTTGGTGACATTGTGTATGACCTGCTCTTTACAGATACAAGGTAGATGACAGGATGGTGGGGCTGTCATGGGGTACTTGTGCTGGGGGCAGGGGGTGAAGTTTTCGCAGAACCTGTTGGCTAATAGGTTAGCTCTGTCTACAGGCAAAGTATATGTGGAATTAACTATCAGTTTGGCACAAGTCTGGGCCTTTCCTTTTAGGTTAGGGATGTAACTAAAGAATGCCTTAAGGTTGTCCTTAGTTGAGGAAGCTAATTTGGATTCATACTTTGCCTTTGAGGACTTTGAAATACATCTTATTTGCTTGTGAAAGCTGAGGAGGGAGTGTTTCCAGTTTAGGACTTGCTTCCTGTTACTGTTATACAGCAATTTCTTCCTCCTATTGTAAAGCCTGTTAATGGCAGTAGTCCACCAGGCAGTCTTGCTCTTCCTTGAGGGGCTTGTTTTGGTCCTATCAGATATGGCCAATTCAATGCAGGTTATGCAGGTGTTTGTATACAGCCTTGGTATAAGACTTGGTATAGTTGCCGGTCCCATCTGAGGGAGGAGGTGCAGTAAAGCTAATTATCCCCTATTTTAAGAACTTATAGTCTGTTTTGGAGAAGTTGTTCAATTGCTGCGTGGGGGGGGGCAGGGATGATACAGATTTGTGGTCATATCTCAGTAGGGAAGACCTCACAATGTGGGGGCTACAGTACTCCCCATATTGGTAAGCACCAGATTCTGCATGTTGGCATGCCTTGTGTGGGTATCAAACAGCTGCTCCAGGGCATTGGAGTTAACGTAGTCAGGGAACCTTTGGGCAAGTGAATTACACCACAAGTAATTTAACCAGTCAATAGATGCCTAGTTAATGTTGCCCAACAGCATGGTGTTTGGATGTACCTTGATAGACTCAAGTACATCCCAATAGACAGAGTGGGTGACCAGATTCATGGAGGGGCTGCTATATCTGGCATTGACTTGAATAGGTGTCCTACCAACAGTTAATTGCACCCAAAGTATTTTCAGGGAATTTTACTATTGCACCAATCTGGAGGTGTATTTATCTATAATGAATAATGATACACCGCCTCCTTCAATTTTCATGCCTTCACTTGGTGGTCAGAATGTGTGGAAGGAGGTGTAGCCCAGTATGGCTGGCGTTCTCTCCACAGCCTTGAAACAGGTCTCTGTGACTGCACAAATGTCCAGTGAGTGCAGTTTCATGTTAAGACTCCAAGTGTTTAGCAGCATATCTTTGAGGTTGTTTTTAGATGGAGTTTTTACATCAGGAGCTATGTCCTTGAGACACTGCCTAAAAAGGCACTATGGGGGTAGCAAGAGCCTTGGCCAGTAGAGGAAATGCCAGGGGTGACAGATGAAGACGATCTCTGGCAAAGCATCGAGGTTGGTCAGTCATGTCATCCCAGGCTGACAGATACTGTATCCCGTTACAGTGACACCAGAAACTAAGCCAAGTATTGGAAGTCCGTAATTTTTGTATGTATTGATGCATCATCCTAACTGAAGGTAAAATACTGCTTAAGGTTTGGGGACATATATATGCCTGAGACATGTACTTTGAGACCTCAGTTGTGTCTGTCATATAATGCAGACAGGTACGTGTCAAGTCACTGACACTAACATGGACTCTTACAGAGTCATAACAGTGCCTGTTTTTGAGAGATGTGAGTGCAGGTCTGATATGGTGGATCCGGGCACCAGATAGGTAGCTGACAGTGACCTTCTCCTTATCCAGCACTGCACTGGCATTAAGTAAATTTTCCCCACTATTCAGTTCAGCAGTCTGACCACTTAACATAAGCACTTTGGTGCCACATACATGAATCATTTCCCCAGTGATTCCTTCAGTCGTTTGCCCATGTATGCACAAGCACTTTGTTGACACATTCAGGAATAATTTCCACATTTGGCCCTTTCAGTTTTGTCCATGTATGCACAAGCACTACACTGACATATAAATGACTCATTTCCCCTGACACAAACAAGAATTATTTTGCCCAACAATCCCAGCAGTAGTTTGACCATGTATTCCTAACTAAAATAAAACTAAAATAAAATCTTGTGTTGAAGTAAAGTCAGTATTCTTACCTCCTATTAAAATGTATGGTAGTAGATGTTCATTCTCTCCCCTCTAGTCTGCTAAACAAAGGGCAGACCAACAGTGGTACTCTGCAAGTAAACTGCTGCTTACTGGCATCAGTTGATTGGCTTGACTTGGGCGCTTCCTGCTGGGTATATAGGTTTGTCAAGCTTGCTTATGTGCTGGGCAGGTAACAGGTTGATATCTAACTTTATGTGCCATGTTGTATTGGAAGTGGTATGGCTGGAGTGGTAACATGAGCGTCAGGCCACAGAGTGGTGTGCAGTGGTGTCTGTTATGGGCTACATTTATACCAAACTTTGCCATTTCATTGTAACAAGATTCAAGGTTGTTATGTATCACATTCTGTGCATCTGTCATACAGAGAATAATGTACAGAGGAATGTTTTGCACCCAAGTAGTGGTTAGGGTAGTTTAGCTAATAGTATTACTGCACCTTTGGTGCCCTTATAGCATCCCTAGTTTTTGTTGTTTTTATTCCTGTTTGCAACGCTGCTGTGTAGCTCAAAGGAAAGATTAATGTGTGTGCTCATGCCAGCAGGTTTGCCTTGAGACTCTACTTGTAATCGAATAATGGTAACAGAAAATATTTTACAGACAGCTGTGTGATTTGTGGGGTGAGGTGGGTGACAAAGCAGTCTTGTTTAATTTTGGGTCAGCTGGAACTGTGCATAGTTGTGTAATTTATACTAGCTTTGGAGGGGCCGGGATTGTGCATGGGGTGAAAGTTGGTGGGGGGTTTGAAGTATTGAGTATAATGAGAAGAATGTCTGTAAAAAGTCTGTTGTCAGCTTCTGCTATGTGGAATGCGGTAGGCCCGAAGTAGTTTGGCTTGTTTTTGATGAAGGCTGTATTATGTCAGAAATAGCAGCTCCCATCACCGACAATCATTTTTTTGGCTTGGTAATGTATATATTTAGTTTTTTTGGTCACTTTTGTCATATGTTATTTTTCCTCTATTCTGACCAGGCTTCATCTCTTGTGCTTACTCTGTGTGTGTGTGTGTGTGTGTGTGTGTGTGTGTGTGTGTGTGTGTGTGTGTGTGTGTGTGTGTGTGTGTGTTTATATGCACATATGTGTATAGATATTTATATACACATATATATATATATATGTGTGTGTGTGTATATATATATATATATATATATATATATATATATACATATATATATAGATATATATATATGTGTGTGTGTCTGTGTGTGTGTGTGTGTGTGTGTGTGTGTGTCTGTGTGTAGATATATATGTATATATATTTTATATATATATATATATATATATATATATATAGTGTGTGTATGTATATGTATATATATTATATATATATATATATATATATATATATATATATATATATATATATATATATATATACATGTATATACATGGATTCACTTCATAATCTCGAAATACTGCAATATCGAATTGCAGTATTTTGAAACCATGTAGTTGAATACCCTAAACACCGAACATACATAAACCCAACACCCAAAATCAAGAATCCACAAAATCCCAAAAAACACACATCACGCACTAGAAAACACATACATACACTAACGTACATACCTCCCAACACTTCCCTACAACAAACATACACACGCACACAACCAAACACATACACACACCTACCCTTAGTATATGCAGGGCATGCAAGCCCCCCTGCACTGCCCATGTGGGCAGCTGCGCCCCCACCCCCTCTACTTATATATACTAACTCCGAGGTCGCACAACACTCCATAACACACACAACCCAGCACCACACATTCCACACTTAACCCCGCGCAAACACACATCACACACACATGAACACCAGCACTGCCGACACTAACACATTCACACTGCACAACACCTACCCTAATCCACACCTCAAACATCCCAACACACTCATACACACACAAACCCTCCCAAAAACCTTAAAAAAGTACAATTACCTAACGCTGTATCTGTACCGCAGGTTCGACATTTCCGTGTTCGCGATTTCCATCCGTTCGGCTTTACAGGCTTGAAATTCTAAAATTCGATATTTTATTATTTCGAGCATGTAAAGTGTTCCCATAGATATATATATATATATATATATATATATATACACACACACACACACACACACACACACACACACAAACATGTGTATGTATATATATATATATATATATATATATATATATATATATATATATATATGTGTGTATATATATATATATATATATATCTATATATATATATATATATATATATATATATCTTTATATATCTATATATATATATATCTATATATATGTATATATGTATATATATAAATAGATATATATATAGATATATATATATATATATATATATATATATATATATATATATATATATACACACAAATAAAACCGGAACCGGAGAAAATGGTTGGAGAGTGAGATTATGACGAGAGATTTTTTGACTGAAAGGAAACATGCACTACAAATAAACTAACAAAAGGATGCAATGATGCTAAAGATAGAAAAGGGTACTGGACCAGGTTAGATGCAAGTCGTTGAAAAACAACTAAAAGGAGAAGTGATGAAAGCCAGGGGAGACAGAAGGAATTTTCTAGCTGAGACCGAAGACAAGTGGCTTCCAAACATGGGTGTGGTAGAAATTGGGTGGTATTAGGTGAATGATACCCAAGACCCCAAGATTACTTATTAAAAAGTAAATGATGCAAAACTCACCAAAAGCAAGGAGGATATGAAGAATTGACAACAGATTAAAAAGAAGGTTACAAAAATGGACAATGTTCATGCAAGACTTGTTGTGAGCTTACGACACATGAAAGACAAGTCAAAATGATACCCAATGGAGATATCACACAAAGAAAGCTGTATTCACATACAAGGTGACGGTAAATCAGACAGGCCAGGCAAGTGTGGCATAGCAACGAAACAAATGAATGGGAAAATTAGGAACAGGATTCCTGAACAAGTGGAAGATGTGTCTTTCACGAATAGACACACACCATTGAAGAAACAGACCCAAAATTTAGAGCCGATTTAACTAATCTACTATAGTGAGTAACATGAGGTTCTGGAATTCGCAGGGTTATTGGAAGTACCACCATTGTGCAAGGGAATGAGGGCAGGTCATTTTAATTCAGCCCTAGTCCAAACCAGAGCTTAGGCAGTGGTTGGGCAGAGTACTTAATGTTGCTGCTAACTCATGGTGTAAACCATTCATAATGGGGACAGGCTGGTCAACCGACCCCAGTGTAAGCTGTACTTGCCCTTGAAAACGTCTGTCAAAACCTGCTGTTGTGCGATACCAGGTGAGGAGGTGGTGATAGGAATGTTTTGCATTGTATGCGGTGGGGACAGGGGTTGGGGAGTTGTCAGTGAACCAGTCTATAATCAGGCTGTCCATTTACACTATTACAGCACACGTGGTATCATCCACTACCGTGCCTTTAGGCCTTTCTCTACCTATGGATGCTAATGTTGATTTGTTGTTCGCTTCAGATTACTGTGGTGGCTGTCTTTTTTGCTTGATCCACTTTGGAAAGGTGTGCTTGCAAAGATGGGTTTGTTCGTTATTGCCCTTAGACAGCAATTCAGTTTTCGGTCGATTTCAGTTGTTTATGTTGATGTTCAACTCTCATGCTTATATGATGCATTTTGTTTGTTTTTATTGCTGTCTGGATTTGGTCCTATTATGAATGCCTAAGTCATATGAGTGGTAGAGAAGTAATATGCAGTGCCCCTGGTGTATATGCCAGTGTACATGTCCTTGACATCAGTGTGGACAAGATCTATAAAGCTACTGTTTCCATTTACTTTACAGTCTGTACGTAGCTTTAGAGAAATTTTATAGCTTACTTTCTCAGTTAGTTGTGGTCTGATGATGTCACTCTGAAAAAGACTGATTTAGGATCAGACTTCAGTAGGTAGGACTGCACAACAGTGGTGGTACACCATTCAACCACTTTGCTGAGTACACCTTCCGGAATGTTTGTGCCCCTTGTGGACATGCCAGCTAAGCAGTCCACGGCATTACACAGAGTGCAAGAACCTATATGAGAGTGTGTTTCTACAACATTGATGGACACAATCTGTGGACGAGTAGTTAGTGAACCATAACATGGCATTTTGGGTTGTGTTGGGCATTACTGTAGTATATGTGAGTAGGAAGTCTGGATATCATGGGTCTTGCATGGGTGTCTGTAGGTGCAATAACTTTTAGATGGGTATTTTCTATAGTTAACTGTGCATGGAGTAACTTGTGGGAATCCTTCAGTTGAATTAATAGAGAGGTGTATTTATCTAGGGTAACAAAAGCAGTCCTCCATCCTGTAATATTTGCACATTCACTTCAATGTCTGAACTTGTGGAAGTCATTATATGCAGGTATGACCTGGATGGTGTCTTTGGCCTCGAACATGGTTTGTATGAATGCAGAATTGTCCACATCTTACAATGGAGAGGACTGCTTTCATTGAGTGCAGTGTCAGATTTAAACTCCTTTCGCTGAGCAGAATAACCTCAACATTTTTTTGGAGGATATTTGTACGCTTTTGTTATCAAACCAGTCATGCAAACCTTGACATTTACAATGACTGTACCAATCAAAGACTTTGCAAATGTTCTCATCCCTCGTGATTTTCGCCTAGGACTTCACGTGAACACCTTCCTATACATGACCCACCTGCTTTAGCAAGGGCTCTTGTTTTCTGACCTTGGATGTCTTAAATCTTCACTAGCAACAACACACTCTTAGCCGAGAGGAGTCAGGCTAACCAATTCCTTTTACAATGACTAACATGCCTCTACTCCGAAAACAGCTACTTTTTTCCTTGTTACATATTAAAAGAATGCAGTTGAGACACAGCAGTAACTAGAGCTTATGAAGCTGTATTTTTCCACAGCCCTACATACAATTATATTTGCTTTTTAACCATTAGATCACAGCATCGTTAATGAAACAGAAATTAATATACATTGTAGATAAGCTGATCTTATTCCATAACATTTTCCTCCCTTTGAAACTATCAGTGCCATACATAAAAGCTTCAGCATCATAATAATAATTGCGGGTGAAAATAGAACTGTCATAGATTGGTATGTGCAGTGGCATTTCATGTGCAGGTGAGGTTAAACATCTTGTTATTACAGCCTTCAAAACAGAAAATACCAAAATGATCAGAAGTATAATAAAAAGTAGAATGACATTACCCAGGATTGTATGAGTTCCCATGGCTACCAATGATACTGCCCAACCATCCAAAAAGTGTCCATTGTTTTGATGTGCTGTCCAAGTCTTTGGCCCTTTGGTCAATGAAATTTGCCAGTTTTTCCTGTTCATTATGATAGTGACTAAAATATGACAGGAACAGAACAGCGAATCAGAGAAATAGATGGATCAGAAAGAAGTGTAAGTTCATATCTAGTTAGATGTGCAGTCGAGAGTGGTTCAGTTTTCATTTTAAGCAAAAATGATGATACAGAATGTTGTACAGCTACTGTGAGATCATGCCCGAGCACCAGCAGTTGTGCAAGACTAACTAGAATGGCAGCAGCAGCAGCAACTGCCCTTAAACGGGGTGGAAAACCTTTTGCAACAGAATCAAGTGCAGTGCTGTAATAAGCTAATGGATGATAGCTGTCCCCATGTTTCTGTGCAAGCACTCCTTGAGCAAATCCATTTCTTTCATGACAGAATAAAATACAAGTCTTATCATATAGCCTGTTAACCCTAAAGATGGGTCGGTAGCTAAAGCTTGTTTCAAATTCTGAAATGAATTTTCCTCTTCAGTATTGCAAAAGAGAGGCTGTGGTGTATCCTGCTTTAAAAGATTTGTATGAGGTTTGGCAATTTCTGCGTAGTTAGGGATTCACTGCTTTAAAAGATTTGTAGAAGGTTTGGCAATTTCTGCTTAGTTAGGGATTCACTGTCTGCAGTATCCTGTCATACCTAGGAAAGACCTAAGCATTCGCTGATTACTTGGATGTGGAGCCTTAGATATTGCACCAGTACGAGATGGTAACACTTACCTGCTACCCTGAGATATTAAATGACCACGATAACGTACCTCAGGGGACCACAAGTGTAGTTTTTCTCTAGACACTTTGTCTCCCTTTTCTGCAAGGATAGTCAGAAGATGCAAGGTATCCTGCTGACATTGCTGAAAGGAATTTGATGCCATTAGAAATCATCTATGTATTGTACTAACACAGACCCACCCAGAAATGTCACATTCTCCAAATCTTTTTTTTTCAGACTTTGAGAAAATAATGAAGGCTATGTAGTATATCCTTGTGGCAACCGTGTGGGGGTATATTGCTGTCCCTAATAAGTAAAAGCAAACTGTAACTGACTGTCAGGGTGAATAGGCATAGAAAAGAATGCTGAACATAAATCTATTACAGAAAAGTAACTAGCTGTAGGTGATATGCAGCTCAGTCTTGTTGCTGGATTTGGAACAACAGGAAAAGTAGGCAATACTGCATTATTTATAGGCCTTAAGTCTTGTACAAATCTATAACTATCCTTTCCTGGCTTTTTAACTGGAGAAAATAGGAGTATTACAAGGGCTTTTAGCTGATATTATTCCTTGCTGTATCAGAGACTGACTTACAGGTTTGATTTCTGCTGTACTTCCAGCCTTAGTGGATATTGTGGCACTCTAGGGAGAGGTTTTGATGAGTTTAATTTTATTTTTACTAGTTTTGATGATTTCAGTATACCTAGTTCATTTGCATGCTTAGCCCACAAGTTGGCAGGCACCTGCTATAGTAACTCTCTATCTGTCTGTATGGTTCCAACAGGCTGTTCCTCAGCTTCTGCTAAAACTTTCAATACTTCTCCTCTGATTCTGTCAGAACATTTAGATATACCCCTTCTGGGGTACAGTAAATAATGCAACCCGGCTTGCATAACCAATCTCTTCCTAGCAGATTTACTGGTGCAGTTCTACTCAAAAGAAAAGAATGCTTTTCTACAATCGGACCTAAAGAAATGGGGATGGGTTCCGAAACAGGATATGTAACCATAGTATTTGTCACTCCGACTCCCTTTACTTTATGCTGTGATATTGGTATTTGAGTATCTGAAGTAATTTTTAACACTGACCTAGTGGCTCCAGTGTCCACCAAAAATGGGGTTTTCTTTGAATTTATTTTCATATTAACGTAGGGTCTGTTTTGATCGATTGGCAGTAGAGGGTTACGATTTGCTTCTGCATTATTTCCTGGACGTAGTTAGTATGGAGCTTCTTGACTCCTTCCAGTCTGAGGAGGTGGTGCAGGAAAAAAAAATGCATTATTATAATTTGGTTGCCATTCAGTCTAAGTATCTTGGACTTTCTGCATTTGCCTGTGTGGGCATTCCCCTCTCCAATGTGCTGCTTCTCCACAGTTGAAGCAAGGTATGTTAGATGAAGCTGGGGTGGGGGGGCACTGCCAGCTCGTTGTGGCCAACCAAGCTGCACCTTGTTCCAGCATTGCAATCGGGATAATGAGGTGGGTATCTACTGTGTCCAGAACTGACCACTCTTTTGGACTACTTCCACGCAGTCACACTTAAGTTCCAGCGTGCTGTGGGCTTATGAATTTATTTTAACCATGCATACTTTTATGTCCCATCATGCTGCTGTAGGCTCATGAATTTGTTTTAACAGTTTATAGTCTGTGTCTAATCATGCTGTGGGCTCGTGAACTTGTTGTGTAGTCTACATCCCAATCAGGGTATGGGCTCATGAATTTGTTTTTAACAGTTTACAGTCTATGTCCCAATCATGTGGTGGGCTCATGAACTTGTTTTAACTTTATTTTTAACTTTTAACTTTTTTCTCTTTTTCTTTCTCTAATACATTGATACATTGACATAATAAAACATCTTTCATACCTCTTATCTTTCAATCCTGAGGGTACCGCCTCATTGTGTTAAGTTGTCCTTTACTGTATATGCACATACATTTACTATTTTCATTTGCTGTAGGGTCCTCCCACTATTACTTTGCATACCTTATAAACAACTCAGTCAAACAGAAACACTGTCATTCACTTATTTTACATTTTGCTAAAGTTGCATAAAAGAGAAAAATCAAGCCAACCCCTTTCTACTTTACAAAACAATTTCCCTGCCAAAGCCAGTGTGTTTGCACACCCTGAATAGCTGCACATCTGAGTCTCTGACTATTACATGCAAAGCAGTGTGGAATTCACAGAAAATCTATGATGGGCCCTATTCCAGAACTGCCTTGCAGCAGTGCAAAAGTTCAGATTCAGAGCACGTCACCAAAATGTTAAAGTCATAAATAAATAAAGTTAAGAATTTACCTTATATGCAGTCTGGAACAACACTTCAGGATGTGCAAACAGAATTTTTTCTATTTTACAGCGCTGGGAGACGGTCTTCATAGCAGTTGGTAAAGCAGTCTCTCAGACTCTCTCTGAAAAGAGAAAAACTACACCTTTTATACACTTTTCTTATCAAACCATTCATGCAAACCTTTATGTTTATGACTGTACCAATCAAACACTTTGCAAATGTTGTCATCCCTCATGATTTTCGCCTCGAACTTCATGCACACCCCTTCCTATACTTGACCCACCTGCTTTCATGGGGTCTTGTTTTCTGACCTTGGATGTTTGAAATCTTTCCTAGCAACAATGCACTCCTAGCCTGGAGGAGTCAAGCTAGCATATTTCTTTTACAGTAACTAACAGGACTCTACTCCTATAACACTTACTTTTTCCTTGTTACATATTAAAAGAATGCAGTTCAGATACAGCAGCAACTCCAACTTATGAAGCTGTATTTTTCCACAGCCCTGCATGCAATTATAGGTTCATAGGTATGTACTAGGCTAATGGCCCTGGAGCCTTTACAAGCCTAGCTCATAGGATTACCCTGGCATCGTGCCACCCGACCTTAGTTCCCAGTACCTCTGTCGAGTAAAGCCACTGGAGTCGTCCCTGGGGTGAATTTTCTATTTCCCATCCACTCATCAATATTTCTGTTGAAGAGGGCCAGTGAGGTGCTCTGCTTGACATGTATGGGAAGTCTTTTCCATAGCATGAGCAGTCTCTGGGTTATGAACCTATCCCTCCAGCATGTTCTGTTGAGTGTGGTAATGAGGTTGAGGTGTCTGGAGTGTTTGGTGTGGAAGGATTGGGATTTCTTTAGATGTAGCATTTCTAACAGAGCTGGGTCAGACATGGCTTTGTAAGTCAAGCAGAGATCGCCTCTAAGTAGGCAATATGAAACTGAGAATAATTGAGTATTTTGAGTTGGTCCATATAGGACAAATGTTTAAGGCCTAGTATCCTCTTTGTGAGGCACTTTTGCAGCCTCTCCAGTTGTTGCAGGTGTTTAGTGAGGTACATGCCAAATGGGGCACTGTACTCAATGATTGACCTAATGAGGGAAGAGTACAGGGAGACAATGACCTTTTTCTTCCTGGATGCAAAACTCTTAATAATGAGATGTGTCACATAGAAGGACTTTCTGACCACAGTGGCAATGTGGTGGTCAAAAGAGAGGTTGCTGTCAACTTGTGTTCCCAGATCTCTTATAATGCATTCTGTGTTCAGTGGACTACCTTCGATGTAATAATTCATGGGAAATGGCTTTTTCCCAAAGAGGAAGATGACACCTTTTTTGGCATTGAGCTTTAGTCCATGGTTCTGACACCAGTCGTTGGTCTCAGTGAGGCCTTTCTGTAGGATGTCAACATCACTTGGGGAGTTAATAATAGCTCCCATCTTGCAATCGTCTGTGAACTTTTTGTCAGCCAGAGTCCCTTCATGTTGGCCTGGACTTCAGAGAAGTAGATACCAAACAGGAGAGGACGCAGGAACGAACCCTGTGGAACTCCACTCGTGACTGGTCAGCAGTCTTACTTGTAGTCAGCTACTTTCACACTGTGTGTTCTACCTGTGAGCCAGTTTGCAACCCACCTAGTGCTATAGGGGTTGATGCCTAGCTTAGTAAGTTTTTGTATGATGCCTTGGCTAGATCAAGGTAGGCTGTATGAATCATTTTGCCATTGTCCACAGCTCTGGTGACTGACTCAAAGAAGTTGACCAAGTTGAGCATGCATGATCTGTCCTTCACAAAACCAAACTGTGTGGGATCCAGAGTTTGGAGGTTTCCTATAGCCTTGTTTATTAGGTCCATGATGATTTGTTCCATAGTTTTGCATTTTAACAATCAGATTATAGTAAAATCAATGAAACTGAAATGAATATACATTTTAGATAAGCTGATCTTATTCCATAGCATAATTGAGAATGTGCAGAAAGGCAGAAGTGGTTCAAAGAAATTTTCTGATGCAGGGCAAGGACTAGCGAATTACTTAATAGTTAGCTGTTGAATGTGAGAATATCATAGTAAGTTCAAGAAATGCATTACTTGTATGCGTAATGAAAGTGATACTTTATTTCCTAAAATATTCAGTAAGCAACCCCCCCCCCCTCAAAAAAATGCTTCATTGCATGGACTGTATTCCCACATCTATTGTTACTAGCCCAAATGCAAATGTTACACACTATAGTCCATAAATCTCTAGCATGTCCTTCTCTGTCTTCCTTCATTACTAAGTACTCTCCACCCCGTACCCTTAGGACATCAAATCAGCAACTACTACAAATATACTATCCCAAAAAAGCTGTAGGCAAACTTCTTTACAGGTACTCTATGGCCCAAGCTTGGAACAAACTTCCTAGAGAAATTTGTAGCATTGTTCACCCATCTCACTTCAAGGAGAAACTTAAACTTCATTTACTTAACTCCAAAACATGCCCCTGTCAAACCCCAACTTAACTTAACTCCTACTCTTTCATTTCTTTCCTTCCACACTAGCTCTCCTCAGCTTATTATCATGCCTACTTGCACAATATCTGTCTAAACATTTCTGTTGAATATTTTTCTTTGTTGTACATATTGTATATATTTCAGGCATTTTACAGTACTTGAATTAGTGTGTCTTATATCTACGTATGTCAGTTATTACAGATGGTAGGTCTAAATAATATTTCTCCCCAAATTACTTTTTATTAATTTTTTTCTTTGTTGTACATACTTTGGTACTCTACAGTATTAGAATTAATTTTTCCTTGACTTTAAGTATTGATTTTTTTGTAATATTCTGCATGTGTCAGCTGTTAGTTATGAAATTGTAAAATTGTCCTTGCATTTATTTTTAAACTGTTTATTCTAAAATTGTATTTTTATTTCTCTGAGCTTTTCTCCTCGGGTCTCCACTGAACATGGGCCACAAACCCAGCTGGACTAACCCAGTTAACAAATGCCAATAAATAAATAAATAAATAAAATTTACAAGACAGCTGGTTCCTCAGAAAGAAATGGGCACGCAAAAATAAGTTAACATAAAAATGGCTTGTATATATAAATAGGGTTAAATCAAAAGTCGCTAGTAATAAAAACACACTGAAATGATGAATAATTTTCTGAAAATTGCTTGCAAAAATTAAATTGAAAGTGTATTTCTACTGCTGGCAAACTGTTTAAATACATAATTCTTACTGCAGGCAGAGGGGAAGACATTTAGTCTGGAAGTCCCTTCCTTTCAGTTCTGAGCTGACAATTGCATTGACAGTTTTAACACCTTTGCAGTAGTGTGGGGGGAGGGGACTGTCAATTCATGTTGGACTACAAAAAAACACCTAGAACAGGGGTGTCCAACCTTTTCACTTGCAGGGGCCGCATTGAGTCAACAGAAATTGTCTTGGGGCCGCATGTAAAATATATCATATAATTAACTATATCGCTGTCGCGGGCGACCAAAGTCGACCCTTTGGCTGTATTGAAGGTGAATTTGAACAATGAATAAATGTAATAAATGCATAATATTTGCCCTAAAATTCAATATCTCATTCTAATTCTTAAAATAACAGTTAACTCTAACATCTTAGTTTAACATCAAAGTGTATTTGTAAAAAAAAAAAAATTAACAGGTACGAACCCTTCAATTTGTATGAGATCATACCTGTGATTTTGCTGGTTTCTTAAAGATGTCCATGTCTTCCATCATGTCCTTAATGTCCATATGTTGTCCAAAGCGCTCATGTACTCTTCTGTTTCTAGCTTTGGAATCTGTCCCTGAAATTATTCAAGACATGCTACATCGGGTCAGGCTGGTCTGAAGATGAAAGAAGGTTCATCAGTGGTATTCTCAAACTGAGCACCCCTTTGGAAAGGCACATTTCTAGCTTTGGAATCTGTCCCTGAAATATGGCACAGGCAATATTTCTTCCTTTTGCACTGCTGTCTGGTCAGGCCGGTCTGAAGATGAAAGAAGGCTCATCAGTGGTATTCTCAAACTGAGCACCCCTTTGGAAAGGCACATTTCTAGCTTTGGAATCTGTCCCTGAAATATGGCACTGGCACTATTTCTTGCTTTTGCACTGCTGTCTGGTCAAGCTGGTCTGAAGATGAAAGAAGGTTCATCAGTGGTATTCTCAAACTGAGCACCCCTTTGGAAAGGCACATTTCTAGCTTTGGAATCTGTCCCTGAAATATGGCACTGGCAATATTTCTTGTTTTGCACTGCTGTCTGGTCAGGCTGGTCTGAAGATGAAAGAAGGTTCATCAGTGGTATTCTCAAACTGAGCACCACTTTGGAAAGGCACATTTCTAGCTTTGGAATCTGTCCCTGAAATATGGCACTGGCAATATTTCTTACTTTTGCACTGCTGTCTGGTCAGGCTGGTCTGAAGATGAAAGAAGGTTCTTCAGTTGTATTCTCAAACTGAGTACCCCTTTGGAAAGGCACATTTCTAGCTTTGGAATCTGTCCCTGAAATATGGCACTGGCAATATTTCTTGCTTTTGCACTGCTGTCTGGTCAGGCTGGTCTGAAGATGAAAGAAGGTCCATAAGTGCACATGTCAGCTGATGACTTGTACAGATCACCCAATGAGGCATAGCATCATCAGATGACACCTTTTTGCACTTCTTCCTTAGCTCACTGTATGTCTCCAACTTGAGTTGTTTCCCAATGTTTGCTGAATATTTGAAAGGGGTCTTCCAGTGTTTACTTTTCACAAATTTCAACAAATAACTGACTTTATTAGTAGTGGCAATGTTTATTCATGAAACCTTTTCACAAGGGTGCAGCCAGGCATAGACCTTTGCAGGCTTCAAACATATTGGTCATAGGTCTTGTTATTCTTTCTTAAAGTTTCCATATTAGGAGGTTCAGGCTGTCAAGTCAAGATTGTTCTTTTGTGTAGTAAACAAACATTGTGAGCATAACCTTTTTAATGTGAACACTGAGCCTGTCTTTTTGATACCAGTGCATCTATATCGGTTTTGATAGAGGTAGTGGCAATGCGAAGAGTATTTTCAAGATGCTCATCTGAAATTTTCGTTCTGATTTTTTTTTTGTCTATTTCATACGAGAAAAAAATTGCTTGCAAATGTACATACTCCGCAACAGAGATGTCATAAACAGGGCATGTTCGTGAAGTGACTGATATTTCTCTTTAGGCAGGTACATCTTATAAAAGTCCAATAAAGACACTTGCAGAAATTTCTCTTTAAGTTGTATATCTGACTGCAACTCTATGCATTCCAGTTGCAGGTTTGCAGGCAACATGTTGATGTCAACTGAGAATGGAGTAGCAAATATACTGAACTGTTGTTGGTGTTTTCTAAAATCTTGAAATCTACTCTCAAAGTCCTGTGATAAACTATTAAGTAATGTTGCATATTTTTCAGTATTTACATGGTTTTGCTCAGACAATGTTTCAAAGTGAATGAAGTTATTGTTCTTAATCTAACAGTGCCATAATTTCAGTTTCACTTCAAATGCCGTCACTGTTTGAAACATGTCATTAATTAGTGTATTTTCACCTTGGAGGCGCAGGTTCAGGTCGTTTAAATGAGCCCTGATATCTACTAAGAAGGCTAAATCAGCCATCCAGTTTGCATTTTCAAATTCAGGTACAGGCTTTCCTTGTGACTCCATAAAGGACTTAATTTCATTTCTTAAATCATAGAAACGTTTCAGCATTTTTCCGCGACTTAACCACCTCACTGCAGTAAAGTACACAATGTCTCCATAGCTAGTTTCCAAAGTATTCAGAAACTCCTGAAACTGGCGGTGATTTAATCCTCTGGATCTTATAAAATTTATTGTTTTAATAACAACATTTATAACATTTTCCATTTTTAAAGTCTGTGCACACAAATTTTCTTGATGTATAATGCAGTGGTACTTCATGAAACACACATTACTGATCTGTTTTGCATCTTCTTCCATCAGTGTTGTTAGTCCTTCCTTCTTTCCAATTATAGCTGGAGCACCGTCAGTTACTATGCCAGACAGGTTTCCGATGGTCAAGGAAAATCTTGCCAGTGTTTCTTTTACTGCCTTGTACAGATCAGCAGACTTTGTTGTGTCTTTCAATGGAACCAGACAGGCCAGTTCTTCAGTAATACTGAAATCATTGTCAACACCACAAATAAATATGGCAAGTTGTGCCGTATCTGTAACATCAGTGCTGTTATCCAAAGCTATGGAGTAAAACTTGAAAGTTGCACACCGAGATTCCAAAGTATTTTCAATAGATTTGGCTATATCTTCCACACGCCTTGCGATTGTCTGGTGTGATAAACTGATTTTAGAAAATTCTGATTTTTTCTAGGGCAAATTATGTCTGCTACACCTTCAAGGCATTCTTTAACAAATTCACCATCGGCAAATGGCTTGGATTTTTTCGCAATTAAATTTGTTACAACATAACTTGCCTTCAGTAAAGAGTCTGGCTAAGTAGCTGATTTTCGAAACAGCTGTTGTTGAAATGTAAGACTTTTTTTAATTCTGATATTTTCTGTCTACGGCACACTCCTTGCAATTCACTTAATTTGGGGTGCATTTGAATATAATGCCTTTTCAAATTGTAGTCCTTGAAAACAGATACCACTTCTCTGCATAGTAAGCAAAGTGCTTTATTGTTAGATTCAACAAAGAAGTACTCATCAGTCCATTTTTTTCTGAAAGACTCTCCTTTCATCCACTATTTTTCTTTTCATGTTGGATTTGCTTTGACAGGATGCAGAAGCCATGCTGAAAAGTAAAAAAGAAGTAACTATTAACTACTTTATTCCTAGTTATATAATTTTTAAAACAATGGCTAACAACTTACATTAAAACATAAGGAAATAAAAATTAAAACTATCCATAGTTGTAGTATATATTAATGGTGTTGGAGGGAGCATTTCACTTCCGCAACATAACACAAAAATATCCCTGGGGTGAATTTACAGTTACCCATCCAGTTGTCCAGATTGCATTTGAGGAGGGCCAATGAGGCACTTTGTTTCATTTGTAGTACTAATGCCATTAGTCTTCAAAACAGCCATTACGCATAAAGCACATCACATTTACTGTGACTGTTGGTCTGTACTTTGTGCCAGTAATACTGGGCATTTTGAAAAGTTCTTCATATAATTCATGAAATTCAGATGCACTGCGATAGAGCTATGAACATGTATGGTTAGCAAGTAATCAACAGTTTCTTACTGCTACAAGGATGGCAGCTTTCAATGACATAATCAGAGCTGTACCATCAAGTTAAACACGGTTTACTTTGCATGCTACCCAAGAAAACTCATTCACTTGCAATGAAAAAAACTGGCACACACTGACACTGTCATTAATTCACTACAATACTACCAATTCACACTGGGAAAACCACACCAGCCGTCCAAGTAGGTAAAATGTCAACATTAGCAGCCCTACAGTACTACAATCCACAAAAATAAGCCAACAAATTTGCAATAAAGTAAAGAATTCACATCACTGACTTAATAAAACAATTCTGAATGAGAGGGTCTCACCCAAACAAATGACTGGTGCCAGAAACATGACCGCAAGCCGAATGCCAACAAATGCATCATCATCCCTTTTGGCCCAGAGTTTTGGGGAAAGCGGCTGTGAGGCTGCCAGCCCAACTAGATGTTATTTTGTACATAATTCTATGTCATTTTGAATATTAATATGATTCCTTTGCTTGTCTTACAAATGTAAGAAAACTATACGTATGTGTATATTAAACTATTGGTGCAGAAGTGTGTGTTGAACTGTATGTTCTGTACTGACCTTCAAGAATGTAACCACAGTGTACCCTGCTGGAAAAGAGCAGAAATGTGTATAATAACTATATACCTGTGCAGGTGTGTGCTGTAATGGTAGAAGTTGGAACATACAGAGTTAATTTGCAAACGCCAAGAAAATAAGTGAATTGTTTTACAACTGTGTTTATCTCATCAAGAAGACAAGATGTCTACACTGCAGCCAGAAGTTCTTTCTATTGTCTGGAAACAGAAAAAAATGACAGGTTTCAAATGTAAAAGTGTTTAACTGTTTTATGACTTCCAGTTCTAGGCAAATTTCTGAGAGATAAGTAACCTCTCTTAGGGGCAGATTGGAATATAGCAAGATTAGTAGATGTTTTCTGTATTTGAGACTGTCCTGCAATGTTGTTTAAAATATTTCCTGCGATTCTGAACTCTGTCACTTTATTCATTGAGTTATTGAATATTGTCTTATTCTTTTATTGTTTATTATTAAATATATTTAAACCTTTTAATTGTGGCTGGTTTGTTTATTTAAGCTCTTATAGTACTTGACATTGTATACTCCACTCCAATAGCCTTACTGTTTGTCTCACTTGCCATTTGTATAATAGTAACATCACACAGTAGGATTGGTCACCCTTTTGTGTGGGCCATATAGTAGCCTATAAGTAAGGATGGTTGATAGTGATTACTACCTTATAGTCTGGGCAGAAGGGGGCATAACTAGTGAACCTGTGCCAGCCTTCCCCAGGTGTGTCTGTGTGTTTGTATATAAATCAAATCTCAAAGTGTGTGTGTTTGTATATAAATCAAATATCAAAGTGTGTGTGTGTGTGTGTGTGTGTGTGTGTGTGTGTGTGTGTGTGTGTGTGTGTGTGTGTGTGTGTGTGTGTGTGTGTGTGTATGGGGCGACACACACAAATCTCAAACCACCCCTGATAGCTGTTGGAATGCTGGCACATCCGAGCTAACCCTCTCTCCAATAATGGGAAATACATTGGCCAATTTGACCAGATGGGACCTGATAATTGACAGAAAATGGGGGCAAAGATAAGCAAAGAAAATATCCTACAAAATAAATACATTACTCACCACTGACATTCACCAAGTAATTACAAAGGTAGTAATTAATCCCAAAACTTGAATATTGCCTTCCCTTAACAGTCTTCTGTTCAGCCTAAACAAGATATGTAGAATGATGTTGTGATGTCTTAGAAACCCTGAATTTCAACTGCATTCCACTTTGATATATAAATTATTATATTTAATCGTATGTCCACAATATGGAAAAAAGAAACTCTGAATCAACCTATAACCATCCCTTGAAGTGAAAATGAGGCTGTGTCACTTTCCCAGCCCTGATCTGTTTTATCTGCTAATAAAAATGTCTCCTTTTATAACTCCATCCATGCTGAAATTAGAATAATCCTGCTTAAAAGCTTCAGAAATGCTCTCCTTTCGCAATTAGCGAGTATTCCATACTATATAACTGCTTCAGTGACAGTAGCTAAGGCTAAGCAGTGCCCAGGCAGATGAAAAGAAATGCACTGTTGGCTAAAAAATAGTTGAGCATTTTTGTGCTGAATAAACATTATTTGAAGCTATTAACATCTCTGCTTTTTTACCTCTGTATATAGTCAAAATGTATTCATTTCTTTAATTCACTGTTTTTATTATACTAAGTTTTCTATAATACCAGGCATAGATGCTCTCTGCACACTTTTAATGAGAAGTTTCTAAGTATCATTATAAGCATCTGTAATTTCGGCATTAAAGAAACCATTATGCCGCTAATCAAGCATTCACGGTTTCAGGAATGAGCTGGATCAATTTTAAAATTTGGCTTCAACCGAGGCCTTTCAGCTTTGTGATCAGTCAAATATATGCCCATGCTAAAATATTTTATCTTTCAAAAGTATTGCACTTAAATATTTTTGTCATAATGCCTTGTTTTGTATGCAATTTGCACTCATAAGTAACACATGCTTACTTCTGTAATTGCAACAGGCAATTGTGAAATTCAGGAATGCTTCAAACACTTCAAGCACGAATGCATTGAGATGTTCACAGACTAGCGTACATAGTCAGTTAACAGACAGACAGATATCTATTGGAAAAGGCCACAATCAATAACATATTGACCTCTGTTTCATATTAGTTTGATGGACTTACTAGACTAGAGATTTAAACACCCCTTTCTTTGAGTCATTTTGCTTAGTATAGACAGCACTGAGGAATAACCAATGGAACAGTATAACTGAAATATTGCTTAGCAATCTATTCCTCATCTAGCAGACAACACATACTGCTTATGACTTATTTAAAAGGTTCTTTAAATATATAAGCTGAACAAGGGAGTAAGCAGGAAGAAAGACTAGAAAATGTGACTGTATTTTCCTTTGGCTAGCAGGAGGTATTAGTGAGACCTAACAATTTAAGAGCATTTAAAGAAGCACAGTTACAGCAATCAGGAATGACACGAGCAGTCAGAGGTCAGTAATATGCACTGGTTGTAATGAGTTATTCAGACTGTGTATTAACAAGTACTTTTACAAATTAGTCAGCATAGTTACATATATTACAGTTCACAAAACTGGTTTGTTGAATATGTTAGAGGCCATCAAATAAAAATGACTGAATCAAATGTTAAGCCAAAGATGTAGCTGTTAAGAAAAGGAATAATCTATCAAGCAAAAAACTTTCTGCTCCCTCAAAGTTCACAAAGCAGAGCATAACAACTACTTCCTTCACCCAAAGCTCATAGGCGATTCTAATAAAATAATCAGATGTGCTGTGCAGTTACAATGGCCTGTGTTTCCAGCCTGGTACGAGTTGCAAGATGATGAAAATCTAGCCAAACAACCAACTTAACTACAAGCATGAACCAAAATAATTTTCATTTAAAAGTGTACAAAACTATGCAGCAAATCAAGTACTGCAAAACATCCAGGACTGGTTTATTAAAAGTCTTCTGTAGATGCAGACATTTTATTCTGCTCATGCATTCACTTTTTCATGTGCTTTGAAAAATACATATACAGTTGCATTTCACACAGTACAGTCCGGAACATCTCACTAGTAAACTTCAGTAATCCCTCCCTTTTAACTAATACCCATTTTACACTACAGTAAACAATTAAAAAAAAAAAAAGGTCAGCCACATCCAGCAAGACACAAAATATACAGAGCTGTTGTTGGGGGCTGCAACAATAATGAAAGCTCGTGTGACCAAATAACCACAGTACTTTATTTTTATATAGTGTGACAGCTGCACTAAACTAAGAATACAAAAGATAATAATATTTTTAGTCAAGAAACTCGACAAACGCAGTTCTACACTTTGAGTAAAGCATCAAAGGAAAAAAACAAAAACAAACAGGTTTCAGACCATCTCGCAGCCTTGCAGGGAGGACACATACTTAGGCAGACAGTCACATTCTGAAACCTGTTCCTTTTATTTCTTATTTTTACGGCTTTTGGTGTTTGACAAGTAATTTTTGCCACTGGAGTGTATTAAAAAAGCGAGTGGAATCAGGAGATGCACTTCGATTGATGGATCTGAGAATTGTCTGGTTCCAGCCAGAACAGCTTGGACTTTCCACAATCTTGTGGTTGCAAATTTGGGAAACTACGCAAGGACCGAGGCATCTGTACTTTAATAATAACTGTAATATTAACACAAGAAGCAGCACCACCGTCACAGACTTTGGTGGTAGCCCAGAGGGGATGGACCAGAAGTCATCTGGCGGCCAAGGACCAAGATGCCAAATAGTAGGGGTCCCAGAACAGATTCACGTAGAACACCACTAATGACAGGTCTGCTGTCGGAGGTGGTGGTGCATATTTTGTCCATGTGGGTCCTATTGGTGAGCTAGTTAGCCACTCATCTGACGAGACAGGGATTTACGCCAAGTTGAGTTAGCTTTTTGATGATGTCTGAGTGGGGCATTATGTCAAAGACCTTGGCTAAGTCAAGGTAAAGCTGTATGTACTGAATTTCCCTCATCCAGGGCCTTGGTGACAATCTCAAAGAAGTCAACCAGGTTCAACAGGCAAGGTCTGCCCCTTATGAATCTGAAATGGGTGGGGTTAAGTGCTTGGAGATTGCTATGTCCTTGTTTATGTGATCCATAATCATACACTCCATGGCTTTACAGATCAGACTTGTCAAGCTAATGGGGAAATAGTTTCTGGGGTCAGTAGTGAAATTAACAAAGTAACCTCTACTAACTACAGAGCTAACTACAAGAAGCAGCTCATTACTAGATCTTAGCCGTAATCTGTTGAACTAACTGCCAGAATTGCCTCTAACATTGCACCATGGTTTGGCTAATAATGAAACACCATTTCTGGGATTCAATCTACTTTTTTGTCTCTCTATTTCCCTGCCTTAAAGTCAGCAACAAAGGAGGTTATTATTTCTTACAGGTCAATGAGCAGAGAAAATGCTAGCTATATGACTGCAACTTTATTTTCCAGTGAAAAAGTAAATCCAGCATATTACTTTGAAACTACATCTCTTTTCATATGTCCTCATGTGGTATGCTTTTAACTTGACCTTAATTTGGCTACTAGCTGTACTTTCTAATGAAGAAGAACAGAGGTATGATTTATTTATTTATTTAACATTTGTTTACCGGGAAACTCCGACTGGGACAGGGCCCATTTTCAGTGGAGGCCCGAGCAGAAATGCTCCAGATGCAGGTAGTAATAAGTTATAAAGTTCAGTTTCAGAAAGTGCTTGGCTCCTCAAACACCAGAGTTGGAATCACAAAATGAGAGGGCATCTTGGCAACCATTAACTTTCACTTCACAGGTGGGTCTGAGAAGATATCGCAACTTGGTTTGTGGCATAATATCCACTGCCATGGTTGTCACAGCATAAATAACACTATTCTTCTCGACTATCACAAACACAAATAGAGTATAAAGGTCGCGCATAAGGTATAAAAATATAAAGATGCTGATGTAACTGCGATCAGAAGTAGAGCAAGAGACTGAGTTGGTGACTTGCAAAGAGAATTATCTGCGATTTAAAGCATAAAATGCATTGAGTAGTTAAACTTGTGACTAGCCAGTTGAGTAGTTAAAGATGTATAAAATAAAAGGCAGAAAATTATAGGAAAAAAGTAAAGCCAAACACTTAGAAACACAGTGTAGATGACTGCACATAGTAGTCCAAGATGGTGCTGACCAGTAGTTGGCCTTATGCGTGCGCATTTTGTTCAGAGGTGTGAGAAAAGGCAACACAAAGTTTTTATAATCAGATGTACTGGCACTGAGGGAGGATGTTTCAATTCTTCCAGAAGTACATTAATTCACAACACATTCTGAGTCTAATTAGGCAGATGAAAGCTGATGTTTGGGGGGATTGGTAGAAATGCATACACATACAAAACAGAAACCAATGAGACCCCACATTGTTAGAAAAGCTGATAATTCAGGGCAAACGTTACTTTTAAGCTTGAGGGGAATGCCAGATGTAACAGTGCATTTAAATCAACCAAATGAAATATTTGGAATCTCTCCGATTTTGCGTGGTAATATTCCACAGGCACTCTTCTTACTGAAACTACTTGATCGGGTTATGTTTGCTTGTGAATGCATACGAAGAGAGCAGAAATCGTGTTTGTATAATATATTTAAATCAAATTGGTTTGGTTCAAATGGTATGATTAAAAAAAAGTGTACAGGCACAAAATTATTCTTGTTTGAGCAGGTGATGACTTCAGCATTAGAAACCTCATTCTGCTGGCCTGAAAAACACTACTAAGCCATGTTAATAAGAATGAGTTTAGTAATATTATATAAGGTGGTTGAAAATATTCCAGTGTAAATAGTCTGTAAGGATAGTATGAGTACTTCCACAAGCATTAAGTAAGCACATGCTAAGAAAAAAGCAATGGATTCTGACAAATCTGCCCCATTTTCACAGTGCTGTTTGGATATATACTGGATATATGGTGGTTGTTTGCCAGGTGAATGTCTGTGTACAATTTCTTTCAAAACAGTCTTTGTGATACATGCACCTAAGAGTGCAGAGTAGCTATTGTGCTTATAGATTAATCATTAAACTGAGCTTCTCCTGATAAGTGATAAGCTTCTCCTGATAAATGCTGATGTCAAACTGCCTTGCTTTTCCCGAACTGGAAAGCTGTAGTATAGTTGAACATAACAGCATTGAGTTAACAAGAAATTAAATTCCGTGAGTTCACTTACTCCTCATTAAATTAGTGGATCAGTGGCCTAAAAAGACACCCCCCGGCTCTAAACAGTCTTAGATTTCCAATGCATTTCTGACAAAGACATTTGAGATTGTACCAGCTCTGACACATCTTCTCCTATTCTCATATACAGTAAACCACAGAGATTTCTATTTCTACTAAGCTGATGTTCATCGTGTTACCCTGCTGCAGTCATCCCACTTGGGTTATCCTGTCGTCAGGCGGTCCCGCAGTCGGCCGGAATACCAAAGTCTTGGTCCGGCGTCGGTTGCTGTCGCCTCTTCCCTGCCGTCAGTGCGCCAGGGGTATATATAATGCAATCAACGCCATTTTCTTCAGTCTTTCTTGCCGCGCAGTGCCCGAAGCAGAAGCAGTTCGCAAGTGCCGGTCAGCCGACTCCTGAGACATTCGAATTCGAATTTCAGACCAAAGTCTTCTATAAAGCTAAGTACCCCATTGGGGAAACTTTTCTTGCCTCAGACCGATGTCAGAAAAAGTTAACAATTGTATTTCTTATGGGAAGCAAATACCTTATAAGGATTTTCATTCTTATTGCATACCTTGCCTAGGCCCAGACCACAACGTCACTACTTGTCGGTTTTGTGCTAGGTTTAATAAGCGTACTATTAAAAGACGCTTTGATTTCGCATGACACTACTTCGGTAGGAAATTTAACTACACCATGCCGTCGGAGCAACCGACTACCGGCGTGCACAAAAAACACAGAGATAAGGACAGACAGCCCAGGCCTAAGCCAGATTCCGAGGCCTCGGCTGATCCGGTCTCCGGTTCTCCGGTCCTCAGTGAGGCTCCGACGCAGCCCCTGACTACCGCAGATCTGGAACCCGAGACCGCTACGGAAATTTTGATGGAATGTACCAGGCCGACGCAGCCTTTTACTTCAGGCCCTTCCGACGGCTACAAAAGACGTCGGTGCTACAGAAACGCCATCGGTTTCTGAAGGCATTTTCAGACCGACGACTCTCACCATTAAAATGTTTTCTAAGTCGAAGACTCTTTCTAAATCTAAAAGGACTGCACTTCAGACTCCTGTTCAAGGCCCCATGCCTAAGAAACAGATGCTCAAAATGGCTGAAGATTTGATTTCTTTAATCAGGGGTTCCCAGCCCCCTCCTGACAAGAGGCCTAGACAGGAGGAAGATTATGCATCCTCTGAGCAAATGTCCATTTCTTCAGACTCCTCTGAGGACCAAGACTACTCCTTCTCTCCTTATGAAGATTCTGATGCTGAGGACTCTATTCCCTCAGCTTCTCCTCCTGAAGACTACTCCTTTGGGGAAACTTTACACACTATGAGGGAACATTTTCACTGGGAAGGTCAGGACTACTCTGATTCAAAGAAAAGGCTCAGAGAGTTTCTTTTACTCCCCCAACACAGACCACTTGCCATCCCACCAGTTTTGGACATTGTGGATGATGTCTATTTAGAATCCAGTTTCAACCCGGACTCTCTACCTCCTGCTCCGGCTAAGCCTGACAGATACTACAGAGTGCCTGATTCCCACAAATTTCTTTACAAAAGCCCTGTAGCTGACCCAGAGACTATCTCCCAGGGTCCCAAGAGGGCTAAGGCTTCAGTGGCTAAAAACCCAGTACCTTCTGAGAGGGATTCCAGAGCACTAGACAGGTGGGGGAAAAAGGTTTACACCTCAGCCACACTAGCTATGAGGGCACTAAATTGTCAATTTCACATGCTTAAGTATCAGCAATTTCTAATCTCTCAGTTAAAGCAAAGAATAACCACTCTCCCTCAACAATCTGAATTGAAAGAAGTACAGGATCTGTTGCACGCCACTGAGCAGGTGGGCAAACATACCTTACAATGTGGGTTTGATTCTTTGGAGGCCTCCTGCAGAACAGCTGTCACTGGGTCTGTTATACATAGGCATGCTTGGTTAAAGGAACAAACTCTGCCTGATCATGTTAAAGCAAAACTACTAGATGCTCCCTTACAGCAGGATGTTCTTTTTGGAGTTAAAGCAGAAGAAGTTTTAAAGAAAATGGAAGATAAGACAAAATCTATGCAGACAGTTAAAGATTTCCTACAAGTACAACCCCCTCGCTTCAGCAGAAACTGGCCAACAAAAAATTGGTCCTTTCCAGCCACTGACAGACCACAGAGGGGTAAATACAGATGCTCAAGGGGCAGAGGACAACCACAAGCCCAGTATAAACCTCGCCAATGGGGCACTACAACACAGAAGGGAGCAGAAGACAGGTCTCAATACACCAGAAGGCAAACTCAATGACTTGCACCTCATCTGGCCAAGCAATACTCTCTTGGCAGCCCCCTTGGGGGGAAAACTCACACTTTTTGCAGACAACTGGCACATTGTCACAAAGGACAAATGGGTCCTAGACATAATTTTACGAGGATACAGATTCCACTTTCACACCTTGCCAATGAAAAGAGGAATGCCAAACCTGCCACAAAATCAATGGGCAGAGGCACAAAAGCAAATTACAGCTCTCATGGACATGAGAGCCATTCAACTGGTACCTACTCGAGAGCAAGGCCAAGGATTTTACTCAAGACTCTTTCTAGTGCCCAGAAAGGAGAATGCCTGGAGACCAATTCTGGACCTTTCAATTCTAAACACTTACTTACAAGTACCCAAATTCAAGATGCTAACACTACAGCAGCTACTTCCCATGTTGGGCAAGGAAGCATGGCTAGTAACGTTGGACCTCAAGGAGGCATACCTGCATGTCCCTATCAGACAAAGTTGCAGAAGATACCTCCGTTTCATTGCAGGTTCAACCCATTACCAATTCTCTGCATTGCCCTTTGGCTTATCTACTGCACCCAGAGTTTTCACAAAATGCCTGGCACCAGTAATTGCATACTGCAGACAAAGAGGAATTCAAATATATCCATACCTGGACGACTGCCTCATCCAAGCAGAAAGCAAAGACATTCTCTTACATCATCTGGCCTTTGTAAAGCATCTACTAAACTGCCTGGGGTACACAGTAAACGAAAAGAAGTCAAAACTAGTACCCTCACAAAAATGACATTCCTGGGTGCCAGCTTGAATACAACGGCCCAGAAGGCTTATCTTACGCCAGACAAGCAACTACAACTGACTCAATATTTCAAGACAATGGCAACAAAGACCCAATTAACTGCAAGAAAAATTCTGCAGGCTTTGGGCTTCATGGCATCTTGCATACTAATAATACCATTTGCAAAGCTGCATATGAGGAAATTACAGTGGTACCTAAAAAGTGTATGGTCTCAACACAGCCACAGCTTGGACACAATGATATCTCTCATTCCTGCCTACAACAGGAATTTCTATGGTGGTCACAGGCATGTCACCTCAACAAGGGTCAGCCTTTCACCTTGCCCCCAGCCAGGCAAACTATCACAACAGATGCTTCAGACTACGCCTGGGGGGCACACATGGCAGGACAATGCATTCAAGGCCTATGGACTGCAGATCAAAGAAATCTGCACATAAATCAAAAAAAATGCTAGCTGTACAGAAAGCTCCGACAGCTTTCAAGGATCTATTACATCCGGGACAACTTGCAATAAAGACTGACAACACCACAGTAATGTGGTACATAAACAAGGGGGTACACATTCCTACCCTCTATGCAGGCAAGCAATGATCTTATGGAACACAGCTCTGGCCTACCAAGTGCAGTTACAAGCTCAATTCCTGCCAGGACAGAAGAACACATTAGCAGACGACCTCAGCAGAAACATCAAATATCCCCATGAGTGGAAACTAGATCCACCAATATTTGCAATGATAACTCAAAAATGGGGCCTTCCAGACATAAACCTGTTTCCCAGTCCTCAAAACTACCAACTGACAAAATTTTGTACAAGGACATTTCACCATCAAGCTTGGAAAGTGGACGCTCTCTCTTTCACTTGGAAAAACCTGACAGTGTATGCCTTCCCTCCATTACCTCTACTTACAAAGGTTCTTTTGAAAGTCAAAAAGGAGAGACCACGACTGATTCTCATAGCCCCAGACTGGCCACGCCAGCACTGGTATCCGCTATTGAAAAATATGGCCCACAGCCCACCATGGATATTGCCTTAAATACCCCATTTGCTCACACAACAAAACAATCAGATTCTTCACAGCCAGCTCAAAACTTTAAATCTGGCTGCATGGCAAATCAACTAAACATCCAACCAGCTCCTCTTTCACAAGCAGTTCTGGATATTATTCTGGAAGCCAGGAGGCCAAGCACCAGGAAGGCTTATTCGGACAAATGGAAAAGGTTTTGTGCCTGGAACCAAGCTAAAGGCCAAGACATAATTCAGCCTCACATGCCTCACATTCTACAGTATTTAGCTGAGATGTTGCACAAAGGACTTTCCTTTTCCTCAATTAAAATCCATGCTTCAGCTATTTCAGCTCACTACAACACGGATCCACCTTTATTTTCACATCCTCTTCTAGGGCAGTTCCTCAGAGGGGCAAAAAACATTAGACCACCCAGGAGAGCTCCTACACCAACATGGGACCTCAACTTTGTTCTGGAAAAACTAACGCTACCTCCCTTTGAACCAGCTTTCTCTGCAGATCTTCAGTTCCTATCATGGAAGACTGCCCTGCTCCTAGCAATAACTTCAGCTAGAAGAGTCTCAGAGCTACAGGCACTAATGGCAGTGGAACCTTTCCTCATTTTTCATCAAGACAGAGTTTCTCTACGAACTAATCCTTCCTTTATGCCTAAGGTGGTTTCCAGTGTAGCTTTAAATCAAACCATCCAGTTACCCACCTTCTTCCCCAATCCACAGAACAACGGTGAGAGACTCCTGCATTCCTTGGACATTCACAGGCAGCTTCATTACTACTTGGACAAAACTAAGGCTTTCAGAAAATCTGACCAGCTATTTGTATCCTATGCTATAGCTTCTCAAGGGAAGGCTATATCAAAGCAAACCATTTCTAAATGGATAGGTCATTGCATACGTTTCTGCTATACCCATCATGGGAAACCAGTTCCTGCTACCATTAGATCCCACTCTACCAGGGCAACAGCTACCTCTACAGCTATTCTCAGGGGTGTTCCAACCAAGGAAATTTTAGAAGCTGCAACTTGGAGTTCAGTACACACCTTTACCAAACACTATCACTTACCTCTTTACTCTAAGTCCAGGGCGGGCTTTGCCACTGCAGTTCTGCAGGGCCTTATTGCCTCCACTAACCCTCTATGATGCCTCCCCTCTACCTTAGCTTTGGGATTCAACCTAAGTGTGATGACTGCAGCAGGGTAACACGATGAACATAGTACAGTTTTGTACCTACCATAAATGTAGATGTTCGAGTGTTCACCCTGCTGCAGTCCAGGTTACCTTCCCTCCATCCCCTCTGATCTACTGGCTAAATCTCTTCTATGCCTTACTGATGTATTTGCTTATAGCTGAAGGGATTTTGTGTTTGTGCAGTGGTTACTCCATTTGGTACTAATTCTGACCACCTTTTTGGGGGCACCTGACATCTGGGGCAAGAAAAACTGAAGAAAATGGCGTCGGTTGCATTATATATACCCCTGGCGCACTGACGTAAGGGAAGAGGCGACAGCAACCGACGCTGGACCAAGACTTTGGAATTCCGGCCGACTGCGGGACCGCCTGACGACAGGATAACCCAAGTGTGATGACTGCAGCAGGGTGAACACTCGAACATCTACATTTATGGTAGGTACAAAACTGTACTTTCAGAATGCCCATACCTAAATTTAGGTATATGTAGCAAAGTCTTCTTATATGCAGTGCAACATAAGATACCAAAGTCTGGAAAATGACAAGTGACTGATATAAAGAACATTTCCATCACTTTTAATAAAATTATCTCACCTTACTATGGATACCAGGAAAACATTTAATAGATTACAGAATCCAAGACAGGCAAAAAAAATGTAAGACAGCAAAAATAACCTTTTATTTTTTCCTGATGAGAGAACCATGGTTAGTTTTATGTGCCTCAGCTATGTCACAAATCTCCTTATGGGTCATAAATACCCTATGATTATATGCATTTTTGCTAGAAGGTGCTGGAAGTTCACATGGATATTGTCAAACATAACTTTTCTCAGTTGAGGTTAATGTTTTCTCTGCAGTCCATAGAAATGTGCCTTTCTTCATTAGCTATTTTTATAATTTAGAGCTGTCATATTACACAAGACAAACAGTATGGCTGCAGAGAAAAAAATCAGTTAACTAAAAAAAAAAAAAAAGTAAATTCAACAATGAATAGTGGCATTACACTGAAAAGGGATAACTCCTCCAATCTGAGTGTATATGACAGATTCCCATACTGACAAAAACAGTACTGCTTCTACAAAAAAAAAACACTCTGGATGTAGAAAAGGTATTTATTTCAATTCAAACAAACATAAATCCATACAACCACCATCAAATAGTGAACAAAGACTGCATTACTTACTACTTCTCTATACCCAGATTTGTATTTTTTTTGGTAGAAGCAATTAACCTCGAGAGCTGTTTGTGGAATTACATGTTGGATCGCCCAACATATACTGTTTACATACAGAGGATGACAAGAATCCAACAAAGAAAGTTCACAGCCTTTCCAGAGTAGTAGGAACTAAAGAGGCTGCCATCCTGATCCAGTCACAGTAACATGGACATTCAAAGAGGACTCTAAACAAAGCCATTACATCAAAACAGAATCTGGGGTATCAAAATGAATGTGAGGGCACCTTCCACTTCCTCTCCAAAAAACTACATACTTAGCTTACCTGTTAATGCAGTCAGGAGATGGTGTAGTCAGTGTAATAAATGAAAAATCCCTCTCTCTCTCAACTCTTTCTTCGGTGCGATCGTCAAATCCTCTTCCTTCAGCTCTTCTTTGCCATGAATGCATCTATCGGCGTGAAAAACTAACAGAAGGGTGCTTTTGGCGCATGTACACACCAGCTGAAGGATGCGGCGTGAAAAAAAAATGGAAAAAAGAAAAATTTTAACTTAAGGTTCACGGGCCGCATGGAAGAGCTCTGAGGGCCGCGGGTTAGACACTACTGACGTAGAAAAAAAGGCCTCCAGTGTAGCTAGTTTTCTGTCTGCAGCTGGATAACTTCAAAGTATAGTGTAATAGATGCTCTGAACAAAACTTAAGTGAGGGTGATTAACAACAGAAAAGAAACAGCCCTCTTACAGAAGGAATACAAACTGACAGTGAGTCAGACATTTCCCATTATATGTCAGTGGCATGGGAATTTACAACTATGTCTGGCATGAGTCATAGAAATGCTTTATGGACTTGAAATGCTTTATGGGAAAGAGAAAGGATTGAAGGAGAAGACGATCATGTTGATATATCAAGCCCCATCGGTAGCCATGTTGTGGTAAACAGGCTGAAATTACAAATAAAGCACTTAGAGTGATTTTGAGGTGTTAAAATAGGTCTGGATACAAAGACAGACTGAAAAATACATATTTTTAGTTGCAATGTGGAGTTTTCCTTTAAATCCTTTTTTTGCTGGGGAACAGTAAGGAGTGGCCAATATGGAGCATATTTTTTGCTGACTTGGTATAGAAATTCTTGGATGCTAGCTGTATCAGCAAAGGGGAAGGGCTGTTTAAATGGGAGCCCTACTTACCCACTCAGGAGACAGTAAGAAAATAGACTAATCATTGTAAAGAAATATCTTACTTTCATGTTTTGAATGTCATAACTTAATTGATTTGTTGTATTTTGGGGGAGAGGAGGCCTGTGACAAATAACTTAAAGATTGTTGGTGTGCAGAAAATTAGGAGGTGATTTTAATATAGTATACATTATAATGAAGTAGGCTTGTGGGAAGTTTTTTTTTCTTCCTTGTTAGCCATTTGGTAATTCTGTAAGGAGAATGAACTCAAAAGGACAATTTAAAATCATAGACTGGAAACTAAAGTAAAATAATATAGATAAAATTGTAAAAATAAAAATAATTGCGCGACTAAAGTAGATAATGCAACAAAAATACAAAACAGCTGTAAAGCTGTCACCCAACAGTGATATTACTTAAGAAATAATAGTAATGTATCCATAGATGGTAAAATGTAGGGGATAGAAAACAATATCTTAGTACCAAGTATGTCAGATAGATTCTATAACGCAGCATGTCTTACTAGTATGAACACTTTATTTACAGGCTATTACAAAATGTAATGTGTTTATTTCCTTGTTACTTGCATGCAGCTAGGTTATAGATGAAAATGGCCTCATGGTCCAATCCACCTACATGTTCTCTGAACAAATCAGTTAACAAAACATGGACAAATTAGTTATGTATGGCATATAGGAAGTCATGCTGATAAACTCTAAGAGAAATATCCTTGTAAGGATTGTGACAATTGGGGAGAGATGGGTGAAGGCTACCAGACTAGTCAAATAGAATTCGATATATAATTCTGGCATTTGTAAATAAATGTAAAATACAGGCATGTTTTCTTGAGTGTAAAAGAACACTGTGAAATGTGGAACTGCAACATATGTGACAGCATTGAAATTTACTGGTCCAGTGAAGCATGTTCTGACCCTTTCATGTTAAAATTCAGCTCCAGTGCGTCTAGATGAAGGTTTCATGCCCATTCTTTTAAGGCTAAAGTTTATGACCAGAATTTACATGTGGAAGATGCTTTATTGCTCTAGTTTCTGCTAGAGTGTATATGTGAAATGCCTTATATTGTTGTAAGTTTCTGAGCAGGTGTTAGATTGCTAAATAATGCAGTTTGTGGCCTGAGAACTCAGACCAGGAGTTAAGATGATGCAATATGAATACTGGGAAAACCTAAGTGTCAAAAATGTTGTAATTTGGGAGGGCCTTAGAGACATGTTTGTTAGTAATGTATAACTACTATTTCTCACAAGAGACTGGGAGCATTTTGATCTTGGATATCTAACTCAGCACTCTGCCTAAGCTCACATGTAAGTTTCTAGCACTGTCATTTCTCTTAGGAATAGTTAAAGCTAGAAAAGATTAATTAGGTATTTTTTCTTTGAAATCAGACCTGTCCTACTGTATTATTTTAAGTTTCTGTGTGATCTCGGAACTCTTAGATATCTCTGTGGTATAGTAGTTTTGTCTTGTGTTTTAGTTATTTATTATTAAATATTTTTAAAACCTTTATCTGTGGCTGGATTGTGTAGAGGTAAGCTCTAGAGTACATTGCATATTTATAGAGGTTATTGTGATAGACCACTCTAATAAGCCTTAGACTGTATAGTCACGTTACCAATTGGATAATAATATTGCACAGTAATAATTGGACAGCCTTTTAAGGGCCTTTTAGTAGCTGATATTATTAGCTGGGTGGTGGCAGGAATTACTACCGTACGGTCTGAGAAAAGGGGACAGCTGGAGAATCTGTGTCAGCCTTTCCCAGGAGTGTCTGTGAAGTTGTATAAATACTTATGTCAAAGTGTGTGTGGGTTATGTCAGCTACTTAGGCAGGGACACAAAGCACTGGTTGGACAGAGAGGGTACTGGAGGTTTTAGCTTTCCCAGCTAGGCTGAGACCTAGACCCTATAGCTGTGCCATTGGGGAGTCTTATTGGGGACCTGGTGAGCAAGGGAGCAACCAGCCCCAGACTGACTGTGATCTCTGTGTCCACCTAAGGGAAATTGTACTTTACTGTGTATTAGTTATCCTTTCCTGTCTTCTAGGAGACGACCTCCCCGGTGTTAGTGGTGAGGATTGAGGCTCCTTGATTGCTGGGCCAGGGCACGGTCATCACAAGTGTTTGGCAGTGGTGGGATCTACTTCACATACTAATTGGCTTGTAGTGGTGTGGGTAGAGTGAATTCCTGTAGCTTATGTACAGTGATCTCTAAAAGTGTTTTGTACTCTAAAACAGCCGCGAAGTGTATACTCAGAGTTCAGCTCACAATTGTTTTATTTCTTTTGTTAGCTTAGTGTTAGTCAGGGTGAGCAGGCAGCATGTCAGCAGAGGAGTATGGAAAGCTGGCAAGTTGCCAGCTGGTGGAGATGTGCCAGGCTAGGGGGCTGGTGCATGGAAACCTGACAAAGGCAGACCTGAGTGCAGCCTTGGTTACAGCTGCATCAGAAAACAGCAGCTTGGAGGACAATCAGACTGACAGTGGAGATACAATATTCTCAGAGAATGGAGAGCTCAACCTTTCTGCAGTGGACTTAAAAATCCAGCTGGAGCTAAAGAGACTTGAGTTAGAGACCAGGCGTATGGAACTAGAAGCAGCCGAGAAAATGAGGAGTCTACAAGCTGAGGAAAATGAACGGCAGAGGAGGCATGAGAGGGAACTGCTGACTCTTCGCCAGAGTCATGGAGGTAATGGGGAAGGGAGTAACTGCACCCCAGAAGCACAAAAGGTCAGTAAATTTCTTCCGCAGTTTACAGAGGGGGATAATTTTGATAGTTTCATTTATATGTTTGAGAGGGTATATAAACAGCATGATGTTGACCAAAGGCTCTGGGTACGGTTCCTGACCCCTTTACTCCATGGTAAAGCTGTAACTTCTTTAGCAAAAATGCATGACACTGACTGTTTTGATTATACTGCTGTAAAAAGACACTTGTTGGAATGTTTTAAGCTAACACCTGAAATGTATAGGAAAAAGTTTCGTGAGCATAGACGGAAGGCAGATGAAAATGTATGTGAATATGTTGCTGAACTGAGCACTTATTTTCATAGCTGGGTGAGTGGTTGTCTGGTCACCACTTTTGAAGGGCTGGCAGACCTTTTGGTAAGGGAACAAGCCCTTAGCACTTTGCCTGAGGGCATGAGGATCTGGTTAGCTGATAGACAATGTGCTACTTCAGATGAGTAGGGGAAGGAAGGAGACCTATACCTGGCCAGCAGGGCAGCCCTACACAGGAAGGGGACCCACAGTACTGCTCATAGGACTAAAGGAACCCATGGTGGGCAGCACAGACTGCTCCAACAGAATCCGCCAATAGCAGGGGAAGCCACTAGTCCAGTAACACGTCCAGGAGCTAGGGTTAAATGTTTTGAATGCAACCAGTGGGGCCATGTTGCATACAGATGTCCACGGAGGCAAGGTGGGGAACCAAAGGTGAGGGAGCCAGTAAGTGGGTAAGACAAAATGCCAACAGTGGGTTGTCTTGTGACAACAGGGGTATGGAACTACCATCCTGCCGATGTTCTGAGAGGGAAGGATTTGGATGAGGCAGTACTATGTACTTATGCAGTTACATGCAGTAAGGCTAGGAGACAAGCATGTGGGTCTGGTAGCCTGGGGGAGACCCAGACAAACTGCCTACTTGCAGCCAGGACTGCTGAGGTGGTTACTTCAGGGAGTGAGCTACACTGCAGCAGTGAGACTGAATGTGAGTCACAGCTGCTTGTGGGTACTGATGTTCCCTTGGACAGGGTGACTGCAAAGGTAGAGGTGAGTAGTAATACCCATGCTGACAGTGTGGCACCACTGTCAGAGAATGCCAGACTTCCAGTGGAAGGGGAGCTGGGAAGGGTTACAAGGAGAGATTTGAGACAGGCTCAGCTCTCAGACCCTACATTGCAAGGCCTGAGGCAGGTAGCTAGGGAGGCACTTGATTCTCAAGGGAAGGGAAAATCTGTATACTGGAACAAAGGGTTACTGTACAGAGAGTGGATCCCTGAGGGAAGGCTAGAAGGTGAGAGAGTACAGCAGTTGGTAGTGCCTAGAGCTTACTGTCTGGCGCTTCTAGCCATAGCCCATGATATTCCCTTTGCAGGTCGTATGGGCATAAAACGTACAAAGAGGCATATTATGCAGAACTTCTATTGGCCTGGAATTTTCAGAGATGTAACAGGGTACTGCAGGACCTGTGAGCAGTGCCAAAAGGTAGGCAAGGCAGGAGACAAGGTGAGAGCTCCTTTGATGCCTTTGCCTGTGATTGAGGAGCCATTTCAGAGGGTAGCTATGTATATTGTGGGTCCTCTGAGTACCCCAAGTTCCACAGGGAAAGCGTATATCATAGTGATTGTAGATTATGCTACACTATACCCTGAGGCAGTGGTTTTGTCCTCCATTGAGGCAGAGAAGGTGGCAAATGCTTTGCTAGAGATTTTCAACAGGGTAGGTTTCCCAAAGGAAATATTGTCTGACAGAGGTGCCAATTTTATGTCAGACCTGCTGGCTTTTCTGTGGAAGTCCTGTGGGTGAAGCACATGAAGATCACCCCCTACCATCCCCAGACTGATCGTCTTGTTGAAAGGTTAAACTCTACAATCAAGTCCATGCTACAAGCATTTGCAGATCAGTTTAAGAGGGAGTGGGACAAATATTTGCCCCATCTGTTGTTTGCTTACAGAGAGGTTCCCCAGGAATCCACAGGTTTTCACCCTTTGAATTGCTGTATGGGCATATGGTGAGGGGACCTCTAAATTTAATTCGAGATGAGTGGGAAGGTGAGTGTGAGTCTCACAAGGAGTCTGTTGTGGCATATGTCCTGAACCTTAGGACAAGGCTCAGGGAACTCTTGGGCCTGGCCCAGAAGAACCTGACAGAAGCCCAACAACAGAAAAAGGTGTGGTATGGCAGGAATGCTCGAGCTAGAGAGTATGCTGTAGGGCAGCAGGTGATGGTTCTCATTCCTGTCAGACACAACAAGTGGAAGGCAGCTTGGGAGGGACCCTACAAGGTGGTAAGAAAGGTAAGTGATGTTAACTACATTGTGGAAGTGCTAGGCAGATGGTAGGGGCACAAATTGTACCATGTTAACATGATGAAACCTTACCATGATAGGGAGGCCCTTGTGCTGAGCATTTGCAGTGGATTGCAGGAGGCGTCTGAGAGAGATCTTGTGACTGATGATCTCAGTGAGACTCAGGCTGACACCTCGGTGGAAGGGGTAGCAATGTCCCAGCAGCTATCTCCTACCCAGGTTCGATAAATCCAAGCAGTGTTGCAGGAGTTTGGGGGCATATTCACCGGGAAACTAGGGAGCACCCACCTGGTGCAGCACCAGGTGGATACAGGACCCCAAAGGCCTATCAGGCAGGCCCCTTATAGGGTGCCTGAGAGAGTCAGACAGACTCTGAGGGAGGAGGTACAGGCAATGTTGGAACTAGGGGTGATTCAAGAGTCCAACAGTCTCTGGGTCTCACCAGTGGTGTTGGTACCAAAGAAGGATGGCAGCAACATGTTCTGTGTGGATTACAGGAAATTAAATAGCCACACAGAGGCAGATGCTTATCCCATGCCTAGGACAGATGAGGCCCTAGAGCACCTGGGTGGGGCTAAGTATCTTACAACCATTGATCTTACCAAGGGTTACTGGCAGGTGCCCTTGACTCCCAGTGCTAGAGAGAAGTCAGACTCTGTGACTCCTTTTGGCTTGTATGAGTTCACAAAGATGCCCTTTGGGATGAAGAATGCTGCAACGACTTTCCATAGGCTGGTAGATCATATCTTAGCAGGAGCAGGAGATTTTGCCCTTGCTTACATGGGTGATATTGCTATCTACAGCTGTTCCTGGCAAGAGCACCTTCGGCATGTCAGGGAGGTGCTGGGCAGACTACAGAGGGCAGGGTTGACCATTAAGCCAAGCAAATGTCAGGTGGGAATGGCAGAGGTCACCTACCTAGGACATAGAGTGGGGAGTGGTAAGATAAGGCCAGAACCTGCCAAAGTGGAAGCCATTCAGGCATGGCCTGCACCTGTTACCAAAAAGCAGGCGAGGGCATTCTTAGGGACAGCAGGGTACTACGGAAAGTTTGTTCCCAATTATAGTACCATAGCTGCTCCCCTCACAGACCTGACAAGGAAGAACAGGCCAGATAAGGTAGTGTGGACCCCAGCATGTGAGCAGGCATTTCAGAAGCTTAAGGAAGCTTTGGGAGGACCCCTGTGTTAGTCAGTCCAGACTATAGCAAAGACTTTGTTGTGCAGGTGGATGCTTCAAACTATGGGGTGGGGGCTGTACTTAGCCAGATTTCTTCACAGGGAGAAGAGCACCCAGTGGTTTATTTCAGTTGTAGGCTCCAACCCAGGGAGAAATGCTATGCAGCAGTAGAAAAGGAATGCCTAGCCATAGTGTGGGCACTACAAAAACTTCAGCCTTATCTGTATGGAAGAAAATTCACTGTGATGACAGATCACAACCCTCTAACATGGTTAAACAGAGCCAGTCAGCAAAATGCCAAGTTGCTAAGATGGAGTCTGGGGTTGCAAGCATGTGATATGTCAGTGCAGCAACGCAGTGGGAGTAACAATGTCAGTGCAGATGGGGTCTTAAGACAGGGAATTGGGTGAGGTACACCCAGATAGACCTGGCACTCTCAAGCGATGTTTTTCGTGGGGCACTTGAAAAACTTGCTTGAGTTCCCGGGGGAGGGGGAGAGATGTGACAATTGGGGAGAGATGGGAGAAGGCTGTCAGCCTAGTCAAATAGAATTTGATATATAATTCTGGCATTTGTAAATAAATGTAAAATACAGGCATGTTTTCCTGAGTGTAAAAGAACACTGTGAAATGTGGAACTGCAAAATATGTGACAACACTGTACTATACTGGCACAGTGAAGCATGTTGTGACCCTTTCATGTTAGAATTTGGCTCCAGTGCGTCTGGATGAAGGTTTCATGCCCATTGTTTTAAGGCTAAAGTTTATGACCAGAATTTACATGTGGAAGGTGCTTTATTGCTCTAGTTTCTGCTAGAGTGTATATCTGAAATGTCTTGTATTGTTGTAAGTTTCTGAGCAGGTGTTAGATTGCTAAATAATGCAGTTTGTGGCCTGAGAACTCAGACCAGGTGTTAAGATGATGCAGTATGAATACTGGGAAAACCTAAGTGTCAACAATTATGTAAGTTGGGAGGGCCTTAGAGGCATGTTTGTTAGTTATGTTTAAATACTATTTCTCACAAGAGACTGAGAACATTTTGATCTTGAATGTCTGATTCAGCACTCTGCCTAAGCTCACATGTAAGTTTCTAGTACTGTGATTTCTTGTAGGAATAGTTAAAGCTAGTAAAGATTAATTAGGTATTTTTCTTTGAAATCAGACCTGTCCTACTGTATTATTTTAAGTTTCTCTGTGATCTCTGAACTCTTGGATATCTCTGTGGTGTAGTAGTTTTGTCTTGTGTTTTAGTTATTTATTATTAAATATTTTTAAAACCTTTTTCTGTGGCTGGTTTGTGTAGAGATAAGCTCTAGAGTACTTTGCATATTTACAGAGGTTATTGTAATAGGCCACTCTAATAAGCCTTAAACTGTATAGTCACATTACCAATTGGATAATAATATTGCACAGTAATAATTGGACACCCTTTTAAGGGCCTTTTAGTCGCTGATATTATTAGCTGGGTGGTGGCAGGGATTGCTACCATACGGTCTGGGAAAAGGGGCACAGCTGGAGAATCTGTGTCAGCCTTTCCCAGGAGTGTCTGCGAAGTTGTATAAATACTTAACTCAAAGTGTGTGTGGGTTATGTCAGCTACTTGGGCAGGGACACGAAGCACTGGTTGAACAGAGAGGGTACTGGAGGTTTTAGCTTGCCCAGCTAGGCTAAGACCTGGACCCTATAGCTGTGGCAGTGGGGAGTCTTATTGGGGACCCGGTGAGCAAGGGAGCAACCAGCCCCAGACTGACTGTGATCTCTGTGTGCACTTAAGGGAAATTATACTTTACTGTGTGTATTAGTTATCCTTTCCTCTCTTGTAGGAGACGACCTCCCTGGTGTTAGTGGTGAGGATTGAGGCTCCATGATTGCTGGGCCAGGACACGGTCATTACAAGAATAATGAGAAATAAGCAGGCATATGTGTTATTCTCCATGAATGGTGTCTAGTAATGCTAAACAGACATTTTGATCTTGAGTTCTGCTTTAGCTATAGTTTGGAAATATGACAGAGTCTTCAAGTTTCTATACTGCTGTCTGCAGAGTATTCCATAAAAAGAATCATAGTAACATCTTGTGTGAAAAACAAAATCACTGTATAGGGAAATGAAAATGCAGCAATATTTTATTCATAAATATCTTAACAAATATGCAGATTGCCAAATGGAGAGCTTTATATATATATAGATAGCTGAGGTTTCTATCATGGTCCTCTAGCCATGTATTTGACTTTTTTTGTTCTCACTGCAGCTGTCTGTCACCAGTGTTGTTCTCCTCACCCTTCTTGATCTTCTAGTCTACCTTCACTTATAGCTGTCTGACTTCTGTCTTCAGACCCGGCCTCATGAATAGGGAAGTCCTTTGTAGCATTTTGGGAAACTGTACTGAAAAGAGGTCAAGGAACCTCATTTTGTGCCTTCCTGCAAACTGCAGAGGGCTTTTTAATTGCCTTACTGCTATTACAACCATTTCCCAGTGTTCACTACTTACACATAACTGGACTAGTGTCTTTGTTCTCCACGAATAACTTCAAGTTCTTGTCTATAAACCTTACCACTTCACTCTGACAGCTTGCAGAAGTACTACACTGCTGTCTTCCCTTAGATGCAATTTTTGATTTCATGTACTTTAAGAAGGAAAGAGAAGGGTATTTCACATATTACATTTTATTCAGGAAGGAATATTGCCTATATGTTGTGATAATTGATTAAAAACAATGCTTATGCTCTTTACTTATTAAAAATAAATAAATAAAAAAGACAACACATGAGGAGAAGCAAATGTGGAAGAAATGAAATGAAATACTTAGCACCAAGAGAGGCACTATCAGTTAAGTTAGTTCTATAATATTCTTTTCCCCTTTTCTCATTCTTTACTTTTTTATTCTGTCTTTCTTTCATTTATTTTTGCAGGTGAGTAGACTGGATCAGTTAGTCACTTTCAGTCTGCAAGAAATGCATGTATTTACTTATTTTATTTATTTGAATTTGTTAATTAGGATAAAGCACTATTGAAGAATATATCAAAGTATTGAAACAGACAGTCCAATCACTATAAACACAAGACCAAAATAATCATAATCAGCATCTGCATAAATACTTGATGGTAGCTCAGTGCCAGGTCCAGGGTTAGGGGTTCAACCTTGACTTCAGGTCACTATCTATGTAGAATTCGGCATGCTCTCCTGTTGTCAGTGTAAGCCCTATCTGGGTACTTTTGGTTTCTTCCTACCTCTTAAAAAGATAGATGGCTGCCTATATTAAATTTGACAAACAATTTTCATATTTTGCCTTGATTTTGTAGCCCAGGTAGTGGCTGTAAATGGACCAAAAATGTCTACTTTTATGTGGTTAACAAACAAATGAAAAAGAAAAAAAATGCACATCTGTGAGATGAAAACAGTAAATAAACTATTATGGTATTCCAATTCTACAATAGCTGTTTGCTTTGTCCTGTAAGCATGCCTTTATGTTAATTTGGAATGATAAAAAATGGACTACCGAGAGAACACAGTCACTTCTTTAATGGACAGAGAACACAGGTGCCCATTACTGGATTTACAAAAAACAGCCACATGTTTAGAAATGAAGTGCTTTCGTCCCTGGTAAAATGGGACTTCTTCGGAAAGAAGCACACAGTTACATTACTCCTTAAGTAATACAAACTCCTATATTGTTGACATAGTTAAACATGATATGAGAGGGGGCCATGGTAGGACTGGCTAGAAATGAAGGAGCTTATATAACAGTAAAAAACAAATTAATCAGGCAGTTTTGGTCTGAATGAAGTAATTTCCATAGATTGTGTTTTGAAAGTTAGGTCGGCCCATTAAGTAGAGGATTGGATGTAATATCAGTAATTTTGTTAGGGATAATTTTATTTTTTATTTTTTAATAATTTTTAATTATTAAGGTTTATACAGAAAGCATATTTATTGAACATGTCAATTGCTATAAATTAACATATTGTAAATATTCTGAAATGAAAGTGTTAAAACATCACAAATCAATTGGACATATTTTTTACGTTTCAGTTAATGGGGAAGAGTTTGTATTACTTAAGGAGTGATGTCAGGATGTTTCATTCTGAAGAAGTCTCATTTTACCAGGTACAAAAGTGCTTAATTTCTATACCTGTGGCTGTTCTTTGTATGCCCAGTGTTGGGCACCTATGTTCTCTGTCCATTAAAGATGTGATTGTGTGCTCCAGGTAGTCCATTTTTTATTGAATTTAGTATTCAGAGGCATTGTTGGTTCTTAATTTGGAATGACACTAGTGATAGCTAAAGAGCTATACCTTCTAATAGCTAAAGCAGTAAACTCCAAGTGTTCTCCCTTTTGGTGGGAGCATCAGTATTATTGCTTTTATGCTACTTCACTTTTTTTTTCCAAATACCTTTACTGAGTTATCACTTATGACATAGGCAAGTTTACATTCGTATAAAAGTAATCAAACGATTAACATAACAAACGTTATACTTCACATATATATTGCTATATATCATATAACCTAAGCAATATTACATAAATTATTCAATTCCTGCCTTTTTTTTTTAAACATGAAACATCCTAATTAAACCATCACTTACTACATAGGCAATCATACATTTATATAAACAAAAACAAACCACACTGACACAATCCTAGTTGCAGGCATTTTACATCACAAACCATACAGACAAACTCACATTTGCAAACATTATACATCATTTATAATCTACCCAATGTTTCTCACTCAAACATTACATAGCTCACTTAAGTCCTGCCGCCTGTTAAACCTCATTCCTGCCATGTATGTATTGTTCCCACAATTCCCATTTTTTCCTATGCAGTTTGCTCTTATCCTTTTCTAAAGATATAATTTCCAGTTATTTTATACTATATTCACTACTTCCAGTGTAGTTGGTTTATATTTTGATTTCCATTTTCTAGTAATTGCTGTTTTGGCAGCCCCCATTATTAGACAAAGCAAGGCCTTACCATGTCTGGGCAGTTCCAATTCTGTATCATAGCACAGAAAAAACATCTCCTCGTCAGGCCAGTCTGCCCACCCAGCATCTCTAACAGTACATCCTGCAGGGAATTCTTAAAGCCCGCCACCTCGCCACACTGCCAGAAAATATGTTCCCAATTACCTCTTTCTTCCCCTTCACACCTCCAACATTTTCTTTCTGCCCGAGGAAATTTCTCTGGAGTCTACTTGGAGTATAAAAATATCTATGTAAGCATTTCCAGGCAAAAATCCTAAATCTTCTAGATTTTGTTGCATATATGGGAGACATACGTATATCCTCCCATTGTTTCATTGTAAATTGCTTATCCAATCTCTCTTGCCAATCCTTTCTAACCTCTTTTGATTAAGTCATGCAATATTGTATATGCTGTACTAATTATTACTTTTGTAATGGCAGCTTCTGTTCTAGATTCTACTAAAAACTCTGCCACTGCTGGTCTTTCATTTAGGACTCCTTCATTTCTTTCTCTTTGTCTATACTCTGATATCCATCCCTGACAGACATTGCTTCTTGGCCTTTTGGCTAAGATCAAATGTAGACAGGGAAGTCAATCTCTTACCTGCATTGCAAATAAATTCTTGGCATCTTTCCATTCTGTCATCTTTCCCTCTCTAGTTATTTGCTGCCAATACCTTGGTTCCTTTGCCAGTTTTCTCCAATAAATTCCAGCCCCCTCTTGCCTATTATCTGTAACCCTAATTGCAGTCATTCTTATCGGCAGAATCTCCTTTTTCCATTCCCATGTTGATTTAGTTCTTTTGATGCTTTCTGCTACTTTATGGATGTAATGTTCTGTATGATTATTGTTATTCTCCTTAAAGGTTTGCATCCAAAATCCCAGTCTCTCCTTGTTTCTTGAGCTTCCCCTCTATTTCATCATTATCCCTTTCCTCTTTGAATTATAGTTTTCTGCTTCTGCTATGTATAAGAGTCTTAAATGTGTAGCTCTGAAATACCTCTTCAGATTGGGTAATCCCAATCTACCATGTTATACTGGAAGAATCAGGTTATCCCACTTGACTGTTGCCATCTTCGCCTCCCAGATAAAGTCCTTCAGCTCCTTATTAATTGCTACTCCTACCCACAACATCTCCTCGGGTTGATAAAAATATGTTTGACCTGTGTATAAGACTAAAGGGAATAAAAACATTTTAACTGCTTATATCTTACTATCCAGATTCATATAACAAAACTTCAGTTTTCTCAGTTTTTGTATTATCTTTTGTTTAGTCTCTTTTCACATAACCTTAGCTGCCACACTAGAATCATTTTTAATCCATACTCCTAAATACTTAATTTTATCATGTCCCCATAAATATGGGCATTCCTGAACCAGTTCATGTGTGGGTACATATTTTACCGCTATTGCCTTTGTTTTAGCTTCATTCATTTTGTATCCTGAAAAGATCTGAAACTGCCTCAAAATGTTCCACAACATTGTAATGTCTTCTGGTTTTGTCAGGTATAAAATAAAAACATCTGCAAATAAAGCCAGCTTTTCTTGACTACCATACCAATTATATCCTTGAATTTCTGAGTCCCTTATTTTTTTTGCCAGTGGTTCTAAATATAATGCAAATAATAAAGGGGAAAGGGGACACCCCTGCCTGGTACCTCTGCTCTAGCAGAAATTATCAGAGAAGACCACACCCACTTTAATTTTTGCCTCCAATCCCTCATATGTCCTCCTAATCAACCTTATAATTTTTTCAGGAAATGCAAATGCTTCCGTTGTGCTGTCAAACACTTTCTCTGCATCAAGACCCATCAACAGCAATGGTATTTTCTTATATTCTGCTTCCCTGTGGATCATCAATGTTCTGTTAATTTTGTCAAATGTTTGCCTCACCTCCACAAAACCACATTGACCCATATATATCACTTTTGGCATTACGTTTGCCATTATTTTAGCCATTATGGACATGAACACTTTGTGATCATGGTTTAGGATTGAAATGGGACTGTATGAAGCTGGATCTGATGGATCTTTACCCTCTTTAGGTATTACAGCTACCACTGCTTTCTTCCAGGATGGTGGTACTTCTCCTCCTCCTAAGATACTGTGAAACAAGACATTCCAGGTCTTTATCAGTTTTTGCCTCCTAGCTTCCAAACTTCCACAGGAATAGAATCTATTCCTGGAGACTTTCCTGTAGATTGGTTCTACATCACAATTTTTATCTCATCTCCTATCCTGTTATTAACTGAGCCTCATCTACCTCTAACCTTGGCATATTTAATTCTTCCATAAACATTTCCATTTGTATCTTTTCTTGATTTTCATATTTCTCTGCTTTATAGAGACTTTCATAGAATTTCCTAAATATTTCTAATATTTCTACAGGCTCTCTTGTTACCTTCCTTGTTATAGGCTGCCAAAGTTCATGAGTCGTGCTAAATGTTTTTGTGCTCTAGTGTTATTATCAAAAAACAGTTGCTTGACACCAATCTTTCTAAACTAATGCATATTATCAAAGTAATCCCTTATTTTCTGCCTAGCCTTCTGCAGTTGATCCTCTTCTTGTTCTCTGAGATTCCTCCTATTCTGCAATACTTTAACATTTGTCAGTCCCTCTAAAAACTTCTTGTTACTTATTAACCATAGCTCCCTTTCTTTTATTTCCATCCTATTTTTAAACTCCACCTTAATTTTATCCCACTTCCTAGCTATATTTTCAGAAGAAATTTCTATCCTTTCTAACAGCTCCTGAATAATCTCCACTACCCATTCCTTAAATTCCTCTTTTTTCAACAGTTGGGAAAGCGCCAATGTCTCATTTTTATTTCATTACACGGTGCTTTTATTTTAGCTGTTATTGATGCATGATCTGAAATAGTTATTGGGTGAGTATCAAGACCTTCAATTAAATGCACCGGTTCCTGTGAAATGTAAATTCTGTCTAGCCTAGCCCAGATTTTATATCTTGGGGAGTAATATGTAAATTCACTCCGAACTCCTGCTACTGAATTCAGATCTTCCATGCCAAATATTTTCATACATTTCTTCAAAAATCTACCTTCCTTTGTTATATTTTCCCTTCTAGCCACGCAGACACAGCTTCCCTGCTGCAAATCAAATTCAGTCCCCACCCATAAATAATATTCCCTGCTGAAAACTGATTATTTCTCCCAGAATTTTCTTAAGCTCCATTGTAGCAGTTTTAGGTAGAATTTAAATACATGCCAGTTTAACCCTCCTCCTTTGCCACTAGGCCCTTAGCACAGCACTGCAAATCTGCCATTATTATCTTTTTTATCTTCTTCTATCACTATTGCAGCTCCTCTTGCAATTAATGTACTGTAAGTACTCCTCATTTTCATTACCCAGGTATTCCACTGAATAACTTTGTTGAAAACCTTTCTTTATCAAATTCACATGTTTACTTCTTTCTATGTGTGTCTCCTGTAACATTGATATTTGCAGTCTATATCTTTTAATATAGTTCACTATTATTTCTTGTTTGTATTTATCTGTGAGGCTATTTACATTTGAAGAGATTAATGAAAGCATCATTATATTAAAAAGATATTATTCCCACCTGTTATGTTTAACACCTTTTTGTTAAATGTCTAGTTCCATCTTTTGTGTTACATGCATACACTGTTTGGCAGGTTGAACTTTTATACAGTTGTTTCTTGTCTTATCCATTTGAGCCTATGCCACATCTTATAAAACTTTTTCTTTTACTTTTATGCTACTTTTCATGCTGAAGAGGGATGATGTAAGTTATAGATGAGAAGCAATGAAAACATGAAGTGCCCTAAAGTTAATGTTCCTTGGCTTGAGAAAGACAGTTTTCCATATGATGTAGTTTGCAGGTTAGAACAGCCAGCATCAGCTGTGCTGTGAATACAGTGAACAGCCATTTTTGCTTTCTTCAGAAAAAAATCAGTGATGTTAATTTCTCATGGAGTCTAGGAGAAACGTACAGTTTCTGTTTTGTAAAATGTGCAGCAACCTAATATACATTGTAGAGTGTAAACAATACAGGAAAAACATATTCAGTTGTGGGCAAAACAGTCTTCTACTTAACACTAACCTAATTGTCCCTGTGGAGAATAAATTCAGTACATTTTATCAGGTTTTGAGAAGGCCTTTGACTTTCCTGACCACTTTCATTATGTGTTCCTTATGTGGTCTACAAAACACAAAGTTGGATCTTGCCATGGGTCCTGATGTTTAATTGTGAATACTATGTCATCTGTGCTATCACAGGGGGCAGGAATCATCCGGTCAAGGAAGAAATGGGCTAGTCAGTTTTTAGTTTTATTGACCATAACACTGTGTCTGGTCTTTGTAAACCAAACTATCACACTTACCTAACCAGTAGCGAGGGATTTTTTTTTCTCTGATGTAATAGATCTATATGTATACTATTCGACCAAGTCATCCACACATTGAAGTACATGAAGAAAAAGAAGACGGAAAAAATACAAATAAAAATGGGGAAATATAAGAGTCAAGTATAGGCCACAGTAGAGCTTCCACTTTTGGTTATATTTTTCATTCAGCTAAACTTATGTGGGTTCCAAAAAATCTGAAACTTGTGAAAAGCCAGTTGGACCTCAGAAAGTTTACACTTTAACTTCCAATGGGCAGAACCTAAGCCTTTTGACAGAATCAAGTTATGTCTCCACATTTCAAACAAACGTTCATATCTCTGGAACCATAGGGCTTATGAAAGAAGTATCAATGGTAAACTCTTCTGCACAAACAATTTTTATAGTGGCAATATTCTTTAGATTCTAGGTCTTCAACCAAATTTTTAAGTCACAGTAAACACAGTAACTATTACATTTGTAATATTTTGTAAACAATTTACAATATCTCAGCAGCCACTCAAGTTACACACATACTGTCAGCAGCATTTTATTCATCTAACTGAGAGCTTCCATATGAGGCTAAAGAGTTCTGTTACTTGGTTGGTGAGATATTTAAAAAATATGAAAATTATATCTACATAAATTAATATCATAAAAATATTTAATATTTAGTTACCTGCACCAGACAGAGGTCAAATGTTGATGCAGTTGAGTTTGCTATTGTGCAAGCTTTAAGATGAAATCTTTTAAAATATTGTACATAGCATGGTTTTGGAATTATTGATGCAAATATGAACAAACAATTTTTGACGCCTACAGGAGTCAGAAGGAGTTAACTGCAGATGCACCTGGAGGCGTCACTCAGATGTAATGCGTTAACAACTATTATTTCAAAAAACATCACCAATAATGTCCAAAACTGCCTGGTTCAGAATGTCAGAAACAAACATTTTAAAACTACGACATACAGTGCTAAAACATTATTTTAGTTTTTAGTTTTTATTGCATTAATATGCTTATATAGTTTATCCAAAAACTATTTGCTGGTTTTCCACATCATGAAAGCTTTGGCAAGCTGAGCATGCAGCAATTAGAAAAGAATGGAATTTAATACCTTAAGTTCAAGCAGACAGGAGGCCTGACTGAATGAACAGTTTAAATGAGGTAATTTTATTTCAGTTAAAACCTTTTAAATGATAGGAATATTCTGGTCAGCTTTCATTAATGAATATATTTTGCATACATGTCCTTTAAGTTTCTGTATTTTACCACTTGTAATCACTATTTTACCTAGTGCCACAAAATGGAAAATTATGCTCTAAATTTGGTTATATAGACTTAGCTAGTTTATAATTTATTTAAATGACATTTAATTAGTGAATGCTGTCATGTAGTTTGTTTCTGTAAGATATTTACATACGGATTTTAACTTTATTTGTATTTGATCTGATAAAGTCTGTATAACTTGATAAAAGTGTTCAATAAATGCATTCCTAGTGTATGGAATAAGTTACCACTACATGTTAAGCAAAGTATTGCTTAGTCTGCCTTTAAAATTACTCTTGATGAGTAGACAGGTAGGTGGGCACTGTTAAGGGCTCGTAAACAGTGGCAAGAACATTTAAGTATATCTACTTAAAAGTACATATGGCTAGGCCTCTTATGGTCCCTGTGATTGCTTACCTAGCATTGCTCCTGTGTTCCTAAAATACTGTTTTGTTTTCAGTTTCATGGTTTTATTTTCCATTGCTTTTTTTCCTGATAGTTTGCTGTTTTCTTCTATCTTAGTTAAGTGTTATAATTAGAAATGTAGAACACATAGTTTGTGATATGTTTTCAGTATTGTTAAAATAGAGGCAGTGATTGTTTCAGTTCAATTGATCACGGTTCTTATATACATTCGAATAATTAAACATAAAAAAGTAAGAGGCAAGGTCCAGGATCTTTTAGGATTTAGCCATCTTAAGGGTACATTTTGCAGCTTTAGATTCTTATCATTATTATATTACTGTGTTTTTTTTTCCCTGCTGGCCAGTATCCCTTATTTTTCTCTTGTCATTTTCTGCAGCAAGCATTAATAAGAAGCCAAACATTCACTGATGGTGGCACCATTGCGATTTCTAAAATTGTCACACTTGACCAGTTGTATTTCATACAGAAAAAATCTTCACATAATTCATTGGCTTTAGAAACGTCCAGTAATGGTTCTGATTTTTATTTTAATGACTGTCTTTTGTGACATTCATTATTCTGTAGGCATTTGTATCAGTTGTCATAACTTGGATAAAAAAAAAATTATAGAAAATTTGACTTGCTATGTGTGTTTACATATGGTGGAAGTTAAGAGTGACAGGAGTTCATGACAGCTGTATCATCATAAGGCATATATATGTATGCTATTTAAACAACATGAAAAGTAACTGACATTGATCAATACATCTCTTGGTCAAAGATCCCTTATTACTGGATAAGAAGCACCAAACAGTGATGGATGGGGGAAAATAGGCATAAAATTGTTAATCAATGCTGTCATGACAGTTAGTAGAAAGCATAGTGCCCTTCATAAAATGGAAAGAAAAAAATTAATGATTGATTACGTTATCTGCATGGTGTATGCTTATACTCATGTAGATATGTTCCTCATTAACAGTCACATGTTAGTTTCTGAAAGCACACACAGTGCTGTAGATTTATTGCTGCTAACCAGTTCTTCACTTCAGAACCAGACAAAAAACAGGAATTGTATCAATAATCAGATACATGTTTCCCAAGAAAGTCCCAGGTAAATACAATTCTTCTTTCAAATAACTCATCAGACTGTCATCAGAGGCTGTCTGCAACTTCAGTCAGAACTACAAGTTCCAAATGCAGCTGTTTCCTCATTCCATTCAGCCTCACTGTGACACCCTCCCTGTCCTTCCTCCAGGACCTACGCCATACTGTCCTTCCTCCAGGACCTACTCCATAACTTCATGAAACTTGAAATGCTGTGATGATCAGTGTACTACCTGAAATACAGAAAACAGAGCTGTATTATCTCTTCTAAAATGAAGACAGTCTTTCATCTTCTCTTCCTGTCCCTGCACTTCAAACTTTATTGTCATACTGCAGACACAACATGCCACATTTCCATTCAACGTACGTTCTTTCAAGACCTGCATGCACTGCACTTGTGCCTTCTGATTTCATACCCAAACCACAGGTTGAAGTATGTGCTGTAATGCTCATAGTTCATTCTCTGAATGTTCTGATTTGAGACCCAGACCCAGTACCAAAACGCTCATTTGCTTTGATATTACTTTCTAATTCACACACCTGTGCATTGAACATGATATAACAACAACAACTTGCTTTGTCTTGCCAGGTCTTTCAATCGCAGTTTAGTTATTGAAACTCTGCTGTGCCTTAGTTTCTGTGTGGATTCAGTAATTGGGCTTTTCAAAAAGGGATTTCAGTTAAAGTACTGACATTTTACCGTAGGACATTCAAGTGTTCACAAGGCTTGGGCTGATTCATTTATAATCAGTAGTGTATTATTGGTATTGATTCATTCAAATGTTGTTTTTTTATCAAGATGAGAATTTTCTTTAATTAATGATTGTATTTTACAATTATCAGTGACTCAGATTAAAGACAACTTTAATTAGGTATAAAAAAACTTCAAAGGAAGAACTAGCTTTTAAAAATGTGCAGATCAAAAGCATTATGTTTTGCTAATTACTCACAAGGCTTACTTAAAGACAGAAGAACAGATGTATACACTTACTGGCTTTGGAAATGAAATTAAATACAAAGTCTTAATATTAGAGACAGAAAAAACATTATTTTGTACAACTTGTAAATAATATATTCACAGTCATTGTGCTTTAGTATTTTAGATTATTTTATTCCTGTTTCTGTGCATATTACATGAAATAAAATATTAATGAGGTGTTTGTTACTGATGCCATTCCTTTAAGGTTTTTGCCTTGATTTTCTGCTTTTATTCATTGCTGAAGGGCCTGTCATTGTGCTCTGTATCTTATAGGATGCTGAGAGGCATCTTGTGCCTGGTCTGCAAAGCAGTCTCGGACCCTACCCTAATGGAAATGCTGCACATCCCAAGTCAAACGGGACAAGATTCACTCACTCTAGGGATCTTAACATAGCCTGCGACATTAACAGGACATGCTGGAGAGAGAGAAAGAGAGAGAGGGAGGGAGAGAGAGAGAGAAAGAGAGAGAGAGATGTCTCTCAAAGATTGTCATTCCTCTGGAACAAACTCCAAATTCACATAAAACAGAGCTCCTCGATGACCCTATTTCAGTGTAACTTAGACATCTGGACGGGAGAACATAAATTTACCCCAGGGGTGTCACCTGTGTCCCACTTGGATAAGAGCAGTCGGTGCTGATCATAGACTCATGCTGCAAATATAGACCATACAATTTGGTTAATAAGGGAACAAGGGAATAACATAGCTAGGCTTGCAAAGGCCCTAGGGCCGATAGCCTAGTAACCTCCCTTTTACCTATCGAACTTTTAATTCCAATATTATATTGATTACTTTAATTAGCTTTTTACATTTATGATTTTATTTTCAGATTTCTTTTTGGTGTTTTCTGTAAGTTGTTATTAAGCATTGTAGAAAGCAGAGAAAAGTTAACTTTACCGGATTTGGCTTTTAATTTCATTGGTCATAGATATTACTCAATAACTAAGAAAGTAATAAAGTATTGATTGTTACACCAGTACAGATCATGACACAGGTGAGTTTCCATTGCATGTGCTTTTCTGTCTGTGTTTGTGATTTTCTGGTATACAACCAAATCGGGTGTCTGTTAAGTATTCACGGATTTTAATTGCAGTCGTTGGAACTGCAGAACTTCAAATGTGAATGTAAGAATGAATGGAATGAATACTCACAGAATGAGATATCTTGGAGTATTTCCTCTACCCTGAATTACGGTGATGTCAGAGTTAGCATATATGTGTAACAGTGGGGGAGGGGGGCATCCATGGTGGTGGTGGTGCAGAGAACAAAGGCCTCCAGCAGAACCATTTAAAAAGCATAATAGTTAGATTCACAATTTGCTGTTATTCTGTTTAAGTTGCAGTTTATTTTTGAAGGCCTGGGACTTGAATTATTGTCTCTTACATTTCAAATAGGGTAACACTTGCCTGATGCCAAAAAGTGTATTGTCATCCCCTTTGGTAAAAACTCTGTACCCATGAACTACCACATAGCTGGTAGTCTACTTAATGCCGAAAATGTGATAAGAGTCCTTGAGACACAGGTGGACAGTAGTCTCTCCTTTGATAATCACATCGCCACAGTGGTCAGGAAATCCTTCTACGTGGCTCATCTCATCACAAAAGGATTCTCATCCAGAAAAAAAGAGGTCATTGTTCCCCTCTACTCATCACTCATTAGACCCATTATAGAGTACAACGCCCCTTTTGGTATGTACCTCACAAGACATCTACAACAACTGGAAAGACCACAGAAATACCTCACAAAGACGATTACTGGCCTCAAACAGATGCCCTATGCAGACCTTCTCAAAAAGCTACAGCTTTACTCCATCGCATATCGCCTACTCAGGGGCGATCTCTGCCTAACATACAAAGCTATGTCAAACCCAGAGCTGTTGGACATGCTCCACTTAAAGAAATCCCAATCCCTCCGAGCTACACGCTCTAGGGACCTTAACCTTGTCACCACAATAAACAGAACATGCTGGAGGGATAGATTCCTGTCCCAGAGACTTCCCATACTCTGGAACAGACTACCTATCTATGTCAAACAGAGCTCCTCATTAGCACTCTTCAAGAAAAATCTTGATGATTGGATGGGAAATGGGAAATTCACCCCGGGGATCACTTCTGTGGCTCTGCTCGACAGGGGCACAGGAAAATAATTTTCTTGGGTGGCGAAAGCCAGGGTACATTTTTTGGCTAGGCTTGTATGGGCCCTGGGGCCGATAGCCTAGTACCTACCTATGAACCTATGACAAGGACATCTGTTAACTGTTAGGTTAGTGCTATAATTATAGATGCTGACTTAATTTCATTCACTGTGGTTTCCAGTGATAAAATATTAACAAATGGAAATGCATTTTCATGGGACATTGTAGCATGTAGGCATGATTTATGTATTTTGTTACATTTTCCCTCAGTTTCAACATTTAGTACATGGGTTGCACATACTGGATTCTCTTAGTAAATCTGTACAGTCCTGCCCCAAATTGTAATTTTTTGGTAATGTTTACAGTCCAAATAATATTCGCAATAATAAGTCAAATGTTCTGCTAATTTAGTTTAATTCTTTTAAAAAATATGAGTAAAGCAGATTAAAAAAATGACATAGCAGTAAGTGTTAAAAATGTCATGGTAGTAAGTGTTGCTCTACTCTGGTAAATGCAGCCCAACAACTATATGCAGCTTATGATTTCACAAATCAACGTTTTAAAGACATGTTTGACAAAGAAAGTAAATGGAATTAGGAATTGATCGACAAGGAGAAGATAAAATAGTGGAAATGTGCCAAATGGAAGAGAAAAGCAATGAAAAGTATGAAGTAATGATGTCACATGATCAGTGCCGGAATAGTACCATCTGTAGACAAAAGTGAAGGGGCTACCACCTTAGAGTGCAGTGCAAAGGTAATTGTAGAGTACAGATCTGAAGAACGGTTGAAAAGGTACCTGGAATAGGTGGAGGAAGAGATGAGAAAAAAGAAGAGAAGGGACAACATCATGGACAGCGAAACAAAATTCAGGTGGACTTTATGGAACAAACACCATTTTCTATCAGTGCTTGTGTGTGTTTTCATTTGAAAAGACAGCACATGCACGTCATCATAACACCTACTAGATTCCATGTTGTAATTTTTTCAAATTCATTACAGTGTTTTTCCATCCAGAAAGACATATTATTTTAGCTATGCAAAACTGTGTTTTAGAACAAGTCAAGATTTTTTCTAGTTTTGTTCATAGTATACTGTCACATAAACACTACATTAAAATATGCAACAGAATAACTCCTTTTCTACAAAAAATCTTTTTTTTTACTTTATCATAAATTGAATAATATGTTTCTGTTGTCTGTCTTATTTTTAATTTTAAAACACTAAAGTTATGTTAACCATTTCACAAGTATCAACAAAGATGTTGGCATACATATACTAAACATAAGCAACACATGCTTATAACCTGTAAAGGCATTGTAATGAGGGTCAAAACATACAGGTTATGAGGAAATAAATGGCTTACAGGACTGACAATTTCCATTTACCATCCTGCTGTTTTTCTGTATTATCTTTGCTATGTTTTTGATGTGTTGTTTAAGTTTGTATTGCATTGCTAATTTCTTACACTGTGTAATATGCCTTTGCATATTTTTTTTATTTTATTATTAGTGTTCGTATATTCTTTTTTTTTCTTCATGTTTCTTTGATCTGTGTCCTTCTCTCATGGGCTGAGCCAGAAAATATGCCATGTAGATTAGTGCTCTACTTAGCAAATGCACGCATACATACAAATACACACATATACATACATATATACATGTATATGCATACACACATACATATACAGTATCTATCTATCTATATATATATATATATATATATATATATATATATATATATATATATGTGTGTGTGTGTGTGTGTGTGTGTGTATATATATATATATATATATATATATATATATATATATATATATATATATGTATATATATATATAAATATATATATATGCATGCATACATACCTACATGCATATATATATATATATATATATATATATATATATATATATATATACTCACATACATATTTATTTATTTTATTTATTGACATTTGTTAACCGGGTTAGTCCAACTGGACTTGGAGCCCATTTTCAGTGGAGTCCCGTGGAGAAAAGCTGCATTATTAGACAGTTTTGAAAAATCGTGATTCAAATGAATGCCTTAGTACATACATATATGAGATAACAATAGACAAGAATTCTAAAACAGATAATATTACATAGCAAGAATAAGAACATAGTAAAATACAAGCATCAGGCTATATAAACATTATTATTTACATAGTAAATAAAACATCACTAGAGAATATTATTATATTCATTGTTTAAAGCATTTAGCACTTGCTGTCTTACATGGAGATATGGGCTTGAGATGAGAGAGAAATTACATTTTTACTTTTGGTGGGTGAGATGGAGCTTATGTTGGATCTTGGCAGGGGCAAGACTTGAAGTTAAGTAGATAATGGTTTAGTTCATTTTTAAAGTGTAGGGAGTGGGTGAGGGAATGTATGTGTATGTATACATGCATATATACTTACAGACATACATACATAAAGTTAAATAAAATAAAAATGACTTCTAATCTCACTTGGTTTCTGCAAAAAAAAAATGTCATCGCTCTGTTTTGCTGTTGCGAACCTATATCTTGTTTCAAATGTGTGTGTCTAGTTCATTATGATACAGGTCCCATCTTATAAAATAATTTTAAAAAGTTGAAAAAGCAGTAGATAGAAGCTTTGTGGTATTATGCAGAAGTTTAAAGCCCTTACTATAACCCAAATGATTCTTGAACGACAGCCAGCCTGGATGTTGTAAGAGCCAGTTATGGAGGGTAGTAGTAAGTGGTCAGTGCTCACTCACCCATCCTGAGTTGGAGAATGCAGGCCAGATTAATGCATTATTAACACCCAACATAGACAGATGTTGTACCATGCCACAAAAGGGCTGAGACATCACCACATTAATAGCAGTTCAACTCATGCACTGAAGTATGCATAAGTCTTCAGGGCAGTTCTGTGGGTATCCAGACATCAGACCACTATAGGGAAGTATGTTAGGACTAAGTATCCCTGATGCCTGCATGGATGATATGTCTTCCAGCTGGTTCTTTCCCAAGAAGAAACAAATGAGCTGTTCCAGTCGTGATATGGCTGATGAGCATAGGCAAGATACAAAAAAAAAAATCAGAAGACATTAACTGTGGAAAATAAGTGATGGGTATGAATGCTTGTACAGCACTCTTTATCTTCAGTTGTGTGCAATGCATGTGGTAAAGTACAGTGCCTGGGAGCAGGAGAGAACTATAACTCTTTAGAAGGCCTGGTGTTGTTGCTGTACCTTTCCCTTTTTACCTTAGATGATCAGGCTGTTGAGGACTTATGTGACGATGAATGGTCTTTTCCTAATGGCATGCAAAGAGATTGGATTGTGGCTATGTATGAAATTGCACTGGATAACAAATCTCTGACTGAAGGTGAGTCCTTGTTGTGCAGCTGCATGAATTCCCTTAATTTTTCACAGATGAAGGTAAGATGCTGTCTGTCTCTTCATTCTGTTGTATAAGACACTGTACTGTGATAATATCATTAAATGTTATTTGAAGTGCCCATATAGTACATTGAATGGCTGTTTTACTGAAAATGACAGATTTGTACAAAAATGAGTATTTTGTTACTTGAAATGTAATTTGTTCCTATACCACTTGGGGCAGTGTACAATCACCACGCCCCCATTTCTTAAATTACAAATATGACAAACTCTGAGGTTTTAGTTTACCTTCATAAAAATGTTTATTTTGTTAGTCAGGATTTTCATCAGATGATATCAGTGCTGGACAGAATGCTTCATGTTGCCTTTAATTCTATATCTTCCAGTATATTTTCATGGTACACAGAGATAAAGCCCATAACTGTGACTCAAGTGACCTGAGATTGATTAACAAGCTGGATGCTGCAGGATACAGGGCAGAAAGTGGCTGTAACTCGACCGTCTTTGTGGGGAAGGAAGTAGACGGTCCCACTGCAGTGCTGCCATTTTCTGTAGAGAAAATTGTTTTGCTTGCAGTGTATGGGTAAAGAATGTGTACTTAGCACTACATAGCCTTATTCACCCCTTAGCCTTCTTCATGCATGTGCAGGAATATGTGTGCATGGAGATATGGGTGTAGCAGGTCAGTGTGTGCACATCAACCATTAGCAGAGAGGTTAGGGCCAGAAAACAGAAAATCCCTCATGGGTGACTGGAAGATGACTGTACCATGATTGGCTGTTGTCCTGGTGTGGGGGAATGAAAAGACAGTATAGCAGTGGCTGGGATCACATATGGGACACTAGAAAGTACTTTAAAAAATAAAGTGTGGCTTCTGTAATTTCTGACTGCATGCTTCCATTGGCTTGCTGATGTGGTCCTTGTAGTAGTATTGACTATGCATACCCAGTGCTTGCTGCCACTTGTATAATATCATCGGTCAGAACCAAAGTAACTAGTCACTTCTTCTGGGTATACTTTTGTTCCACACATTGTGTAGCTTTACAATGCTTATGTACAAAATTCATCAAGTTTCATACCAAATCATTTTGCCATACTGAAGTAATGTGTGTTTAGCTTCTGTTTTGATGGTCAGTAGTCATTTGTTCCAGTTTTTAAAGCAGAAACCTTTTCTTAGCATGCTGTTAACTGGAGCACTGTGGAATCTCTTTTAAGAGTTTTTATCTTAAAGGTGGTCATTAGTGCATGTTTTTATGGCATGTTTAAAGCTGTCATCATTTGCTTCTTCCATAAATACAAATAAAATAAAATGAATAAATTAAATAAATAAATAAAAGAAAAGATTGCCTGCCTGCAGCAAAAATAAAAAAAAAATGAACCAAACAACAAAAAACACAATTTTTCCCATGACTACTTCTTCTTCTTTCAGCTTTTCCCAGTTAGGGATTGCCACAGCGGAACTCCGGTCCACTAATTATTGGCAGTAGATTTTTACGGTACCGAGGTTCCAGCCCGACGCCCAACAATCAACGAAGGCACACCCATTCACCCATGTCTTTCGAATGCCACTCAACTACAGGGAAGACATGCAGACTCCACACAGAAGGCGCTCCAGCCGAGAATCGAACGGGAGAACCTCTTGCTGTGAGGCGACAACGCTACTGCTGCACCACCGCGGCTTCCAATTTCTCCCATGACTTAAAGTCCGTTAATAATAAAAATAGCCATTTATTTGCTAGAATTAAATGTTTTTATCCAGAACATTATAGACTTCATCAGAGTCTGGTGAGAATCCTGGAGTATAGGTTGGTCCAATGCAGCATGCTAGCATATACAGTAATAGGTAGATGAAGGTACTTAGTCCTGTTCAGACCTTGAAGTTCTGTGTTACCTGTGTTTTCTGAATACATATTCATATTTCACATAACTAGTAATCCAAGCACTGGTTTATGAAGCAATATTGTTTCAGATGCTGATCTTCAGATAACATGTATTCAGAAGGGCATTACTCTGTAGAGAATTCCCAAGTGTTTTGTTGGTATCTATATGGTCTTTGAATTTAAGTTTTCAGTCATTTGTATCCCAAGATGTTTCCAAGTATGGAAGTGCCTTGCTTGTCCTTGTGATGTAATAATTTCCTTTCTGTCAAATCTGTCTTGAAGTTGCTACGAGTAATTGCTGCGATTAGTAGTCAAAAAAGATTTTTTTTTCATTCATTGGTTATCACGTTTGTTTAGGTCAGGCATCAGCAGGTTGAATCCCCTTTAAGGTTCAGATAAGAAAATATGAAAAGTCTCTGAACAGTACATAAGAGTAGAGTCATTTGTATATTGTAATAGCTGAAAGGGTTCCCTACTGTTTCTTGAGCCTGTTTCCATTGAGGGAAGCATTGCACTAGTTTAACCAGTGTCCATGTATCATGAAAACAGGGCTATTCAAAGCGTAAGATCATAGAACAGTGTTGGGGGGGGGGCAAGGTGGAATAAGGAAGCTTGTCCTTACCCTTTCAGGTTGTACAGACATGAGGTTAGATAGTATATTTAGAAATGCGAGGGAGTGGGGGAACTGGCTAGATTGCCCTGAAGAACTGCTGATTTGGTATTGGTTTGCTTTAGGCAGTGGAATGCTGTGTTGATTATTTTCCTCTGAAAGTTGCCTCATTGAATATTGTTTCTTTTTGTAGCCATATTTCCTAGCTAAACACCCTCTGTATGTTTGTCCATTTCATTTGTAAAAACAGAGAAGAGCTGAGGGCCTATGACTGAACCTTGTGTCACTCATTGCTTTACTGCATAGCTGTAATAATGGTAACCACTTCAGAATTATTTGGTAGGTAACTTGTAAACCATTGAAGGACTTTGTGGCTGCATCTTGCATCTCTTTGTCTGGTAGTAAGTTGTGTGATTTGCTAGATCAAGGAATAATTTTAAGAAATCAGGAAAAGTGGCAGTCATAAGCAAAGCTATGACAGCGCTTGCGTTGGTTTACTAATCTCACTATTACTGTTTGGGCATGGTGCATAGATCTGAATCCATGCATGTTCTTTAAGCAAGGTGCCTAGATCTGAATTTATGCATGTTTTTAAGCAAGGTAAAGTCAGAGAAAACTTTTGTAATAGTCTTTTATAAAGGGTACACACAGTTGCACTGGAAACACACGTGAAATAACTAGATTTTTAAACTCAGACCATCAAAAAGACAGGAAGTACTAGTTTTCATTTCACTTGAAATTAACTGTAAGTTGTGTTATTTAATGTATGTTTTATCTGGATTTTATATTTCTCAGTCAGTTTAGCTAAAACTTGTGTTAACTGTGAGTACAACAGTTGCCATTGTGCTACATAACATCTCCTTGGTATTAAGTTGACTGTTTTTCTCTGTGTATTTTCCTTTTTTGCGCTTACCTACAGTTTTTCAGCCAGTTTTGGTCAGGATGTTTTCTGAGAACCAATTGTGATTGTCCTGTAGCAAGGAATATAGTGCTGCTGTTTCTGGGAGGTAGATACTAATTGCTAATGCCCTAGAAGTTTTTCTTTTAGTTGTTTCAGATTCTATTGTCAGTCTAGCTGCGCTGAGCAGCCCTTCGTGCAGTGCCAAGCAACACTGTATTCAACATAAGGTTCTTCCAGTTTCACTTTCTCTTATATGCACCTTACATATTGAAAACTGCAAAGATAGCACTTTAAATTTTGCTTATATCCAAAGTGGGCTGGATTATAATAACATGCTATTTTAGTACTTTGTTCAAATTTGGCTGTTAAAACATTTTAAGTAATTACAGGAATAACAGCAGGTTTTAGTGATAAATACAATCTACTCATTTCTTTATTTTATATTAAATACTATAAACCAGGAGCTATTTATATAAATTTTACCATTTAATTATTTTAATAAAGTATAACTTTAACATTAGTTTTACTGCTGAAAACAATATTTATTTATTTAACATTTATTTATTTTAATATGCCATAAAGCGGGAGCTACCTTAGAGTCCCCTTTTCTCTTGCACAGACTGTAGTGCTACATGAGTAATGTGTCAAACAGCACCTACAGTGCTCTAGCAATAGGAAAGTCTTTCCTGTCATGCTTACAGCCTGCATTCATGCGCTTGTCTTTCCAAAGTTGTGATTCTGTTACTGTGGTTGTTACACATACACAAACATGGCCGCTAAATTCTTTGTGCATGTGTAAGAATCTAAGCAGAAACGCTACATGAGCTATTGAAAAAAAATAAGAAAACCTTCTCTCAGAACTGCTTACCTGATGTTACTACATCAGCCTCACAGCAGTATTTAAGATACAGACTGGACCATTCAATGTCCATGATCATTTAATTGCTTTTCTCCCCATTTACTTTATAAACATGAAGAAAACCCATATTTTGTCCTCCAGTAAATCAGGTTCCCCTCTTCTTCCATGCTTAAGCTTACGCTTTCCTTGATACATAGGGAAGCTGAATGAATGCCTGATGTCAGCATACAGCTTGCCAATCAGCTGATGAGATGTCCATCCAGCTCTTTAAACTTTCCTCTGCATTGTTAGAATGCTTAGACACTCTTGAAGTTCCTGTGTTGAATTTGTCCAGCATAAGTCATATTTAGAGGGAATATCTCAAGTTGAGTTAGGGCCTGATACGAGGGAAACAGAATCAGCGGTTTATGGTACATCATTACAAAATACACATAGCTAGGTCCATATAAAATTAAACAAAATTTGTCAGCAGACCAGAGCAACCAAGGGCATTAGAAGGAGCAGTGCAAAGCTAAGGTACAAATAATACGGCAGGCTAGAAACATTTTTTTTAAAAATCTGTGTACAACAGAGTTGGATATTGAAGGATGTGTGGAAATCAGAGCCCTGACAAGAAACATACTTCTCAACTATTCCTGACTCTGCCTTCATTTTTTTCTGTACCTTAAAAAAATCTTTGATTTTTCTGGTAAAGCACTAAGGATTAGTCAGTCAGTATAGTCGTACATCAGAGGTTCATATTTCTTGTTGTTGTTGTTGTTTGTCTTTCGGCTTTTTCCAGTTAGGGGTCGCCACAGCAGAACTCCAGTCTGCTAATGATTGGCAGTAGATTTTCACGAATGCTGAGGTGCCAGCTCGACGTCCAACCTTCAACGAAGGCACGCCCATTTGCGCATGTCTTTCGAACGCCCACCCAACCGTGGGGAGGACATGCAGACTCCGCACAGAAGGCACTCCCCACACTCCAGCTAAGAATCGAATGAGAGAACCTCTTGCTGTGAGGCAACAACGCTACCGCTGCACCACCGCGGATAAATGCATATTAATACAAAAATATTTTCCTGATTGTGTGTGTGTGTGTGTGTGTGTGTGTGTGTGTGTGTGTGTGTGTGTGTGTGTCTGTCTGTCTGTGAGCATGAGCATGTGTGAGTTTTTATATGGCATTTCATTGAATAAAAAGAAAACTTACAGAATGTTTGGAAACTTGTTATTACTACCTGTTGTCTAACTACCACCACTGAAGATATTTATACTTGTTTAGCAGTAAATATATTTATGCATATTTGCATATTTTTTATAAATAACTCGGGCAGTGTCCACATAGTAGCATGGTGGAGCAGCATTCCACGGGATAGCTCAGCACTTGGGTCATGATGCCTGCTGACCCAAATACAGTGGTCAGCAAACAACAAAATGTGATTTCTTTTTATACTAAATTATGAATATGTGCCATATTAATATTTCTTTTAATATCTTGGTATACATGGGCCATGTACAAGACTTTATGGTATCATATGAAAGCACATAATGCTGCAAAAGTCATCACTGATATCTGCCTACTGATTTGCAGATTTGTATTTGTTTAGTATAACATATGCATCTAAGCTTGAATATTATATTTCTGTAACTATCTCAGGAATTGTCCACCCTGACACATTACAGAACAACATTTCACATGTCCAGTTACCATAGAAGTCAGGGATGTCTCCTCAGACAAATGGTATGTTGTGTACGAGAGAAAATGTGAAATATTTTTCAGAAATATCATGAGTATATGCCATATGTTAATAATTATATTAATAACTTGAACCAGAATCTATTTATGTTTGTGGTATCAAATGAAAGCACACACCACACACTACGCTGAAACAATTTTGCACTGAGAGTTGGTGTCTAACTCGCACTACTTTGCATATACATATGAATATATACGTACACACACACACACACACATATATATATATATATATATATATATATATATATATATATATACACACACATGCACACACACACATATTCATCCATTAAATATACAGATATGCATACCATTTATAATTATGCAAATATGTCAAAACTGGAGTAACAAATACAAAACTGCTTTGTAGCAAAATGATGAGCATATTTACACGGACAAAAGACACACTGATAGTTGGGACCTATCTGTTATTGCTATAGAAATATTAATACTTGTTTGTATAATTATAATAATACATTTTACATAATATGGAATTACTAGTTCAGTATAAAATGACCATTATGTCTGTAAGACATATTAATTTCACCATTGTGACCAGGAGTATGTGCTGAATAACCTTTCATATTTTAACTTTTATAGTTTTCTTTACTTTTTTAACTGTAACAGTTTTTGAGATATATACGTTTGTGTACAGATAGTTAGAAAACTGCATTCTCAGAATTTTAGCTAAGGCAAAAACTGTCCAGGTAGCAACTCTGCAGGTGTCAGTAGGCACAAATGTTCTCTCAAGACTAAGGCTGGTATTCATTGTCATTTCATAAGCATGTTAGGGGTATCTACAAAGTCCATAAGTGAGTGTAGCTAGGTGGTGATTTTATAGAGGCCATTTACAGTTTCACAATGGCGGAGGTTTAGTGTAAGGAAATTAACTGTAATGAGATGCAAATAAGAAATTGTGTAAATCGTCATATGATAACAAAGTGTTCTTGTGATTCATCGTCAAATATCTGCGCTGTACACATGCCCATTGTAAAAAGTGTTACTGTGCACCTTATATCTACTTTGTAATCCACAATCTTCATGTACTGTTAAAAAACATATTGACACAACTCCTGTAATTATTTCCTCAGTAATCCCTTTTTTTGTCACTTCAGTAGTTTTATACCATGTATGCTCAAACACTGAATGACACAAATTACTCCCTCAGTGGTCCCTTTCAGTAGTTTTACCATGTATGAATACACACCAAATGATACCAATTAATCCCTCAGTGATCCCTTTCATTCGTTTTACCATGTATGCACAAGCACTTAAATGACACCAATATAAATTATTGCCACGGAGATCCCTTTCATTAGTTTTACCATGTGTACACAAGCACTTAAATGATACCAATATAAATTATTGCCTCGGAGATCCCTTTTAGTAGTTTTACCATGTATGTACAAGCAGTAAATGACACCAATATAAATTATTTCCTCGGAGATCCCGTTCAGTAATTTTACCATGTATGCATAAACACTTAAATGACACTAATATACATTATTGCCTCGGAGATACCTTTCAGTAGTTTTATCGTGTATGCACAAGCAGTGAATGACACCAGTTTACTCAGCATGCCTTCTGTAGTTTTACATTGTATGCACAAGCAGTAAATGACACAAATTTCCTCAACGGTCCTTTTTAATAGTTTTACCATGAATTTACAAGCACTAAATGGCACCAGTATAAATTATTTTATCATCAATGATGTTTCTGCTGATGTAATGATTTCCCATTTAAAAGTGACAGGTTTCCAGTATTCACTAAAGCCATTATGACCATCATATAAATAAAACAAACATTTCTTGAAATGAAGTTAGTAATGTTACCTTCTTTTGAGCAGTTTTGCATTTGCTTTCTATTTTTTCCCCTTGCAGTCAGTGGTTCTCTAATTAATTTCTCCACTAACTCAAGTATTCCCTAGGTAATATTGTGCTTACTGCATAATTCAGGGTCCTTTACATGTTTTGTATGCAAATGAGGCCCTTTTTCATTTATCTCAATGAAGTGTAGTGAAAAAAAGACAAAGTCTAAGGCGTCTTATCCTCATAACAACTCTCCCCCTAAGGCTTATGCCTTACGTACATTTCCCTTTTACCTTAAGGAGGCATGTTTACCAAAACACCTCCCTATTTTTGTAGTCAGCATGAATGACCTCCACAGACTTTATATGGATAAGAAGGCAGCAGCACTCTTTGCAGATTAATGCCTCAAACGTATGGAGGCTGGGACAATGAACACCACCCTAAGTGTCACCTGGGTTCTAACCTCATAGTCCTTAGTATATTCAGGCAGTCTATTACCTGATGCTCACAGGCAACAAATTATTGCGTAGCTCAAACTTACCTCTTTGTGAGACATGCAGGTACTTAACAAAACTGGGGGCAATTGTCTCATAATCAAACACATTCTTTGAGTAACACATTAATATTACATTTTACTCAAACACTCTAAATTATTGTTCAGTGAGGTTGCCAAAAAGTCCTTGCCTAACCCTCTAAGGCCCATTAAGAATAGGACCCAATATAAAATAACAGTACAACACATATTGGTACAGTCACATTTAAGAGTCATTAAGTGGTAAATTATCCCAAATACAGTGCATCTGTACATTCAGCAGACACAAATTAAAATTCACTAGTGAATAGTAATTCTGTAGTTAGATGCACTGATTTTATTTTCACAAGGCTAGGTAAAAGCAGGGTGACAGTGAGTTGTCTTTCAGGACTCAAGACAGCCAAAGTTTCAAGGGTCATCAGGAACCTTAAACCAGATAAATATGAGTATGACATTGTGGTGGTCCATGTGTGGGGTTATGACCTGGCATGCAAATCCCTGCTGGATATTCACATAGAGATATGCCAGATCTTTCTGTGCATGTCACAATTGCAGGAAAGACCTTAATACTTAGTGGAATCCTTCCTTCACCAAAAATTATGCCAAAGTACAAAGAAAAGATGATTAGTTTTAACAAGTGGCTAAATAACTGGTGTCATTCTGGGGGATCCAGTATATGTCAGGGTGTGTTGAGATGCTTGACAGTCAAAACTGCTTTGGCAGTAGTTTACTATACCTCTCATTCTGAGGCTTCCCCATACTGACAAAGGCTCTTGCTGCCCCCATAATGCTTTTTTTAGAAACGGCCCAGCTAATGCACCTCCCAACCTCACTTTGAAAACAAATTAAACAAAAGATCATATCAAGGTGTCTCTTCTCTATGCTAGGGATCTAAATAAATTACCTGATCTTGAGGCTGTCCTGCATTTGAAGCACATTTGTCTGTGTTGTTTCAAACTCGGTTTAAATGCACAGTGAGCACTCCCTCTGAGCCTGTGTTTTGCACATACCATGCCTTTAGACATAATAGAAACTGTAATGGCATATACATATTTGTTAGAGACCATTTTACCTTGAGGCAGATACAGAGAAACCCCAAAACAGAACTTAATGAGATCCAAATTACACTAACTAGGATCAGTTATCAAATCATAGCTTGCTACAGGATCCCCCTCTATCTTCCTGAAAACCATGTTAGATTCCAAAATATTCTGGATGAATGGCCTATAAATAGAAACTACATCATCATGTTTAACTTTAATTACCTGATGATTAACTGGGAAACCTATACCTGAAATGTAGGTTTTACCCAAAATGTTTTAGACTTCATAAACAAGAATTCCCTGGACCAAATTGTCAAACAGCCCACTAGAAGAGAAAGTATTCTTGATGTAGTCCTTACAAACATATCATCTGGATGTACTATTGACAAGTATTGCCTTCATTTGATAAGTCTAATCACAAACTTGTAAACTTTTCTGTCAAAGTCTCTACACCTTCCGATGCAGTTATCACTGGATTCATAGGTTTCAAACCAACAAATTAAAAATTCTCTGATAAAGTTTCCACATTCACATTTAACTAGGTATATTTCCAAATAAATTGATGTGGCAAGTCCTTATGCAGACAAATTATATTCTCACCTGGATAAATGTATTAACTTAGCTGTCCCAACTAGATCAAAACAATATGGGAATTTTAAGAGCAAACCAGCATGATGGTCCACAAGCATAAATAAACTGTATGATAACAAAAAAAACTCCTTAAACGCACAGCAAAACCTAAGTCCCTCAAATCAAGGATAACATCAAGAAGCTACTGAAGGAGGTAAAAATGCCATCTGGAGAAACAAAGGCATCCCATGGACTTACAGTATACTAGTAGCAGAATGTATCAGGAAGATAAGGGGTAACACTCAACATTTCTCAGAGCTCATTTAAACCAGAGTATGTAGTGTTTATTGCAAACATAATAGGAAACAGATTCAGTGCATACTTTGCCCTAGAGACAATTGTGCAAAGCCTGCATTATCCATGATGGTCTCTAACTTAAAGTACTTTCTCAAGTGAAAAATACATTTTCAGGTAATTTAATCAGCTGCCTAATAAATAGCACTAAACAAGTCCTGGTAGATTCACACTTTCATGTATTCAACCTGAAATGGTCAAATGGCTTTGTCTTCCAGATGTGGTACACAGCTGTGGTGATGTCACTTCACAGTGGTGGCCCCATCACTGACTTGCAGAAATTATAGATCCATCAGTCTAGCAAGTCTTATCTACAAAGCCATGGAATATGTGCCTCATTAACGTTGAATCTTATCAGACTTGACTCTCAACAGTTTGGTTCTGTCAAGACTAGACCCTGAGTGATGAATGTGATAAACTTCTTCAAAAAGGTGACATGGTCAGGGGTCATTGATTATCATCCATATGGTATCTTGATCTTGTCAAGGCATTTGATACTATAATTCATGCCAACATAATAAACAAACTAAATGTACTTCAAACTGACTCCTATGTAGTTAGATGGATTGCAAAGAGTTTGAAGGACAAAGTCCCACCTAGTAAGGGTGTTGGGTACTTCTTCAGAGGGCATAAAGGTGACTCGTGAAGTTCCCCAGGGGATTTGTCTTTGAACTTTTGCTGTTTAGCAGGTACTTCTCTGATCTCCATCTCACGTACTTCTCTGATCTCCATCTCACAAACTAGGATATCTGGTTAAGCAAGTTTGCAGTTGATTGTAAACTAAGTGCCATTCTGAAGTCCCCAACCAGCACTTAGGCACTCCAACATGAGCTTACAGTTGTTAATAACTGTTGAATTAAAAGTGGACTCAAATTAAATGCCAAAAAGGACACTACTGTTGTATTTGGTAAACAGTCCCTCCTTCCAGCTTATAGTATAGACAGAACCCCACTTCAAATGAGAATGTAGTGAGCGATCTTGAAACATGGTTGGGTAGTTCCCTCTCATATGACCATCAAGTTGCAATCGTGATTAGAAAATTATTTTATCTTGCACAATTTTTTGCAAAAGATATATCTTCAACATCAAAAGAAATCCTTACCCCCTTGTGTTCTGCACCGATTAGGCCTGTCATAGAATACAATGCCCTATTTGGGATGTATCTTACTAAGAAACATCTAACAACTGAAAAGATGACAGAGTTTCCTAACTGAAAAGATCAAGGGCTTAAAAAACTGAGCTACCAGAAGAGACTGGAAGCTCTATCCCTGTAGTCAGTATCCTATTGACTCCTTAGGGATGATAATGTATCTCACGTATCGAGCCATAAGGGATACAGTATTACAAGACCTCTTATATCTTCGTAAATCAAGCCTTCTACACATGTTCTATAACCAGAGACCTCAATCTACCTAAACAAATGAAACAAGGTGGAGAGATAGACCTGTCATCTCTAAAACAAACTTTCTTTCCAGTTTAAGTAGTGGGACTAATATCCTCCATCAAAACAGCATTTGACAGTTGGATGGATAGTCATTAATTCACCATTTGAATGACTGGCCTGTTCTTCCTTAAAAAGGGAGGTAAGGCCTAGGGTTGGGTAAGATGTTAATGGCCTCCTGGCTCAGTTCCCTCGTATCTTCCATGATTCTGTACTGTGGGAGGAAGAAGAAAATGTTCTTTGATTGGTCATAAAGCTCCTGTCAAGGAGGGAGGGCAATTACAGAGCACTGTGTATGCCAATGACTTGCTGCTCAGCTGCTTGTTACATCACACACTCTGACTCTGACCGGAGTGTGAAGAAGACAGATCATCATAAATAGGGTTTCATTTTAGAGGGGGTCACTAAATTATCTTTGCCGTAGATGCTGTTTAGCCCCCCCCCCCCCTTGGCTGTATTAGCAAGTGATGAAGAATACATCCAAGCTAACTTGAAATGCATATATATATTCATGGGAAAGCTATAAACATGAAGACACAGTGCCCTGAATCTGTTCAGTGACTGGCCATTTCACATTTCTCAAGAAAAAGGGAGTGGTGCAGACAGTACAATTCACAATATGAGTGAAAATGTACTCCATATTTTAGCATTATCAATATGTTAGCAGTCTGTCACAGCATATGTTTAACAAACTGAAAATTAGCAAATGTTATAAATTGTAAACTAGCATGGCAACAGGTAATAGAAGATATATTTTCTTTTCTGAACAAAGGTCACAGAAATATATTATCAACTGTACTTTCACTTGTGAAATTCTTTATCACACAAAGTGTAAATTTATAAGAAGTTTCTACTTTTAAATGTACAACATCTATGAAAAATCCTAATGGCTTTCAAACTAATAGACAAGTGTAAAAAACAGTTTATTAAATGGGAAATTGTTTGATGTAATACATTATTTAATGGAAAATTGGTTGGAATTACTGTAGTTAGAGGGGCGATTTTGTGGAAAGGTTATCTTCCATAGAGTTATTGTTCTTTATTCATTTCACTTTATATTTTATTGCAAAATAAGCTTTGTTTTCATAGTATCTGTCATATGGTTAGTTATATGAATGTTCTTAGCCTGGTTGTATGTGTAACAAATGTTGAAACTGTATTACTTATTTGGCTGTTGTTTGAATCCTGTGAGATAGGTTATTCCATGTTATACTGCAAAATATATAAGATGTAGTCACATTTTATATATTTATCTTTGTTTATTTGAATAAAAGCTTTTTTTAAAAAAGGAACAAAATAAAGGGGGTATGGGAACAGTAATACATGCACGATTGAATGAATGAATGGATGTGACTCAGTTTTCTTTTCTTGAGACCAGATAAATAAAAAAGCTGATATTTCAGTGGAATTTTTGCAGTTATACTTTTTGAAGATTTAGTTCCAGCTCCAAATTTAGGAATGTGCATACATCTGGGGGATGGGGTGATATTTTTAATCTAAAGGCAAGTAATCATTGTTCATACTCTGTTTAGTTATTGTTTGTCAAACTTGTTTAATTAGCCCTCACTTAAATTAGGTAATAAAGCCTAAACTTCATAGATGGGTTGTTGGTGATGCTAGAATTTAATGATTTCATTATTATAGTTATTTACATGGCTAGCTTGACTATTAACCAATATAACTTCATAACTATTCATTGGTTGAGAAATGTTATAGTGGTGTTTAATCTTTATTAATTTTATTTACTTTTTGCATTTGTGCTTGATAATAGGTAAATCCTTTCTTCATGAATCCACATTAAAGCAAATGTCTTATTTGTGTAATATCTGGACATGAGAATTTTCAGTAACTTCATAAAAACACTTAAACTATCACACACACATACACATACATATTTTATATGTATATATGTATATATATATATATATATATATATATATATATATATATATATATATATATATATATAAACATGCTAAAATCCTTAATCCACTCTAGGTAATTATGAATGCTTAGTAGCTATAGCTACACTGAAATAAATATCAGTAATATATAAAATAGCTTGAAATAAAAATTCTCGTTGAAAAGTAAAAATTAATTACAGACCCTCGAATAATGAATTAAGGCTAAGGCAGTTACACTGTCACAAAGCAAAAGCTTTGGAGGCACAGATTTCATTCCAGTAGCAGTCGGGGAGGTTATACTGATGAGAAAGTAAAATGCAAGAAACACATAGCAGACAGCCTCCTTTCTTATCAGTGTTACCTTTTCTCCTGGTGGGTGGTTACCCATACTGACTGCATATTCCTTAATAGTTCCTATCCTCCTGAAAGCCTTATGCATCTATCTACTCACTTCCTTATCCTTGTGCCTATGATATAATTTGGTTTCAACTTTAATATGTTTTATACTTTGATTGTATTAATGCTTAACTTTACTCATTGTAACCACTGTACCTCGTGATGTCATGTACAATAATGTGGATGTAAATCTCTATAATATGTAATCTGCATATAAATCTCTATAATATGTAATCTGTAATGGAGCTTTTCTCCCCAGGACTCCATTGAAAATGGGTTCTCTTGGCCCAGTGGACTATCCTGGTTAACCAACAGCAAATAAATATCATGTTGGAAATGGGCTGGTGCTCATCCTTCTTTCCTATATTCATGGTAATAGTATGAAATCAGCCCCTGTCTTAATTGGCATGACAATGTCTTATGTGTTAATTTTGTATTGTGGAGGTGTCCACAGACTCATTAAACAGCAAAGATATAACAAATATTAGAATTATGCTGCATACATTTATGTAAAAAGTAAATTCATGATGATAATAGAGGTACGACTGCTGAATCCTATACAAATGCACTTTATAAGCACTTACACGAGTGCATGGATCGTACAATCCCTAACAGAACCAAGATGCTGTCCTCCAAAAAAAGGAAGCCAATCTGGTGGTCCCCTGCCATAAACAAACTCTACAACAGAAGAAAGAAAGAGTTGCAGAAAAGAGTAAAATTCCATGATTAGAGGAACTCTTTGAGGTCAGCTTCAGTAAGAAGCTGAGATCCCTCATAAAATACTCCAAAGCTAGTTACGAAAACAAAATCGCCACTGATTCTAAAGACAACCACAAAGCATTCTGTAGCTATGTCAAGAATCTCAATGGCAACACTCAGATCTGCTCTGAGTTACAGCACAATGGCACTAAATATACAGAACCAACTGATAATTGCCAACATCCTGGCAGATAGGTTCTGTGCTAACTTTAACCCTCTGTTACCTCCTAAAGGGCCCATCTCTATACCGGAAGAATGCAAAGTTCCTGTAATCACGGTTGCACAGGTAAAAACACACTCTCCAAAGCCAGGAACACAGCATCCATGGTTCATAGGTTCATAGGTAGGTACTAGGCTATCTGCCCAAGGGCATTTATAAGCCTAGCCAGAGTGTGTCGGCTTTCGCCGCCCCATTGATTAATTAACTGATCCTCTGTTAAACAGAGCCAATGAAGTGATCCCAGGGGTGTATTTACTGTTACCCATCCACTCGTTAAGGTTTCTCTTGAAGAGTGTTAATGAGGGGCTCTGCCTGATGTAATTTGGAATTTTGTTTCAAAACATGGGGAGTCTCTGTGACAGGAATCTATCCCTCCAGCATGTTCTATTTATTTTTGTGGCGAGGTCTAGCTTACTAGAACGCGTGGCTCGCAGTGACTTGGATTTCTTTAGGTGGAGCATGTCTGTCAATTCTGAGTTGGACATGGCTTTGTAAGTCAGGCAGAGATCACCTCTGAGTAAGCGATATGCCACTCAGTGCAGCCGGAGTTTTTTTCATTTGGGCTGCATAGGACATATGTTTGAGGCCAGTAATCCTCTTGGTGAGGTACTTTTGTTGTCTTTCCAGCTGATGGAAGTGTCTTGTGAGGTACATCCCAAATGGGGCAGTCTACTCTATGATGGGTCTAATGAGTGATGAGTAGAGGGGCACTATAACCTCTTTATTTCTAGATGCAAACCCTTTAGTAATTAGATGGGCCACATAGAAGGATTTCCTAACTACTTTGGCAATATGATTGTCAAAGGAGAGATTACTATCCACCTGGGTCCCCAGATCTCTTATTACCTCTTCTGTATTAAGGAGGCCGCCACTTATGTGGTAATTCGTGGGTGTTTTGTTTTTCCAGAATGGGATGACTATGCATTTTTTGGCATTCAACTTGAGGCCATGACTTTGATACCTGGTGTCCGTCTCAGTAAGGCCCTTTTGGAGGATGTCCGTGTCAGCCGGAGAGTCAATTATGGCTCCCAGTTTACAGTCATTGGTGAACTTGGTTAGCCATAGTCTTCCTGTGTTTGCCTGTACTTCTGAGAAGTATATGCTGAACAGTAGGGGTCCCAGGACCAAGCCTTGTGGGACACCACTTGTGACTTATTTAGAGTTGGACCTGGAGCCCGCTATTCTTACCGTGTGAGTTATGTCTGTGAGCCAGTTGGCAACCCATCTCGTGACATAGGGGTTTATGTTCAGGCTGTTGGGTTTTTCTGTAATACCCGAGTGGGGAATGGTGTTGAAAGCCTTGGTGAGGTCAAGGTAGGCTGTGTGAACCATCTTTCCCTCGTCTATGGCCTTTGTGACTGTCTCAAAGAAGTCAACCAGGTTTAGTAAGCATGATATGCCCTTTACAAAGCCGAACTGGGTTGGGTCAAGTGTTTGGAGGTTACCAATGTCTTTGTTAATGAGTTCCATGATGCACTCCATAGCCTTGCAGACCAGGCTAGTCAGACTTATGGGACGATAGTTACCAGGATCTGACAACATCTCAGGCTGCGTTCTACATGAACTATAGAACGAACTGGCACCCCACCTAAGTACCATGTTCAAGCATAGCCTCACCTCAGGCTTTGTGCCCACTGAATGGTGCACAGCAATGGTTATCCCACTCCACAAAGGGGGAGCCACCACGGAACCCGGGAGCTATCGCCCCATTAGCCTGACGAGCCTGGTCTGCAAGGCTATGGAACATATCATCATGGAACTTATAAACAATGACATTAGTAATCTCCAAACTCTGGACCCTAACCAGTTTGGGTTTGGAAAAGGCAGATCATGTCTCCTAAACCTGATAAAGTTATTTGAAGCGGTCACCAAAGCCGTAGATGAGGGTACGGTGGTTCACACAGCCTATCTAGATCTCACCAAGGCTTTCAACTCCATCCCCCACTCTGGAATTATAGATAAACTCATTAAACTAGGTATAAATCCCTATGTCGCAAGATGGATTGCCAACTGGCTCACTGACAGAACCCACACTGTGAAAGTAGCAGATTCTAAATCCAACTTCAGACCAGTGACAAGTGGAGTACCACAGGGTTCAGTCCTTGGTCCTCTCCTGTTTGATATCTACTTCTCTGAAGTACAGGCTAACACAGAAGGTCTTTGGCTAACAAAGTTCACAGATGACTGCAAACTAGGAGCCATAATCAAATCTCCTAACGATGTGAACATCCTACAAAAGCACCTCACTGAGACAGATGCCTGGTGTCAAAGCCATGGCCTCAAGCTCAATGCCAAAAAGTGCATTTTCATCCATTTTTGTAAAAACTCTGTACCCATGAACTATCACATAGGCGGTAGTCTACTTAACATTGAAAGCTTGATAAGAGACCTTGGGACACAGGTGGACAGTAGTCTCTCCTTTGATAATCACATCACCACAGTAGTCAGGAAATCCTTCTACGTGGCACACCTCATCACAAAAGGTTTCTCATCCAGGAAAAAAAAAGATCATTGTTCCCCTCTACTCATCACTCATTAGACCCATTATAGAGTACAACGCCCCTTTTGGTATGTACCTCACAAGACATTTGCAACAACTGGAAAGGCTGCAGAAATACCTCACAAAGAGGATTAATGGCCTCAAACAGATGCCCTACGCAGACTGTCTCAAAAACCTCCAGCTTTACTCTGTCACATATCACCTACTCAGAGGCGATCTCTGCCTAACATACAAAGCTATGTCAAACCAAGAGCTGTTGGACATGCTCCACTTAAAGAAATCCCAATCCCTCCGAGCTACACACTCTAGGGATCTAAACCTTGTCACCACAATAAACAGAACATGCTTGAGGGATAGATTCCTGCCCCAGAGACTTCCCATACTCAGGAACAAACTACCTATCTATATCAAACAAAGCTCCTCATTAGCACTCTTCAAGAAAAATCTTGATGATTGGATGGGAGATAGGAAATTCACCCCAGGGATCACTTGACACAGACACAGGAAAATAATTTTCTTGGGTGGCAAAAGCCAGGGTACCATTTGGCTAGGCTTATATAGGCCCTAGGGCCAATAGCCTAGTACCTACCTATGAACCTATGATATTTCACTACAGTTAATAACATTACTCATGTATACGCTACTACTGTTAAGGACAGACCACGGATGGTCCATACTTTCCTTGCTACTGATTCTGCCTCAGAACAAGCCTTGGCTGGTGGAAAAACATTTTTTGTTATTATTAATCCTTGACACTGACAATACTATAAAGGGCTTAGTGCACCATTTATTACCGTCAATACAGCACTAAAGCACACAAGATGTGTACGCAGTCCAACTTGCACATCATGTCCCTGTCTGGCTTCCTAAAGGATAGACTCAGTGAATCTAGCTGTGAAAGAGGAATAATTATATCGGATTTCATGTAAAATGGAGTTAAGTAAGAAATGTAAATGCAGCCTTTTACCATGTAATGATTTAACATATTTTTATCTATTTATTGCAAAAATCATACTTGATGTTACTTTGCAGAACAAATCCATTACAGTGTTGAAGTTGTATTTTTTAGTATTTGTCCATCAGTTGTTCCACCCAGTTTCTTTTTCATTTTTCCTCTGTCATTATGTTAAGATAAAGCATGTCATAACAGGAAGGAAGTTTCTACAAATTACATTGTCATAATTGTACCTCCTCATCAGTCAAGGTTAAGGACCATGCTACTTAATGTGAGAAGGTGTATACATATATATATATATATATATATATATATATATATATATATATATATCTTTACTGTATATATGAAAATATATACATACATCAGTTAATCTGATGTCTTTACTATATGGCCTACTGAATCTAAAAATTTAATGAGTAGCCATTTTTAGTATGATATAAACTGGAGAAAACTGTATAAGTCCCTGAATTTGCTGCAAACAATTTCATCAACATGGATTTACTTTGCAAAAATTACAGCTTAGAGGAGTAGTGATTTTTTAATGCTGTATTGTAGTTTTAGTTTTCCAGTTTTCATTTTTGAATTATTTGTTGTTGTTATTTGTAAACCAGCTAGACTTTAGGAGCTTTAATAAGCTTGAACTTGAAGTGAATGGTGATATTGCCAAAAATATGAATGAAACCTTGATTAGGAAGTTAAATCTACCTCATAGTTAATCCTTGAAGCATTTACTAAGTTCATTAGCATATCACTATACAACAAATCCTTAAAGCATTTGTATACTTTATTAGTTTACTGTGATGAATTGGCCTATATTGAATCTAATGGCAAACTTTTGAATATTTCTTATTATTTGCTGTTACTTCTGAATATTTAATCCTAGCTAAGTATTGCTGGTCACGTATGGGTTTGGACAAAGGTTGTGGTATATAAAATCCTTTGTTATGGAAGTCTTGGCAGATTACTTCCACAAGTCATCCCTGCTGAACTATACCTTTTTAGTACGATAAGCACATCAGCACAACCTGAAAATTAAGCTTCAAGTCTGGAAGCTAATATTTATGTATAGCTATCTCTATGTCTATGTACGTCTATATCTATATTGATATACATGTATAGATATTTATATATATATATATATATATATATATATATATATATATATATATATGCACACATATACATAATATATATTCAAATAGTATATTTTTATATATATATATATATATATATATATATATATATATATATCTCTATATATATATATATATATATATATATATATATATATATATATATAAACATATATATATATATATATATATATCTATATGTATATGCATATATACTGACTTTGACATAGCAGGAGTATGAAAGAGTCACCCAGGCCTCCACACATATACCAAGTGATATAATAGACCCGTGTTTTACAAAGTTTTGGCTTCAATTTTCTTGTTCATTTGGTAACCTTAGATACTGTGTCACTGTTGTTACATTGACAAGACCTACTAGATCAAGTGCCTTTTGTAAGTGACCTGGGAATATAGTCTGGTTAAGTGACTTGTTTAGAGTGACCGACCCATTGTGCACTTGGAGGTTGTGGAAAATGGATGCATATAATGTAGTTTGGACACTACGTGCCGTATGCACTTGGAGACCAACATTTCCAGCTGTTTTATTACTTACTTGTTCTGCTCCCCTGATAACATCAGTGTTGCAGTTGACTGACTTTTTATGGTTTTACGCAAAAGTCAACTAAGAAACTGCTCTAGCATGATTTCATTTGGCTAATGCAAGTGATACTAGAAACTTGTTTCCTTTCTTCATGAACAAGTAAGGGAGTTGCAGTACTTAAATCATATAAGCCCTTTTTGATTCGGACACATTAGTGCCATAATATAGGAGGTATAATATTTAGTATTTCCAGTACTGGGTGGAATATGCTACTGTATGCTAATACTGGGAAGAAATATTCTCTACAAAGGATTTATTCAGTGCGTTTAAAGCACTTACCTGAACTGAAAGCCAGTTATGGGAGAAGAATAGGTATATAACACAGAGACACAGAATATACAGCCTAAGCTCCATGAGCATTTTTCTAGAAGGAAAAATACACTACATGATATGCTAACTACAATAGCTAGCTCATTAGCCTGAAAGAATTGCACGCACATATGAAATCCACCTGTTGTAAAGCTGCAAAAATATCTTTGCTATATATCTGTGAGGTAGAATGTGTTATATTACATTGATCATTCTTAAGATAACCGTAACACAACATATCATGAGCAATTTGTACCAAAGTGAAATATTTTGCATTTATTTAAAACACATTTCAATAAATTAACTTTGCAGTCTTTAGGATCATTCTTTACTCCGGAACAGAATGCATAGCTTTCTGATATTTTCAGTTGTCTGCCATCTGTTGAGAATTTAACAGGACTCTGCACACTATATATCTGATTATCCTTTATGTATTTATTTATTTTTATATTTGCAAATTGGTTATGTGCACTGGTCTCCGGACCCTTTTCAGACATGAAGAGGCCTAATGACAGAAATCAATTAATTAATAGCAATATTGTTACCAAGTCTCTACTTTACTATCACAATAAATGATTACTTCACAATTAACAGTAAATGCTTTACATTGCATAAGTTGCACAGAGTAACAATTAGCAAGGCAAGTCATTTTAAGTTAGACTTCCTTTGTCAAGATAATTGCATAATTTGCTTTTTCTTAACACTATTCCTTGATATGATTCAGGTATACTGTCAAACAATTGTTTTCTCAGCTGACTGGGGATTACTTTTTTATTAGATTTAAAAGTTTATCATTGGACAAATCCTTATTTCTTCCTTGAAAGAAAAATAAAACATTTTTTTTTCTTACTGATGTCTTTTTCTGAGGCCATCCTTTCATTATGGTAGCTTTCATTGAATACACCTAAACCAGCATTAATACACCTTTGAAATTCCTTTACCTTTTTATTCTGTCTTTGGTAAGGTGTATTACACAAAGAATTTATATTCTTTCTTTTGGGATTTCATCATGTTTGCCTGATAAATATGATTTATTCATTATAACTGCTATGTATATTTCCTTGCATGATCCACATTTTATTTTGAGATTGTAGTTTTATATGTATATATAAAACTATGTATGTAACTATGTTATATGTTTTATAAGTAGTATCTGCAATCTCAAATTTGGCCTTATAGAAGGACCTTTTTAAGGAATTTTTTTTTAACTTTTGACTTCTTGAATATACTTGGCAAGGTTTGTGGTCTGTTTCTTCCTGAACGTTTGTACTATAGACATATTCATGGAATTTCTCACACCCATACACTATGGCTAACCATTCATTTCCTAGTAGTGCATAACTGTTATGTATCTGTAAAAGTTCTTCCCCCCTACCCAACTGATTTATTCTGTTGTAGGGTCACATTACTTATTCTGTAAGTGCCAGCACCATGATATAGACGGATGAAGCCCTGACTATGGTCCAGGTGACCTGAGCTCAATTAGCAGTTCAGGTGTCTGAGGCTCTGGCAGGGATGGGTAGGTCTGGCCATCCTTGTAGGGAAGGTCACTTGCCTGGATGCCCTCAAACTCAGTCTCTGGTAGAAGCTGGTGACATGAAGGGGGTACAGCATTACATGAGTCACTGCCAGTGGCGGCTGGTGACTTCAAATCAAAGGGGGGCTGCAGGGGACAGCTGAATGGGTGGGGGTAATGGGAAGGGGTGTGGCCAACTAGAAAGGGGAGTATCTATGATCAAAACCACAAAAACTGGAACTTTAATTAAATACACTGCCCTGGGTGCCAAACCGTCATTATGAGAGTCTAATCAAGACAAAATGAAGTGTAGAAGCAAAAAAATATTTTAATGCATTGGCTGCATGACAGCTTACTTAATATCTAGATGGAAACAAAAAGGTTGTGAGGCATGAAAAAATAAATTACTTTTTAAATACATTACTGGAATGCCTGTCAAAGTCAAGTATAAGAAAAACAAGCAGAACTCAACTCAAACCACTTCTCCTTGCACTGCAATTCTAATTCTAATTTATATTCAGCTTTATTAAAGTACCAAGTAACATGCTGAAAATAGCAATCTCTGTGATACCCCCACTTGTAAAAATGTTTCTTATCCAAAAAAGACCTGCTGCCTGACAACAACTATCTACTTGTTTCATGGGGAAAACATGATCAAAGTAAAAAATGAAACGCACATGATCAAAGTAAAAAATGAAACGCAAACAAGAAACAAGCTCAAGATACATTGCTTTAAGGATTATTGTACAGGTAATGGACCACACATGATAGATTGGCATTCTGTTTGGTTTACAGGTAAAACCTGCAAAGATGACTGCAAGTCTCCAACAAATGTAATGAGCTTCTTAAAATAATGTAATCATGTCCTTTATTACAAATACTGTCATATGCATTTCATTACCCAAGGCTTATACATTATCTAGTTATGTAAGTATTCTCTGCATGGCAACAACAGAAAGGCTTTCAATGTTGGCAATTCTTTAACAGTATGCTTATTAAAGCTTACTTGCATCTTACAATCTCAGACAAGCTTACCTGATGGTCATTAAAGCATTGCTACTTAAACACAGAGCAACAGGCATTTTCTGAGTAATAATAAGCATAACTCAACAGTATAAAAATATGACAGAAACCAGAACATTCTGCAAAATCAAGGACAGAATAAAAGTAGTACTTGTGTCTACCTTGGATGGGGAGATACTCTGCACATTTACACTGCATAACTGCTACTTGCCTTGCTTGGACACATACAGAGTCACTACATGGGGGAGTGGGGTGCAACAAGTATTTCACAATTTGAAACGTCTCTGGTTGACTGTGATGGCCCTGACACATTTGTCATACCCCTCAACCTCAGAGCAAGAAATCTGGACAAAGCCGTACATATAAGTGGGACAAATGCCCAAAAATAAGGACACTTTTTAAATATTGCTCTTATAAACTTAGAAAGATAATAGAATAGTAGGCCTTGCATTAGTATGAATTTTTCTGAAGGGTATGAAATCTGAAACTCAAATGTCTGTCATTATTTTCTAACTTCAGTCTTTAATGATTTGCCACTAACTTGCCAACAAAACATAATTTTATGAAAAATGGACCAAAAATGTGATGCAAAAATATAAAATAGCCACACAATACAGCTGGGAACCTGTCAAAGAAGGGACACTTTTTTTTAATATTAGTACTGTTAACTTGAGCAGCTGACAAAATAAAATAATCTACATGCATTTCAGAAATAAAAGTAATCTATAACTCTTGATTATTAGTTATTCCTTAATTGTAAACCCTCTACATTTTCTTCCAAAATTGCCATTTTGCGGCGGGATTATTAGGGAAGAGCAACATTTTGAGCCAAAATTGGGGACAGTTGAGAGGTTTGGATATGCCTAATTCTATAAAGCAATTTATTTGCATGTACCTCTCAATCTGTTAATGCAGGAAATCTGGACAAGGCCAAATATACTGGGGGAACATATAAACAGTACTAAAAATTGTTGTATAAACTGAGACAGTTGATAGAATAACAGGTCTTTCTTTAGCATGCATTTTTCTGAAGGTTATGAAGTCTGAAACTCAGTGTCTGTCATTATTTAGTGACTTAATTTCTAAATTATTTGCCAGAAAACCACACATTTTATGAGGAACAAACCAAAAATAAGAAGCAAAAATCTGTTCATTCTGTGAAAATCTGGACAGTTTGCCACCCTTCCCTCTCACAAAATCATGGTCGAATGGAGCCTCCCCCCTGCAGCCATTCCAATGAACCATTACTTGGCTATTTCACCCCATTTACCATAAACATTAATGTGCATATTGCTTTACTTCTACGACGATTTGGTCTTCATTTGAAAGTTTTATTTTGCATTTTACAGTACAAACATCAAAGCATCTGCTAAACAAAGCAATGCAATCTCTCAATGAAAACAGACTTATTAGCATTAAAACTTCTCTGCCCCCTTGAAACTCACATTCATTGAAACAGCATTGAAACCCACATTCAAAGAAAACACATTTTGCCAGTGGCAGGTAAAGATTAACTTTGGGCTGTTTTCAAATCATAGGCCTCTTGCACACGAAACGTACACATGCTCTTTGATACACCTTCCTGATTGTATTAAATTATATTCCTTGTACAATACAGTACAGTTAGAGGGCATTTTAAATTTGTTGTTTTGAACATTTTTCCAGTAAACAATGAAACAAAATGCATGCACCAATAATGACAAAACTGCCCATTTTTGAACATCTCTATCATAAAAGTCTACTCAAACTTCTACAGTCCACCAGTATAAGTAAATATGCACAATCTCTGAAGAAGTAAAAGTCATCTAAATAATTCCACATTAAAGAAATCTGTAACTAATGAAGAGGTTGCTGCTAGCAAACAACTTTATATTTCATTGTTTCATCTACAAATAAAGTGCCTGTTGCCCTTGAGGAATAAATTACCTATGTTGCAATAAAAAAATGATAAGCTAGTAATATTGCAATAGGGAATGGATGACAAACTGATAACAGGTTCATATAGTTACTAGGTATCTTCACCAAAAAAGACTGCAGCATCCACCCCCTTTACAATACAGTACAGTATCAGCAATGCATCTACCTACTGTGGGAGTAGAACCCACAGTCTTCTGCATCAAAAGCAAGTGCATTACCTGTTATGCTATTAACAATGTAAGCAGACTCAGCATAAGCAGCACTAAACTTTTGTTCCCCTGCAGCTCTCAACTTCTTGTAAAAATCTACTTGACACTCAGCTGTATCTCTGAACTTTGCAGCACAAGAAATATGTAAAATGCCAAAATTTAGGGGGGGGGGGCAAAAGACCAAAAAACAGGGACACATTTTAAACATTGATTATATAATGTTGGAAAGTTGCTAGAATAAAATGCTGTGTTACCACCATACATTTCACTGCCAAGTATTGAACCCAGGACCCTGTGCAAAATAGTCAGAGCAACATAACACTATGCCAGATCATCTGTTTTATGAAAGAGAGGAAGACTAAAACTTAAATGGCTACCATTTAGTGAATTCAGTTCTCACCATAGCTGTCAACATCTTAGCACAAAACACCTGAACAAAGCCAATAATGGGGGGAATACAGCCCCCAAACATATTCAGTGAATTCAGTTCTCACCATAGCTCTCAACCTTGGCACAAAAAACCTGGGCGAGGCCAATAATGTGGGAATACAGTCCCAAAAATAGGGACAAATTTCAAATATACATCTTATAAACTTAGAAAATTGTTATAATAATAAGTTTTGCATTACCATGTACTTTCTGAAGAATATGAAGTTTGAAATTCAAATGTTTATCATTTTTATTTAACATTTGTTAACCAGGAAAGTCTGATTTGGAACAAAAGCCAATTTTCAGCAGAAACACTCCAGACACATGTCTTTGTAAAATGGGAGGACACCAGAGCAAACCCACACAAACACAGGGAGGACATGCAGACTCCACACAGAAGGCACTCCTGCCAAGAATCAAACCAGACAACCTGTAGCTGTCAGGCAACAATGCTACCACTGCACTGCTGCCTGTGTTAAGAAACAAAAATACAGAAACCACAGATTTTATGAGGAACAGAACAAATATGAGGCAAAAATCTGCAAATTTTTATAAATGGTGGTGGGTAGAGAATTCAAGCTCTTGCCACTTGGCCCCAAGGTACAGGGTTCAAGCCTTATTCTCTACCCACCACCATGTAGCAACTGGGGCATATTCTCTACCCACCACCATGTAGCAACTGGGGCATTACACACACACACACACACACACACACACACACACACACACACACACACACACACACACACACACACACACACACACTACCTGAGCCAAAGCTGCTTTCCATGCCGAATGCATCCCTTCCTTTCCATGCTGTGAGCCAAAAGCTGCTGTAACAAAGTCCTTTCCATGCAGAGTAAAGCGCACGCTAAATTCGCCGAGGCATGCTGGGAAGAGAAATGAAGTATAAGGAAAAACTTTCCTGGCACAAAGTATGACACAGACCCAGGATGCCTTATTTATTCATTTAGTTATTTATTTATTAGCATTTGTATATAGCAAAAGTCCAACTGGCCATCACATGCCCCTTTTCAGCAAGGGACCAGGGAGAAAAACATCACATTTAACAAATCTTACAAGATGTCATACAATATAATACAATACAGTACAAGGGAAAACAGCAAATATTAGCTTTCACATACAAGACAGCAATATTAGTATATAAAGAAAGAAAGAAAAAGTGACAGATCCTGGAAATCATTATGTTCCCAAAAGTTAAATTTCAGCTTTACTGTAGCAATGATAAGCTGTTGTGTCTTCAAGTGAAAACCCAGAAGCTTCATTATGCAAGAAGACCAAAATGGAACTACAGATAGGGGAGACATTGATAGACTTGTAGGAACATTTAGAAAAGAGAAGAGTGACATGAGCATGATTTACAAGATGTGGGCCCTAGGGTTTGCTGTGAAGTATTATTTATTTATTTATTTGCTGTTGGTTTGCCAAGATGGTCCATTGGGCCAGTAAGAACCCATTTTCAATGGAGTTCTGGGGAGAAAAGCTCCATTAAAAACAATACTATTGTCAAAGTTATAGGTTACATAGTAGTGCAAAAGTACAGATTAAATCATAGCATTTAAAGATACAATTCATGAAATTTTACAATAAATGTTATAAACATAAGTAAATATTTACAAATATATATGTTCCTACTGTAGAAATATGACAGCAGGGCAATGAATATATGGGAAGTTAGAGGTTGCAAGTAGGAAAGAGAGGTAGGGGAGAAATGAACCTAGAGGGAAGGAGTTGAGAGAAGAAAGGAGGAGAGAAGGCAGCTGGATAAGGAAGAGATGAAAGAGGAGAAGAACAGGGAGGGAAGAGTAGGCAGAAAAAGTTATGTGAGGTGGGAGCAGGAGCATTCCCAGAGGGATATTAGATGTGAGTGAAGTAAGGTTTTGAAGGTAGAGTAGCTAGTGGTGGTATGGATGGATGGTGGTAGGGAGTTCCACTGGCATGCCAAGGCAAAGGATAGGAGATTATTGCCTGGAGGATGAGCAGTTTTTTGCAATTCAATCAGATTTTGATTGTTGGATCTTAAGAGTTTGTCTGGAAGGTGCATTTTAAAGGTGGAAGAAAGGGAGGGGCAGAGGGAGGGACTGAAGATGAGTTTGTGGGCATGAATGAGTTGAATGTAGGCGAGATGATTGAGTAGCTCTAACCAGTTTAGTTTTTGAAGGGCAATACAGTAATGGTTAGATGATTTGTGGTTAGAGGCAAACTGAGCAATTTTATTATAACAGGAAGAGAGTTTTGTCTTGAGAGGATTGTAGGTTAGTAAGGAGTGGGGCACCATATAGGAGAGAAGGGATGAGGTATGTGGTAGAAAGAATGAAAGTGGTAGATGGAGTGAGGTAGCGATTTTGGTGGTAGAGCATACCAAGTTTCTCTTGTTTTTTTTTTTTTATATTTATTTGTAGGTAAGTGTCTAACTTAAGCTGGTAATCAGTGAAGACACCTAATAGTTTAGCCTCAGGTACTAATTTGAGGGAAGTATTGTTCTGACTAGTGATGGAGAATGAGTTTTTGTCTATGGTGGATGTTTTAGAAGGGGCAAATATCATAAATTTAGTTTTTGTAGCATTGAGTGCTAAGTGGTTATCTAACATTCACTGTTCAGTGATAGAGAAAGCATGTTGGGTTAGTTTTATGGGGGTGGGGGTGGCAGAGCAGATGATAGTGGTTTCGCATGAGGGATTGAACGGTGGAAATCGTTAATGAAAATATTGAACAGAAGGGGACCTAGTATTGAACCCTGTGGTACACCTGTGGGGGTGTTGAGGAATGAGGAGGTAGCTTTTTTCCATTTCACTGCTTGTTGCCTATTAGAGAGATAACTGGTAAACCAGTTAAGAGAGGAGAGGGATAGATTTAGACTAGAGAGCTTAGTTAGGAGAAGGTTATGAAGATGGCATCAAAGTCCTTTGAGAGGTCTAGGAGGAGGATAGATACGAAGCAGCCAGAGTTGCCGGCTTTTTTAACAATTTCAAGGAAGGTGAGAAGAGCAGTGTTAGTGCTGTGGCCAGGTCTGAATCAGTGTTGTGTGGGGGTTAGTAGTTGATTGTCTATAAGATAGGGTAGAAGTTATAGTTGAATACATTTTTCAAGAATTTTAGAGATTGGGATAGGATGGCTATAGGTCAAACGTTTGCAATATTGTTATTGTTGCCTTCTTTGTGAAGGGGAATAATAAAGGCCTTTTTCCAAAGCTGGGGTATGTAGCCTTCTTGGATTGAGCGATTTATTAGAACACAGATGGGGAGGGCAATGGATTCGGCAGCTATCTTAGGAAAGTAGGAGGGTATGTTATCAGGGGCGTTGGAGCATGGTTTTAATGTCTGGAGAAGTTTTTTTATGGTAGGCATGGGAATGGGTTTTATAGAGAAAGGAGGAAATTGGGAGGGGGTGGTGTTAGGGGATGAGGAGGTAGGGGGAAGAGAAGGAGAGGATGTAGAGTTGTTAGTGAAGGATGATGTTAGTTTGGCAATTGAGTCGATGAAGAAAGAATTAAATTGGGTGACCAAATCCATGTCTGAGGCATTTGGATCGGGGCAGGAATTTTCTTTTTTACTGGGGTTGAGGAAGGAGGTGATACCATTCCAGAATTTTTTTTAGGATTTGTCTTGTGGCTAGTTTGGAGTAGGGAGAAATAAGCTTTGCAGTCAGCTATAATAAGTTTTTTGACTTTGTTGAGAAGTGTTTTATATTCATTAAGGGTGATGGGAGTTTTATTTTTCTGGTGGCGTTTCCAAGCTTTGTCTGTTAGGTGCATGGCAGCTAGTGTATCTTTGGTTAACCAAGGGGTAGTTTTACTTTTTATTCTTTTTGTTTTTAGTGAGGCAAAGGTATCTAAGAGGTTTAAGAATGTAGAGTTAAAGTAAGTAACTGCATCTTCCAAGGGGAGAGTTTTTAGAGAGCTCCAGTTTGTGGATTTTAGTGAGTTTGAGAAGGTATTGGGATTGAAGTTTTTTACGGAGTGTGTGGCGATATAGTTGTGTGAGAGTTTTAAGGGGGAGGGAAATCAATGAGCGAAAGTGAGGAAGTGATCACTTAGAGAGTCGGGAAGGCTACCGCTGTCAGAGATGTAGTGAAGGTGGGAGATTAAGATCCAATCTAGGGTACTACATGAGGAGTAGTCTTTGGAGGGTCTAGTAGTGGAACTTATTAGCTGAGTAAAATTATAGAGGTTTATATTTAGGGGATTTGTTGGGGATTGAATGCTCATCCAGTTGACGTCACCCAGAATTATGGCCTCATTGCATATGTTGGTGGAGAACCAGGAGAGAATATCAAGAATTGGAATATTATCTCCCGGAGGAATGTAAAGGGAGGCTATACATATATGTTTGTGTCTATTTATTTGAAGTAGTATTTTAGATTTATGATTAGTCTTCAGATGTGACGCAGAATGCCTTGATCTCCTCACTGGTCCCAATCCTTATTAGAGCAAGTTCAGGTGAGGCCAGGTGGGAAGGCAGACCCAGTGATTATGAAGAGACATCGTTGCCTGATAACGGTCAGCTGCAGGAGACAAAAAAGCCCCTATACTGTTATGAATGGCATCTACTTTCAATACATCTATGTCATTCACTAATATTGGGAAATCTGTAACTACTTTCTGAAATGTACCATAATATTTGTTTACGTACCTTTCACATCACAATAAATGGAACACCCAGGTCAGCAAAACATTTGTACTTGCATCAATTTGAAAACATCCTGCTAGTAATTGTAATAAGTCATATATAAAATTCACATTTACTGCAGTAATACTCATGAAATCTCAATTTTACTTTGGCCCTCAGTGATATCACTAGTGAGTTAGTGTGTGAATGTGTCCACATAGTTTATGGACATACCAGTGCTTATGTGTAGGGCCATTCTATTTAAGTGTTTGGATACATTCACATGCCAATTCTTGGGTGATATCACCAAAGGTTAAAGTAACATCATATGGTCATATCTTAATACAAATGTGTGCAAAGTTTTTTATTAAGATCACATTAAATAGGTCATATTTGGGAAAATGCAACACAGTACTTAAACTGCTGCATTGTGTATCTTAATAGTGTCTGCTCACTTTAAGCATTTGAAAGCCTACTTCCATTCTCAAGGCATGTATTACACTAACAACTTCCTTAAGAGTATAATTGTCTAGTTGTGTGAGACATATTGGGGACAATTTTGCAAAATACTGTACCATTCCTACAAAATGTGATCATACCTGTTTTCTAACCTTGGCATTATCATATGAGAGATAATAATCTCTTACTCGGAATAAATTGGATCTTCCTCACCCAGCTCCCACTTGAAGCAGTTCAAGCTTTTAACTCAACCTTCCTAAATATCTTAAACTCACTAGCACCATTACGGAAAGTAAGGATAAAAGCTACTGTATCCCCTTGGCTATCTAAGAATACTCACACTCTCACGACAGCCAGAGACTGAGCTGGAAAAACTTGGACCCAAACTAAACTACCAGCAGATCTGCAAAAGTATAAAGAACTGAGAAATAAGACAAAAAAATTATTGCTAAAGATAAAAAAGATTTCTACTATAACCCTCCAGCTGCCCTAAATTCAGATCCAAAAAAATTCTGGAATGCCATAAACCAAATACTTCATCCTGGTAATCCTACTTCACCTAATCCATCTTCTGCCAAATCTCCCAAAGAGACTGCTAACTCCTTCAATGCCTATTTCATTCAGTCAGTAGCCAAACTTTTCAATCCTAATGTAAAATACTGCAGTAACAATGTTCCAAATTGCTTGGAACCTCCATCCACAGCCAACTCTGCGAACTCTTTTTTCCTTAAAGCAGTCCCTACTGCTTACATCAAAACCCTTCTTTCCAAACTAAAATCATGCTCTGTTTTGGTTGACAGTATCCCATCTTACTTTCTTCAGATTGCTGCTCCCTCTATTGCTTTGCCAGTATCTATTTTAATCAACTGTTCCATCTCTGAAGCTAAAGTACCTGCTATCTGGAAACAATTCTACACCATACCTATTCACAAAGGTGGCAATTCCACAGAACTCTCAAACGTCAGACCAATAGCTATCCTCTTCCCTCTGTCTAAAGTCTTAGAAAAATGTATACATACACAAGTAATGCAATATCTTATACAGGGCACACTCCTCACTACCACTCAGCACGGTTTCCGACCCAAACATAGTACTACTACAGCTCTACTTTCCTTTTTCAACACCATTTCTATAGCTAGAGATAATCATACACTTATTTCATGTTTATTCCTTGACCTCTCAAAAGCCATTGACACTGTCTCACATCCTCTGCTACTGAATAAACTCTCTGATCTCAGCTTCACTACTACAACAATAGCATGGTTCTCTAGCTATCTCACTGACTGACAGCAGTCAGAAAGATGGCACTCCTCACTATCATCTCTTCCAGTGAAAATGGGTGTTCACCAAGGATCCATCCTTGGACCACTACTTTTCAATATCTTTACCAACTCACTCAACTCCTCCTGTCTGCAGTCTTCATTAGTCCAATATGCAGATGACTCCACAGTTATCACCATTGCTAACTCGCCCTCTGAACTTCTAACAGCTACCCAGTCTATTTTCAACTCTGTTGAAACCTGGCTCGCCAATAATCAGCTCATCATTAATCCTCAAAACAACAAACTCTTACTCTTTCTCCCCAAAACTGTTACTTATTATTAAATCTACTTTTCAAATAAAATCATTAAATCACACTCTCATAGTTGCAGACTCTAGTACTAAACTTCTTGGTGTAACTATTGATTTTCAGCTAACATTTGAACTCCATATAAATAACTGTATCAGGAAAACCTATCAAAAACTAGGACTTCTCTACAGAAATAAAACATTCCTAATCCCTGAATCTAGAACTACAATCACACATGCTTATCTTTTGCCATGCCTAACATACTGCTCCTAAATACTCACAAATCTTAACTCCACCTTACTTAGCAAACTCAAATCAACCTATCATAAAATAGCCAGATTTGCTGCACAACAAACCTACAGATCTCACCACTGTATCTTTCTCAAACATCTAAACTGGCTCAAACTACCACACCTTCTACTCCTCTCTCAGCTCCAAATTATACACTCCATTATTTATTCACCATCCTACTGTCCAGCATTAGGCACCATAATCTCCAACTATGTCCCATCCAGACTACTCAGGAGCTCCACCCAAGACCTTTTACAAATTTACAAGCCCAAGTCCAAAATAAGAGCCATTACATACAGCTACCATCCCTCTATTACTTGGAACAAACTCCCACAAGAAGTTAGACCACTTTCACATCCTAAAGTATTCAAACTAGCCACTAAAGAGTACTTAAAAAGTCACTGGATTTGTACCTGTTCTCAACCTCCTTGAATATACCTTCACTAAATAACAAACCTAACTTCCTCTGTCTTTCCTTCATTTCTTCTCCTCTATATCAAAACATTTACAACTTAAACTAGTCTGCTTCTTCATTTTTTACCTAACACTATCTCCTTTCCTTCTGCTGCAGTATTCTTCATAACATTTTTATAGATAATTGTAACTGTCAGGGGCAGCTCATGCTATAGGACTGCAGCCCCCCCCCCCCCAGCTGGGGAAAGAAGGAAAAACAAACTAAAACAATTGCCAGTCCTGGAACTCCGCATGCATGCTTGCAGTTCCTGGAATTCAGAGACCTCTAGACTGCTGGGTCAGCAATCCGGATAGGGGGAAAGGCATCTCTGCCCTGCAGATGCCCGCATAGAATGGAACAACTCCAGACTGCATCATCTGCAGGCTGGATCCTACTTTCATGAGGAAACCAGCCAAGAGGACAGTTAGCTTGCTCGAGACAGGACTGAGGATATGGTGTAGCTGCAGATGGACTCGGGAACTGAGAACATTGAATTCAGGAACAGGTAGGGACTGAGGATACAGTGTAGCTGCAGACAGACTCGGGAACAGGTACTGGTGTGTGTGTGTGTGTGTGTGTGTGTGTGTGTGTGTGTGTGTGTGTGTGTGTGAAATGCCCCAGTTGCTATATACTGGTGGCTAGACAAAAGTCAGGTGGTGGGTAGAGAATACCACAGGTGGTGGGTAGAGAATACCACAAGCTTGAAATCTGTACCTTGGGTGCAGGTGGCAAGAGCCTGAATTCCCTAGCCACCACCAGTTGTAAAGCATTTGCAGATTTTTGCCTCATATTTGTTCTGTTCTGTTCCACATAAAATCTGTGGTTTCTGTATTTTTGTTTCTTTACACAGTCAGTAGTGCAGTGGTAGCATTGTTGCCTGACAGCTAGAGGTTCTCTGGTTTGATTCTTGACTGGGGTGCCTTCTGTGTGGAGTCTGCATGTCCTCCCTGTGTTTGTGTGGGGGTACTCTGGTGTCCTTCCATCTTACAAAGACATGTGTCTGGAGTGTTTCTCCCTGGGCCTCTGCTGAAAATTGGCGTTTGTTCCAAGTCAGACTTTCCTGGTTAACAAATGTTAAATAAATAAAAATGACAAACATTTGAATTTCAGACTTCATATTCTTCAGAAAGTACATGGTAATACAAAACCTTTTACTCTAGCAATTTTCTAAGTTTATAAGATGGATATTTGAAATTTGTCCCTATTTTTGGGACTGTATTCCCCCATTATTGGCTTCATCCAGGTTTTTTGTGCTAAGGTTGAGAGCTATGGTGATAACTGAATTCACTGAATATGTTTGCGGGCTGTATTGCCACATTACTGGCTTTGTCCAGGTGTTTTTTGCTAAGAGGCTGAGAGCTATGGTGAAAACTGAATTCACTGAATATGTTTGGGGGCTGTATTCCCCCATTTTTGGCTTTGTTCAGGTGTTTTGTGCTAAGAGGTTGACAGCTATGGTGAGAACTGAATTCACTAAATGGTAGCCATTTAAGTTTCAGTCTCCCTCTCTTTCACAAAACAGCTGATTTGACATAGTGGTACGTTGTTCTGACTGTTTTGCACAGGGTCCTGGGTTCAAAACTTGGCAGTGAAATGTGTGGTAGTAACACAGCATTTTATTGTAGCAACTTTCCAACATTATACAAGCAATGTTTAAAATGTGTCCCTGATTTCTGGGCTTTTGTCCCCCCCCCCAATAAATTTTGGCTTTTCCAGATTTCTTGTGCTGCAAAGTTCAGAGATACAGCTGAGTGTCGAGTAGATTTTACAAGGAGCTGAGAGCTGCAGGGGAACAAATGTTTAATGCTGCTTATACTGAGTCTGCTTGCATTGTTAATAGCACAACAGGGAGTGTACTTGCTTTTGATGCAGTAGCTAGTTGCATTGGTGATACTGTACTGTGTTGTAAAGGGGTGGATGCTGCAGTGATTTTTGGCGAAGATACCTAGTAACTATGAACCTGTTATCAGTTTGCCATCAATTCCCTATTGCAATATTACTAGCTTATAATTTTTTTAATATAATATAGGCAATTTATTCCTCAAGGGCAACAGACACTTTATTTGTAGATGAAACATAAAGTTGTTTGCTAGCAGCATCCTCTTCATTAGTTACAGATCTCTTTAATGTGGAATTATTTAGATGACTTTTACTTCTTCAGAGATTGTGCAAATCTATTGATACTGGTGGACTGTAGAAGTCTGAGTAGATTTTTATGATGGAAATGTTCTGAATTGGGCAGTTTTGTCATAATTGGTGCATGCATTTTGTTTCATTGTTTACTGGAAAAATGTTCAAAACAATACATTTAAAACACCCTCTGACAACTGTACTGTATTGTGCAAGGAATATAATTTAACACAGTCAGGAAGGTGTATCAAAGAGCATGTGTATGTTTCGTGTGCAAGGGATCTGTGATTTGAAAACAGCCCAAAGTTAATCTTTATCTGCCACTGGCAAAATGTATTTTCTTTGAATGTGGGTTTCAATGCTGTTTCAATGAATGTGAGTTTGAGGGGCAGAGAAGTTTTAATGCTAAGTCTATTTTCATTGTGAGACTGCATTGCTTTGTTTAGCAGATATCTATTAGTGTTTGTGCTGTAAAATGCAAAATAAAACTTTCAGATGAAACCCAAATTATCGCAGAAGTAAAGCAGTATGCACATTACGGTGTTTATGGTAAATGGGATGAAATAACTAAGGAATGAGACATTGGAATGGCTGCAGGGGGAGGCTCCATTCGACCATGATTTTGTGAGGGGGGAAGGGCAGCAAACTCAAAGACAACCCTGGCTGAACTATACCCCTCAACTGTCCAGATTTTTGCAGAATTAATAGATTGTTGCTTCTTATTTCTGGTTTGTTCCTCATAAAATGTGTGGTTTTCTGGCAAATCGTTTAGGAATGAAGTCACTAAATAGTGACAGACATTGAGTTTCAGATGTCACAACCTTCGGAAAAATGCATGCTAAAGCAAGACATGTTATTCTATCAACTGTCTAAGTTTATACAAGAGCAATTTTTAGTACTGTTTGTATGTTCCCCCGATATATTTGGCCTTGTCCAGATTTCCTGCATTAAGAGGTTGAAAGATATGTGCAAATAAATCGCTTTATAGAATTAGGAATATTCAATCCTCTCAACTTTCCCCAATTTTGGCTCAAAATGTTGCTGTCCCCCTAATAATCCCTCCGCAAAATGGCAATTTTGGAAGAAAACGTGGAGGGTTTACATTTATACATAACTGTAATGATCAGAGTTCTAGATTACTTTTATTTCAGAAATGCATGTAGATTTGCTTATTTTGTCAGCTGCTCAAGTTAACAGTACTAATATTAAAAGGTGTCTCTTCTTTGACAGGTTCCTAGCTGTATTGTGTGGCAATTTTATATTTTTGCATTACATTTTTGTTATGTTTTTCATAAAAGTCTGGTTTTCTGGCAAATTAGTAGCAAATCATTAAAGATTGAAGTTAGAAAATAATGGCAGACATTTGAGTTTCAGATTTCATACCCTTCAGAAAATGTATGCTAATGCAAGACCTACTACTATTCTATTATCTTTCTAAGTTTATAAGAGCAATATTTAAAAATTATCTTTATTTTTGTGCCTTTGTCCCACTTCTGTGTATGGTTTTGTGCAGATTTCTTGCTCTGAGGTTGAGAGGTATGAGTGTCAGAGCCATCACCATCAGCAAGAGACATATCAAATTGTGACATACTTGTTGCACCCCACTCCCCCATGTAGTGACTCTGGATGTGGCCAAGCAAGGCAAGGAGCAGTTATGTAGTGTAAGTGTGCAGAGTATTCCCCCATCCAAGGTAGACACAAGTACGATAGTGGCTTTTCATCTGTCCTTGATTATGCAGAATGTTCTGGCTTTCTGTCATATTTTTATACTGTTGATTTATGGTTCTTATTATTCAGAAAATGCATGCTGTCACAGTACGCTGTTGCTCTGTGTTTAAGTAGCAATGCTTTAATGACCATCAGGCAAGCTTGTCATAGATTGTAAGATGCAAGTAAGCTTTAATAAGCATACTGTTAAAGAATTACCAACATTGAAAGCCTTTTTGTTGTTGCCATGCAGAGAATATTTACATAACTAGATAACGTATAAGCCTTAGGTATTGAAATGCATATGGCAGTATTTGTAATAAAGGACAGGTTTACAGTATTTTCAGAAGCTCATTACATTTGTTGGAGACTTGCAGTCATCTTTGCAGGCTTTACCTGTAAACTAAACAGAATGCCAATCTATCATGTGTGATCCATAACGTGTGCAGTAATCCTTTAAGCAATTTATCTTGAGCTTGTTTCTTCTTTACTTTGATCATGTCTTCCCCATGAAACAAGTAGATAGTTGTCAGGCAGCAGGTCTTTTTTGGATAAGAAACATTTTTACAAGTGGGGGTATCACAGAGATTGCTACTTTCAGCATGTTACTTGGTACTTTTATAAATCTGATATAAATTAGAATTAGAACTGTAGTGCAAGGAGAAGTGGTTTGAGTTGAGTGCTGCTTGTTTTTTTTATACTTGATTTTGACTGGCATTCCAGTAATGTATTTAAAAAGTAATTTATTGTTTCATGCCTCACAACCATTTTGTTTCCATCTAGATATTAAGTAAGCTGTCATGTAGCCAATACATTGAAATATTTTTTCAGTACTTCATTTTGTCTTGATTGGACTCTCATAATGATGGTTTGGCACCCAGGGCAGCATATTTAATTAAAGTTCTAGTTGTTGTTGTGGTTTTTAGCATAGCCCCACCCCTTTCTAGTTGGATACACCCCTTCCCATTGGCCCCACCCATTCAGCTGTCTCCTGCAGCCCCCCTTTAATTTGAAGTCACCAGCCACCACTGGTAACTGCATATATATAACTGTTCTACAAGTTTTATTATGAATGATTATAATGTTAACTGTGTTCTTAATGGTTATATATTTTTTGTAACTATGTTTTGGAGCTTTTCTCCCTGGGTCTCTGCTGAAAAAGGGCTTTTACTCAGTCAGACAATCCCAGTTAACAAATGTAAAATAAATAAATAAACAATAAATTAGCTTGGAATTTTATGGATTTGCTTTCAGACACACTGATATTAGAATGTGAACTTTGCATTTCAGCCATTTCAACATTGTCACATTTATTTTACATGTACTGTTATTGAACTTAAAATGGTGCAGTCTTAATTTATTCAGTAGCTTTACTGGTCTCCTCTTCTTAGTTTGACTGCACAGTAGTAGATCATTAGTTACGTTTATACCTTCCTAGGTTTCATATTTTGAGAAGAATGTATTTGGAATTATTCTGGTGCTGACAAAGTACAAAAGGAAATGTAAAGAACCTGTAACTTACTAATGGTTAATTAAATATATAAGTTTGGAACATCTTCATTTAACACTATCTACCAGAAACTTTGGCTTCTGTCTAGTACTGAAAATGCTTAACATTTATCATTATCTTACATCTTGAACTTTAAGCAGTGAGTATTGCTCCTCATTAATCACTCTGCTCAGACCATGTAGATTAATACAAATTTGTCTCTTTTTCTTTCTTTACAAACTGGTTGTACTATTCATTAATTTATTATATTCAATATCATTGTTTCTTAATGATATCTAAGGCTTCCATACATTTCAGTTCCATGTATATCTTTATTTTCTGATTGTTACTGGTATTTTTCTGGGAGCAGGAGTTGTTGTCAATAGTTCAAGTTTCATTTGTGTAATATGTTCTTTGATGGCTTCATAAGCTGCAAATAAATCATGGAGGTTATCATTGTTGTCATACTACATAATATCTGAAATGTCGAATACTAGTCTATGATTGATTTTGAACAAATGCAGCCTGTATTTTTCCACTGTGGATTTGTTTAGACTTCTTAGTTTTTCACAAGCCATATGACCCAAACTGTTAGCAGAATTAGCTTCCCTTAACTGCTGCTTTTTTGAAAAAAAAAGCTTAAGTGCTGTACTCACATGTCAACAGTGTTTCATGTAATAGTGGTGCCAGGTGGCCAGAATAGGTTAGCAATGTACACAACCATTTCTTCATCTGTCTGTACTTGTCTAAAAGTATTTTTGCAGTGTACTACTCTCTGAATGTCAAGTTTATATTCTGTGTGTTTAATTTCCAAAGAACCAACCTGAATTGTTTCTTGGTACTGTCTGTTAACAACACTGCAAATTCTTTTAGAAGTTTGGCACTCATACTTTTGAACATCTTACATAAATGACCTTTCCTACCACAAAATACTCATAGGGAGATGCATATGCAGATTCAAAGGTGGTTTTTAAAGAAAATTTGACAGAATCATAGGAGATGACGAAGGAAGAATGTGTTCCAGTCAGCAGGGTTCTGGGATGATGTTTCATGAGGAGAGGAAGAGTCAGAGGTAATTCAAAAAGAGGATGCTACACAGGAAAAAAGTATGCCCAGACAGTCAGAAGCAAATGTGAGCAAAAAGAAAAAAAGATGACAGCATGTAAAATAAATTTCTGGTGAGGATACAAAGTAAAAAGAACAGTAAATTAAACAGATGAAAGGTATGGGACACTATAATTTTATCTTTGGGTGTGAAAATTCAAGAGGAAGGGCTTTTATTTGATAAACAAAGAGACTGCTCAATGAATGGAAACATTCCTGAGTATGATAGTAGACAAAATGATAATCCTTAGAATAGTTATGTAGTAAAAACTTGTTTCTAAGAAATGAAATAAAAATACTTGTACAGTTTCGAACAGATATAGAGAGACTTTGAAAAGACATTTAAAAAGCATTTGTAAAGAAGAGATGGACATTTCAAAGGTTTATGGCAATAGGAGTTTATGGACTGGGGAATAGGATTGCAGTGTTGTCTTGAAAATGGAAATGGAAAATAATTTGCACATTCCAAGTGTTATAAATGTTGGTGGCAATAGAGGTGTGGTGAAATTTTGGGGACAACCAAAAACATGTTTTTGTTGGGAAGGACATCTTGTGAATAATTGTGAAAAAAAAGAAATGCTGTATATGTGGGAAAACAGGACATGATGCAAAGAAATGTGAACTTTGAATGTTATACATGCAAAAAAAACTGGGCATTTATGGACAGATTGTAAAAAAAATCTTAATGATAGTAAAAAGGGGGAGGAAATAAAATGAAACTGAAGATAATTTAGAAAAAGAAAAGGGCAAAAATAAAAGTCAAGAAAATGGAGAGGAGATAGAGAAAATTCTGAAATCAGTGATGAAAAAGATATACACTAGAAAATAGTTGTGATGTTCCCCCCTCTGGGCCAATAATCAAGGAGCCTGAATCCATACCACTGGCACTGGAGAGGGGCCTTCACTTGGAACAAAAATAGATACACTCAGTATTTCCAGATGCAGCTCTCTGCATCAAGCCCAATTTCTCTTCAGAGCACACATGGAATGCATTCAGTCTGTGGTCTGGATTTCTTTATCTGTTCCCCTTTCAGTCCCCAGTAAGACTCCATACTGGCACAGCTATGGAGTTGAGACCTCAGTTGAGTGTCCAAACCAAGTTCTCCAGCATCTTCTCTGTGAAACCAGTGATTTGTGTCCCTGCTGCAAACAGCTGACATACACATTCCTTGAGATTTGATTTTCATACTAGTTATGCCCCCTTCCTTCTGCCCAGACTGTAAATTAGTTACATCGCCATCAGACAGTCCAAAGGCAGCTTCTCTAAGGCTCTTGCAAGGGTACCCAGTTATACTGAATGAAATTAATATCTGTATAAATGGTAATGTTGACCAAACAGCATGGCTTTCAGGAGTGGCCACAGTGTCACCAAATAAATATAAGTACTCTCAAAGGTTAAAATATTCTCAAGAGCCAGCCACAATTAAAAGTTTAAATATATTTAATAATAAATAACAAAAGAACATGAAAATACTAAATATCTATTTACAGTAAACACCAGAGTTTCAATCACAGGAAATATTAAAAATAACACAGACAAATAGACTCATACAGATACAGAAAAACAGTACTTAACTAATCTTCCTATATTTTCCTGACTGATGTAAATAATTAGTATTCCCTGGTCACTTTCTAAAGCAAGGCAAAATGAAGAAGGTGAGGGGGTCTTTCTATGTCAGGGTCCAAGAAACAGACTGCAATGAGAATTCTATCTCACCTAATATTAAAATATAATTTTTAGTGATGGATTACAGAATGACATCACATATATCTGGTTGTCTGACTTTTGGTTCCCCTGCTACCCCCTTTGCTAGAAGCTGTCAAGAAGTAGCACATGTGTGTCCATAATACACACAGAGGCTTGCTAAGATCTGCTGCAGCTCCTGGAAGTCATAAAACTATTTCAAATCTCCACTCTTCCAGAGTAGCAGTTGGTTCACTCCAAAGACAATGCAGAAAGTTTCCTAGTACAGTGTTTTTGTCTCTAGCAGCATTGAGAACTGTAAGATACAATGTTTATGGCCTAAGCCAGGTAATTTAATTTCAAGCTGTTTTCAAAGTTAGATGGATTGAGATTAACCCCTTGTCTTCTAGTATCCTCTGTTAAACTATATACATTTAAACAGTTACAATAATACATGTATATTTCTTTTTCTGTCTAGCAGGGCACACTATAGGTACAGTTTCAACACAAGCAGCTTTGCAAATACATTTTTCAACACAAACATCTGTATAAATCAATTTTCTATACAAATGACATAGAATTCTTTACAAAATTCCAGGTAGCTGTGCTGGCATATGTTACACATCTACTGCCCTACTTTTCTTGGCATAGCTGGCAGTACCTCACATCATGACAGTAGTGAAGGAAAAAAAGAATTCTGTTGGAAGGAGAGTAAAAGATAAAAAAAGGGAAGATTAAAGGAATACATTTCAAAGAAAAAAAAGGGGCATTAGCAATAGGTAATGTAAATTGAAAAGGATAAATTATTTCCTTTAAAATAAGCCAAAGAGAGTAGTGATTTAAGAATTCTTTCAGTAAATGGTATCACTATTAAATATTGTAAGAAGTACAGGGATTTTACAATGGTTTAATGAATGTGATGTATACATAATTGTATTAGAAGACATAAGATTTTTAACAAACGAGGAAAGACTGCAAACAGAAAAGCTATGGGATGGAAATAAAGTATGGAATTTGGGAAATTAATGTTGCTCAGGAATAGCAGTATTATGGAGAAGAGTAATGCATATATTAGATGCAACATTAGTAAGAATAGGAAGATTAACTATTATTGATTTGAGATGGGAATAAAAAATATAGAATGATAGCTTTATATGATTATGCTATTTGTAAACATGGGTGGGAGGTTGATATAATGGTTAAGGTAAACAAATGGCAGAATAAACTAGTAAACCACAGAAAGCTCGTAAACAGCGACACAACAAGTGTAAAAAATATATAAAACTTTGCTGAATGAGAAATAACTTAAGCGCTTTTCATCAAGCCAAATACCTGACTTCTTCAGAGTCAATCACATGATAACAATAATTAATCACAACTGTATAGTCATCTGGAGATCCAAGCCTGTTAAACCTCATTAATCAATTAATGGTGTTAAAGAAAAACAACACTAAAAGACAATATACTAAAAATACACATAATTTATCAATTTAACATTAATAATAAAACAAGTATTAGTGAATCTTGCTGTGATGTAGCTTACCAATAGTCATCTCTTGAGACTTCTCAACTTTAAAAGACTAGAAATTGAACAAGCATCATTTATACCAGGGTGGCAGTAAGCATGCAGTCTTACCTGCCATAGTAACTCAGCTTCCTCTAGTTGTAAAGGTCTAGGACCACCTCTCTGGTTAGTCACAATGTGATCTATTGCAATAAATTTGAAGCTATAGTTAGAATTGGTAGCGATGTGTTTAGCCAAAGCATTCTCCAACTTCAAATTCTTAATGGCATATATATGCTTATAAACTCATACCACGAGCAATTTTTACTATATACTAGGTTTCTTGATGATATATTTATCCTTAGCAATGTAAGTGAGTGTGAAGCTAACATGATGGTACAGTACTTTAATAGAAGTACTGACTTCTTAGAATTCACACACACTTTCTCAAGTGAGAATATTGCTTATTTAGATGTATGGCTGAGTAAGGACTTAACGCTTAATTGTCACACTGCTAAAATTCACCGGAAAAAGACATATTCCAACACCTTCTTGCATTTTACCAGCTGTCACCCTTTCTTTGAAAAAAGATCTGTTGTGAAGGGCCAGCTGGTTCGTGCTGCAAGAATGGTTACATAGGACAGTGACTTCCATGATGAATGTTTGACATTAAGGAACATGTTTTTGGCACGGGGATATCCAGATGATTTCTTGGATAAGCTTATACAAGAAATAGCTGATAAGAGAGGCCAACATATTTATTCACCACTGCTGCCAGTCATCACTGATAATACTAGGAATCTTTCTACTAGAGTTACTGTCAGTATTTCGACTGATGTACTGGGTGATTCTGAGTTGTCTCACAACTCTGGCCAGGATTTTAGCATTTTCTGTGGTAGGACTGGATGTGTCGGTGGACACTGGAATACGCTTTGTGGTACCAGTTGATGAGACATCAAAATCAACCTTCATCACAACCTTCAGTAAGGACAGTGGACTATGCACAGACATTATATTCAAGAACTGGGAATTGTTCAAACTATATCCGAGTATTTACAACAAAATAGGTTCCCAACCTAAGGTAGTTTATAAGAAGGGTAGGAATATTAAGAGCATTTTGGAGTTCAGAAAAACGCGACCGGTTCTTAATGTAGGAACTCATAAATGTCAGAGCTGTAATTATTGTAAATACATTGAGGAAGGTACACATTTTTTTATCAACAGTTACACATATAAAATAGGTTTTAAATTAAATTGTAATTCATCCTTTGTGATCTATTTAGCTAGGTGTAAACAGTGTCTGGCCTTCTATATCGGGAAAACCTTAAGAAGGCTAAGAGACCGTATTTATGAGCATATATATGCCATTAAGAATTTGAAGTTGGAGAATGCTTTGGCTAAACACATCGCTACCAATTCTAACCATAGCTTCAAATTTATTGCAATAGATCACATTGTGACTAACCAGAGAGGTGGTCCTAGACCTTTACAACTAGAGGAAGCTGAGTTACTATGGCAGGTAAGACTGCATGCTTACTGCCACCCTGGTATAAATGATGCGTGTTCAATTTCTAGTCTTTTAAAGTTGAGAAGTCTCAAGAGATGACTATTGGTAAGCTACATCACAGCAAGATTCACTCATTCTTGTTTTCTTATTAATGTTAAATTGATAAATTGTTATGTGTATTTTTAGTATATTGTCTTTTAGGGTTGTTTTTCTTTAACACCATTAATTGATTAATGAGGTTTAATAGGCTTGGATCTCCAGATGACTATATAGTTGTGATTAATTATTGTTATCATGTGATTGACTCTGAAGAGGTCAGGCATTTGGCTTGACGAAAAGCGCTTAAGTTATTTCTCATTCAGTAAAGTTTTATATATTTTTTACACTTGTTGTGTCGCTGTTTACGAACTTTCTATAATGGTTAAGGTGTTTACCTTACAGACACAAGGTGCAGGGCTTGATTCCCATACAGGGTAATTGACTAGGCTTAAAATGTCACTATGAGAACTTATTCCAACAATTGTTTTAATATGTAGTAGTGAATATGAATATTATAATAACAGGGGATTTTAACTGTGATTTAAGAGGCAAAAATAAAAAGAAAGGGTAGGGTATAAGAAACATGATAGAAGTTATGAAATGGGGTAAATTGTCTATATGTAATAGAAAATTCTGGACATATAGAAGAGGTATTCTCAAATTGGAAATTGAGTACTTTTATAATATCTGAATGAATAAGTATAGCAGATAGGGAAGCAGTTAGTTGTAACAGGATTTACAGATCATTTAGCAATATGGATGGAAATAAATGAAAATAAGGATTATGTAAAAATAGGAACAGGAATAAAAAGAATAAATGAAAAAAAATGGAATGAAAAAGGAAATGAAGAAATTGTACATTTATGGATGGATAATGTTACTAGGAAGACATTTATTTTAATTGATCAGAATAGTTGGTTGCATTTAAAAATAAATATATAAAAAGTGTTTTTTTAAATGGCAAATAGAAGCCAGAAAGATATACAAAGGAAAATGTCTAGAGATGTATGAAAATGCTTTTAAAAAGCTAAAAAAGAATGAGAGAGTATTATGATAAAAATAATTATATAAAAGAAATTATGAAAAGATCAAATTTGTTTATGTAAGCAAAGATACTTATTACAAGGAAAAAGGGAAAATGTGTCAGCATATTTGGATAAGACTGTGAAAGAGGATAGTGGTGTAATGAGAGAAATCAAAAACAAGAAAGGAGAGATAGAAAAAACAAACACAGATTATAGAAACTATAGTTCAACATGTGGAAGGTAAAAAAGAAAAAGGAAAGAATGTAATAAAGTTTGGAAAGTGAAACATTTTCAGATCAGATAAATAAGGGCATTGAAAAAGAGATTACTACGTATGAGTTAGATAAAATGCTTAGACAGGTAAATTTCGATTCAGTAGCAGGCCCTGATGGAAAAGGATATGACATTTGTAAAAAATTAACAGAATGGCAAAAAGAATACTTGTTGCATGTTTTGAATAAGTGGTTAAATGAAGGTTTTTATTATAAGGAACTCTGTAGTGGAATATTAAAATTTATATCGAAGAAAGGTGAAAAAGAAAGTATAAAAATGGAGACTGACAGGGTTCAGTGATACAGATTATAAGATTTTTATGAAGATAGTTCAAAAACGACTAGAAACTAAGATGAAGATATAATGGAAGGGAATGTATATGGTGTGAAAGGAAAAGGATGTCAAGAATTGCTAATGATACTAAGATAAATTGTGGATGACATTTTAAATAGTAGAGATGATGTAAAATATATGGTAGGTGATACTAACAAAACTTTTATTCAGTAGAGAATAAGATGTTATGTGAATTAATGGAGGCATATGCTTTTAGTGAGAAAATTAAAAAAGTTTGCATGACAACATATAGTAATAATAAGATAAGAATTCTAATAAGTGGTTAAGTAAAGAAATAGGGGCGAGTAATGGGATAAGACAAGGTTGTCCTATTAGTGGTATATTATTTGTTTTAGTTATGAACAGGATACTAAGTTAGGTGAATTGTAAAATGTAAAATGCAAAGTATGTCATGCAAACAGTTGTAGATAGTCCAGTTTTGATGACTCATGCAGATGACATTATTATAGTAACTAAAAATAGTTTATGGATGAAAAAAGTCTTACATTGTGTAGTAGATTGTTTACAGGAAATAGGTATGACATTTAATAAGGATAAAAGCAAAGGTTTAGGAGGTAATATAACGATAGGAGGAAAACAATTTACAGTGACATTTCGGTATTGGGAATAAATGTTGGTAATAAAACAGTAAATGGAATGCAATGGGAAAACCTTTTAAAGGCATTAAAATAAATTTGTTGTTTATATAGAGCACATAGAATATCTTATAGGAAAAAGCCAATTTGATAAATTCAGTATTAATGGGAAAGATAAAGTATTTATCAAGTCAGGTTACCGTAGTTTGCATAGAATTTCCCCACTATCTTCTCTAAGGGAGTGTGCATTCTTAATAGTATCTGACTAGTCTTTAACAAAAAGATGCAGCATGCTGACCCACTCATGAGAGGTGCCTTATAAAATCACTGGCAGCTAGAAAAATCCAGCTGGACAGAACCTCTTTCTGTAATTATTTATACTGGCAGATGCCGTATTCAAACTTGTTAATTGACCAGCCTCTGGTAAGAAGACCCAGCATAGTGTGCCACTTGTGTAACATGCCTTTAAAAATCACTAGCATCTAGAAAAACCCAGCTGAACAGAAGCACTTTGTATAATTATTTATACTGGCAGTCTCCATAATCAAATTTGTTACCTTACCAACCTCTGGTAAGAAGACCTAGCATTTTGTCCCACTCGTACAACATGGCTTTAAAAATCACTGGTAGCTAGAAATACCTGGCTGGACAGAACCCCTTTGTATAATTATTTGTACTGGCTGATGCCATAATCAAACTTGTATAGGTGACTGGCTTGAAACTATATTTTGTACTGGCACTGTCTGCATACTATAACCATTTTTCCCAGTGGAGTGTTTGCATTCATTTAAGAATGGCAGTTTCACTTAGTCTTATTTTTAATTTGCCCTCCCAAACCTAGGGACAGCTTACTATAAAAAGCTGTCTTCCATCACCCCAGTCCTCTCAGGAACACTTTACTTGTGTACCTAACAGCTCATATTAATAATAAAAAACTAAAACATTCCACTTCCACCATATTTGTTATCTACCCTTTCTTTTTGCCAGCAGGTGCTTCATTTTTTTGGCCAAAGTATTATATATTTTATGCTTATTCTTTGGTCTCTTGCTCTGTATAAGAGTGCCTAAGCACCATAACACTGTAAGAGTGTCTAACCCCATAACAGATTCCTTTTGCTTTTTGTGGTCATGACTGCTGTATGTTATTCTTATTAATGCAATTTTATTGTTTTCCTATAGATACGTTTTGTATTACTCACTTGGCAGTACACCAACATTCAGAGTCTCAACCTGTTCCATTTGCCTGCGCTTTGCATGGGCTCATTCCGCTCCCCAGTTCCCACCCACTCCCTGCATCTGTGCATTTACTGTTGACTAAACCACAGCCCTTCCTAAAGCACCTCCCCCTAACTCCCACCTTTATTTAGCTACCCAGCCAACTCACCTTATTCTCCTATTTATAATATCACTCTGCCTCTTAATTATCCTTTGTCCCTATCTACATATACCTATTATAAATTGCTAGATTCTGTTAATTAGTCACCACCTAACATCTGCAGTACTTTTTCCTTCTGCTTTACCTCTACTATCCAATTAGTTACCTTGCATAAACTAATTAGAACGAGAGTGTTGGGTTATTTTATTTCTGTCCTTCTATTCCACCCTCATTGCTTCTCCAACACTGTCTACTTGTTCAGTGATAATCATCTCAGTTTCTATCCTAGTTTTTACTGTTTTTCCTTGTTATTAAATTTTATTGCCTTCCTACTGCACCATGTTCCTCCTATGCCTCCTTACTATACTGCTTTTCTGTCCTTCTACTCCCTCATCCTGTCTCATTCCAATTTCACCTAGACTTCTCTCTCCCACTAACACTTCTTCCTTATAACACTACTCTTTGCCCATCAGTCACAATCTTTTTCAAATCTCTCCTGTTCTCTTTGTCAGATTCAAAATCTTTCACTACTCTGTATAAACACCAAACACATTGTAAATAAATCCGCAAGTTCTATTTGACCAATAATATCTTATAACTCAGCAGATATACACCCTAATCCTGGTCCCAGTAACATTCCCTCTCCATCCTCTTGTCATACTCCTAATTGAACTCAAATGTTTGTCCGTAAATGCACATAATATATGTAACAAAGTCACTGAGTTCCATGGCTAGATTACCCAGTACTCCCTTGACATACTTGCAATCTCAGAAACCTGGCTCAAACCTCACATTAAAGACTCAGAGATACTTCCCCCTGGTTTCAATATACTTAGAGCTGACCAGCCTAAAAAAAGCTGGAAGTGTTGCAATAGTTTATCCTAGTTGCTGCTCCCTCACCTGTGTAACCATCCCATACCTACTTTTGGCAAAGCTGAACTAAACATGTGTATCTTCAGCTTAAACAAACATAAAAACCTCTGCATTATTACTGTTTACATACCCTCTGGAAACAATGTATCTACTGTAGAAGATATCTTTATCTTTGGTATCATCCAGCATTTCTCATGAAACCATAAAAATAATATCACAAAGAGGGAATGTAGAAAAGAAGATTAGTAAAGTAGAAGTTAAAAAAAATAGAAGTTGAAGTCATGGAATGCCTGCAAAGTGAAGGATTTGATGTAGAAAGTCTAACACAGGTTACATCATAGCATCATGGAACAAGCCCCCAAAGTAAGGAAAAACAGGAAGATCAAGAGACATCTAAAGAAGAAATATGGACATGGGAAAGAAAAAGAGATTTAATATGGAGTTCTCATATGAAAGAGCAATGAATGGCATAGGATGAAATTGAAGAGAATGTGCCACAGGAAGATGTAATAGAACTTTCTATAGAATGCCCACAGTAAATGGAAAACAGAAAATGTACCCTCAGTCTAGAAGAAACCAAGCTAAGGGAAGAGTTGCTTGACTTAATAGAGATAGATTGACATATTAAGATCAATGAAAGAAATAGACTGCAGAAGGTCAATAAAACCCAAAAAGTCAGAAGTTTGACACAGTAATTAGGACTGTCCATATAGATTCATGCGATATAACATAAGTAACCAGGATATATTACTGTGCAGCTAAATTAATAACTGATAGTTCTACCACAAGAACACAGGGTAGTGAAGGAGAGAAAGGGGAGAAATCGAATACCATCATGGAAGTATCGTGTAGAGAAAACTATAAAAGCAACTAAGTCAAGAAGTGTCACTACTAGAAGAGTATAGAAGAGGGAACAGAGCAACAAAAATACTCAGAAAGATAGACGTGATGAAAGCAATCCGCAGTATTAGAAGAAATCAGGATCTATCTTGCACTATCGCAAATAAACTAAAAATCTCAGCACAGGCCGAAAAACTTAGAAGATACGTAGATAAATATAAAGGAAAAGTACAAAATAAGCAATTTATTGATGACCCAAAAAAGTTTTATAGAGAATTAGGAAATAAGGTAAAAGGAATTGAAAGACCACCAAAAAACGAATAAATAGATACATTTTGGAGAAGTATCTATGAAGATCCTGTGGAACATAAAGATGCTAAATGGTTAGAAGAAGTAAAAGAAAGAACAAGAAGTTTAAAGTTACAGGATATGAAATGGGATGAAGTAACAACCAGAGAAATTGAAACAAAGTTAAGAAAAGTCTCTAACTGGAAAACCTCAGGCCCGGATGCAGTATCTAACTTCTGGTTAAAAGTATTAACATCTTTGCACGAAGATTTAGCCATGAGTAAGAATTATTTGTATGTGCACCCCAACAAGACACCAACCTGGCTAACAACAGGAAAAACAATGTTCCTACTTAAGAGTGAACCTGCAAGCTACCCTAAAAATTATAGCCTTCCGACAATGGATAAACTATACACTGGAATTGATGCCAACAGAGTTAATAGTCATTTAGAAGAAAACTCAATTATGGCAACAGAACAAAAGGCCAATAAAAGAAAGTTATATGGAACAAAGCATCATTTGTTGTTAAATAAAGTCATAGTGGAGAACTGTAAAAAAGGGGAAGAATTTAAGTATGGCATGGATTGACTACAAAAAAGCATTTGATAGTATCCCACATTCATGGATAAAAGAGTGCTTAAAAATGTATAAGATACATCCTACATTGATCAGTTACATTACAGTGACCATGAAACAGTGGCAGACTACTTTGCAATTAAGCCATGATAAAGGACAAGTTATTATTTCAGGGATAAAATCCAAAGGGGGATATTCCAGGATGACTCTCTGTCACCGCTGCTATTCTGCCTTGCCCTTAGTCCATTTAACTGTCTACTTAGCTTAGATTATGGCTGTAATTTGGCTTCTAGAAAGCAACAAAGTGCAAAGACTTCTCATCTTCTCTTTGTTGACGATTTGAAACTGTATAGCTCATCAGATGAGGAACTGAAAGCACAACTGCAAGTTGTCAAAACTTTTTCAGATGATATAAGAATGCCATTTCGTCTTGATAAATGTGCAAAAGCAACCTTTAAAGCAGGAAGACTGCAGCACCAAGAAAACATCAGTTTGGGACAGGAATGTGATATAAAAGAACTTGAGCAAGAGGGAGTGTATAAATATTTGGGAATTGATGAAGGATCAACAATAAAACATGAACAAATGTGAATAAAACTTAGTAAGGAGTGCTTCAGAAGACTTAAATTAATCCTGAAAACAGCTTTGACATCTAGGAACAGAATCCAAGCTATAAACCAATTTGCTCTTCCTGTCCTAACTTACAGTTTTGGAGTAACTGACTGGCCCAAAAACATGCTGGATAGATTAGATAGGAAAACAAGAATGATTCTTCATGCTCACCAAATGATTTATAAAAATCAGTATATACCAAGATTATATATTCCCCGTTCTGAAGGAGGGATGGGCCTCCTTGAAACTGATTACATGTATAGATCTACATTTCATGGGACTCCATATATATCTGCTGACCTCACAAGACCTAAATATAGTGAAAGTTTTGAAACATGAGGAGAATAAATCTAAGATGGCTTCCCTGCTTAGGCTAGCAGAAGAATATTGGCATTAAGCAGGAATGGAAATCAAACCACAAATAGTTAAAAATCAGGCAGCAGTTGAATGCGCCAAAAAACAAAAGAAAGAATATAAGGTGAAGGACCAGGATGAGAAGGCAAGAAATATGGTAAAAGCATAAATATAGTTCCAAGTATAGAAACCTTCTTGAAGAACCTCATGTCAATCAGGAACAAATGCAGGAATGGTTAAGGAGAGGTGAATTTAAACCAAGAGATGAAAAGTTAATATTGGCAACCAAAGATAGTGGGCTACGTACACGTTGGTTTACAAAGTCCATTGAACATGTGGGAGAAACAGACAAATGTAGGTTTTGTAAAACAGAATTGGAAACAGTTGCGCACCTCATTGCTGGTTGCGACATACTGAAGGCAGAAGGACTGCATGCTGAAAGGCATAATAATATGATGAGACTGTTGCACTGTGGATTGTGCAAACATTGTGGTAGTGAAGTGGCTGAAAAACACTGGAAATATGAGCCACAAAACGTCATAGAAAATTATGAAGTCTACATCACATGGGATCACCCATTGCCAACAATTCAAAAGATAGATGCCAGAAAACCAGATACAGTGGTCCAGGAAAAGAAGACAAAAGTAGCATTGATCATTGAAATTGCTACACCCAGTGACTACAGTGTTCTGCTTACAGAGAGACACAAAGTCATAAAATGTCAGGATTTGCAAGCAGAAATGAGAGCAATGTGGAAGAAAGATACCAATAGTATCCAATAGTAGTAGGAGCAACGGGTCTTATAAAAAAAGAGTCTACAATCCTATTTAAATACGCTACCAATACATGTAACTCCATACAAATTGCAGAAGGCGTCATTACTGGGTACATTGTGGGAGCTGTGAAGAGCACTTTTGGCTGATGTCAAAGAGTGAAACAGTACTAATTTCATAAACTTTAATCATACTCTGACTTAGGAATGGGGTCCATTCCCGTCATGGTATTAGAAACCCAAAAGATTTGGAGAAATTAAAAAAAAAGGGTAAAGTCATAATCCTAGGGGACGTTAACACTGATTGGCTGAAACTAGTGTCACACTTCCCTGGTAATAGTATTAACCTTTTTGGCTTTTCAACTAATAGAAATTGTACTACAACAGGAGATGTTTACTTGACTAAATATAAGGCATGCCCATCATTTTTCATAGGGAAGACAGAGAGGGCACTGAGAAAAATGAATATATGAGCACAACTACAATATACAATATTACTGGAAGTAATGCCAGTGCTGTATACAAACACTGTTGCCTATGTCAGGGGTTCAAAAGTTTCAGCTTTGGTATTTGATAAAATTGTTACTAACCCTTGAGGAGGTGACTGGGAGAGCAAACTTGAATTTAAGGAATTTTTTTGGCAGCTCAAACTTAACGTCAGTGCACCACCATGGTTGAATGAAACCATTTCTATAAAACCTTTTTTAAAATTAAGGGCAGACAACTTGTAAACACTTAAGGGATTTGGATATTTTAACAAGTTTGTATTTTTAAACTACACTGTTTTTTAAAATGTTTGGAATTTATCAGTAAGAACAACTATTCTATATATTTTAACAAATCTTACAACTGATGCATTATTTTATGTGGGAAGTTTGTGTGTTTTCAGGAAAAAGTGTTAATTAATTTAATTAATATTCTTAATTATTAGAAAACTGAATGATTGTTTAAGTTGTTGGTTTATAAAAGGACTGTGGGTTACCTTTGGAATTTATTATGACAAAGTCTCATCCAAAGGCAAAAGCACCCAATCAAATTTTTCAATAAATTTCGTTATTTTCTTTCTATATATTTTGGATCTTCAATTTTGGTTTACTTGATACATCTGCTTCTACATTAGAAAGACTATATGGTTGATTCATAGTTGTTTATAGCGTATCATCACTGAACAAAGTTTCAAGTAATACATCGCCCTACCTATTTCAACAAATCAAACCAGTTGGTTTCATTATAGACTGGATTTTAGTCTCTCACCCAACTAACTTTATTCAAGCTGTAATACTTCCTGACACTATTAGTGCCCATCATCCTACCAGTACTACTAGATTTGTCTCTCTTCCTGTCAAAGGACATACTTACAAGACCATCCATGACCTAACCCACTTATCTTTACAAATAATGGAAACACAAACAGATGGACTCACCACGATGCAGCACAAAACAATAAACTTATAAAATGCGAACAAAATCCATTTATTCACGAACAACAGCAATAAAAACGTATATAAGCGCTTTCGCATAGAGACTTCTACGCTTCTTCAGATATAAATTAACTACATATCAGAAAGCATTATATACAACTTTTGGCGCTAAAATACATCAGTTAAATTCATCAATTAAACAATCACTAGGATGATCAATTTGTTCAACCATCAATTAAGTAGTGCATTAAATGATTAAATCTTCAGTAAGGCAAGCAATGTTCTCAGTGAACGAACAAAAACACATAGTAAGATAACTTAATGCTGCTGGCAACTAAGCAAATCTGTCAGTTTAGCATGATAAAAGCTTCAATTAGAAATCCTTCACTATGCAGAAAACACACACCGAGAACAATACATTTCTGTAAGCCACCTTTCCTAGGCACTGAGAGTCCACGCTCTCACCTAAAAATGCTGTACTTAATATAAAGATAATAAATACTAATATATAAATAACAAGTGTGTCAAATATTATTGTATTATTATAAAATGTCACCATCATTTTGCAATCAAACATATATATATAAACTTAAAAACTTAAAAACTATAAAGAAATATGTCGGATAATCAAAGATATACAAAACATGACATACTAGATGAAAAAAGACAATAATTCAAGCTCATCTACTCAAGTGTGAACACATTACGTTGAGAATCAGCGTTGAAAAAGATCACACAAGCATTCTAAACTTCTTTTAAATATGTTTTAAATACTCTATACATAAATATGTAATTCAAACCAATCATCCTTCTCAATCTAAATTCATCCTTCAAAGTCTAACCAAAAAACCAAATGCACATAAAAACATGAATACCAGTTTCGGGTGTAGCTGTCAAGCAACACAAATTCCGAAAGCACGTGTATCGCGCTTCAAGAATAAAATAAGCATGAAGCATCAAATGTAACTTGAATACTTTACAAAACAACATAATAAAAGTGTGTTGTAAGATGTAAACAGTATAGTCTAGTACTACTAACACATTTCCGTTATCTTTACTAATACCTTAAGCTCTGTAAAATGAACTTTCCTTAAAAACGTACCACTAGATGAAGCTGTTGATAAGTTCACCTCTATATTTCTAAGGATGTTATAGCTTAGCTCCTCCCAGAAGGAAAGGAGTCAAAACCAGTTTTTGTCCTTGGCTCTCTTATCAAACTAAATCCCTTATGCTAAACAGAGATAAGGCCTGAAAAAAAGTATTTGAAACAAAAATCACAAATTAACTTCCTACATTATAGAGAACTGTGCAATCTTGTCAAAAAACAGGTAAACCAATGCAAAAAACAATACTACTCACACCCTCAATATAACAATAATTCTAATCCAGACAAATTCTGGCAATCTATCAGGAACATTTTGTACCCTGGAACCAATTCAGTGCCACAACCCTCCACTAACCACACTCATTCTGACACAGCTTCCCAATTCAGTTATTACATTGATATCACTGCATCCATTGTCAACAATTTCTGTAACACTACTATTACGTTATTACCTTCTTCTACCTCCCCTCTCTCTCATTTTTCCCTAAAACCCATCCCTACATCCCTTATTAAAAATCTACTGAGTAAACTGAAACATTGTCCTCCTTCTGCATACAGTCTTCCCAATGAGTTTCTAAAAATCGCTGCTAATTCCATAGTCTACCCTATCTCTGTACTCATTAACAGATCTATCAGTGAAGCCTATGTTCCTTTCCTCTGGAAAAAGTTCTTTATTTTCCTACTCCATAAAGGTGGGGATTCCACAGAAATATCTAGCTATAGGCCTATTGAAATACTGTCTCCTCTATACAAAATTCTTGAAAAAATGCATCCACAAACAACTCCTTCATTACTTACTTGACAATAGACTTCTTTCTTCCACTCAGCATGCATTCAGGCCTGAACACAGTATGAACACTGCTCTTTTATCTTTCACTGTCAGTAAAGCTAAAGACATGGGTACGCTTGTCTCATTTCTATTCCTCAATCTTTCAAAAACTTTCTATACTGTCTCACATACTAAATTGTCATTACAGCTATCCTCTCTTGGCTCAACAGATAATACTGTACAGTGGTTCTCCAGTTATCTGTCCAACAGACATCAGTTAGTTAAGTGGAACAGTAGTCTATTCCCTTATCTACCATTTAGCACTGTTGTACCACAGGGATTGATTCTGGACTGACTCCTGTTTAATATATTCATTAAAAATCTTTATACTGCCTCCAAACATGCAACCCACTCTAATCAATGTAATATTTCCCAACAGTAACACACACTCCTGTTTACCACCCATGACTCTCTCTGAAAGTGTCTTAATTTGCCCCCTATAACTATCAAATTGCATCTCTACAAGCAACCCACTACCCTCCTAACATTTTCTAATCCTTATTTACAAAAAAAATAAAATCGAAGTTAAATAATATGCTGCTAACATAGGTTATTTTACTATTCCTCCTCACTCTACTAGCCTTTTGGCTTTCTTGATATGCGACTCTTTCTAGCTGCGGGCATTGTGTGTTGCTGACGTTTTACCTGTGACCTTACCACAGCATTCCTCACAATTTCACTAACATCATGCTATTAGAAATGCAGTTCTTCTTGTTCAGTGTCACAAAGCCTGCAGAATATTGTCTGATTTTCTCATGCAGACTGGTCTTCCATTATTTTCTGCTCACGATGTATGTATGTGCAGTGCAGTTACCTGTACAAGCAGTGTCACATTGCAGATGCCACCATTGATCCAAATGTATCACTTTCTCTTGTATACATTGTACAGGCACTCTGATCCAGTTCTGTTTGCTAGAGACAAACAATAGCAGTTAATTTGTCTGAGGAAAATGCTTTGATAGTGTTAAAGTGCTTGCTTTCTTTGATGTGATCTAGAAAGTCAAAGAAACCCCTGGGATTCAGAAAGGATTGTCATAAGCATCCAGGCCCTTGCAGTAGCTCTGTCATGATTTAGAGACCACCCTGCCATACTGATTTTATGTGAGTGGAATCATCACCGTGGAGGGTGGTCCAGCTGGCCATGGTATATGGCGAGGCAATCCAGGAGAGCAGCTGAAGCTAAATTAATTACTTGCCCTCCCCTGGAAGCAAATGCAATTATCTATCTACACTACCAAGGGATTCAAAGAATTTCTTGGCTGCATAAATTGTCGCAATTGGCCAAGAAGTTTAACTCAGCCCAAAGGCCGTGGTCACTCATTGATGTCAGCTGGTGAAGCTGCATTGCAGGTAAGTTCAGCAAAGTTCATTGGAGATGTGGTTGTATGTGTTTGGGTGTGTGTTTATGGGTGTGACAGTGTGTGTGCATGTCAGCAGGGTTATGAATGAAGTTAGATGACTGTGTACGTATTTTAGTGTGTATGCTGCCAGGGTTTTTGCAGCAGAGGGGTTAGGTGCTGGTTTGAGAGTGTGGATATGTGTGCTTGTGCATGTTTTGGAATATGGATGAATGTATCTGAGAGTCTGATCAAGTGTGTGCAGGGGTGTGTATGATGTTTAGAGTGTGTGTGTGTGTGTGTGTGTGTGTGTGTGTGTGTGTGTGTGTGTGTGTGTGTGTGTGTGTGTGTGTGTGTTTGTGTTTGTGTTTGTGTGTGTGTGTGTGTGTGTGTGTGTGTGTGTGTGAATGTCTAAATGTGTATGTGACTTTGCAGGCTGTCTCCAATGTTGTTGTTAAAGCATTCTGGACAATACCAAAAATAATCAGGAACAAAAATGTACACAGTCAGGGACAGCTTTTAAATATTACTCTAATTCATTTAAAACAACAGGTTTTTCATCAGTATGCACTTGTCAAAGATAGTCTGTTGCTGTCCCCTTTAGGCTTTCAAGTATTGGCTAAAATATTATCCTCCCCACAGAGCCTTTTGTACAGAATGCCAAACTTCCAGCATAGCAAAATCTACTCAAGGAAATCTAAAGGTGTTACTCCTCAATCCCAGGAGTCTAAACAATAAGTTCCACTCCCTCCAAGCTCTCCTTACCCTGTAGAATTCAGACATCTATGTTGTTACTGAGACATAGATTAAAACCACAGAGAGTACCCTGGCAGTGCAAGGCTTCAAGTGCCTTCCACACACTTAGACCAGCAACTGCACAGGCAGTGACTAAAGACGGAGGTGTCTTAACCTACATCAGTAGTAATCATTACTCTAGGCTGGTTAAACAGAGTGATACACTAAAGTTCCTCCGTGTCCAGATTACCACTGACAATGTCCCATGCCATGTCCTAGAAAGCTACAGGTTACCCTCTAGGGGTCATGAAACCTATAGCTGATACATAGACATGTTGGATACATTCACAATTCAACCAAATACCATAATCATGAGGGACTTTAATTATCCCTCTATAAACTGGGAATCTTACATGATTCCAAATTTGCAGGTGCAGAGATTCCTAAATTTTATAAACACAGCCTTTGACTAGATATTGTATATGTCTACCAGAGGCACAAATATACTGAACCTGGTATTTTCAAATGTGGGAGAAGTCTGCCCCCCCATGTCATGACCTCTCTGGTAAGTTCAGACCACAAAGCAGCCTCTTTCAAAATAAAAAAACAGTTCTGTAACCATAGTAAACCCTGTCACAATTAGGAACTACTTCAAGGCAAGCTACCTTTTATTAAGTGGTATCCTTTCAAATTTTCAGCCCTTCTAAACCCAAAATAACACAGCAGCCTATGTTGAATTGGTTACAGAAGATGGATACAACTAAGTCAGTGATTGCACAGAGACAGCTATGCCTACCAGAATTAAGCCCAAAACTAACTTAAGAAACAAAACACCCTGGTGGATTCCCAAATTAAACAGGTTGTGCAACAATAGTAACACCCACTCTAGTTTACCACCCAAGACTCTCTCAAACTGTCCTACTCCTTGTCCCCTATAACTGTCACATTACATGTCTACAACCAACCCAGTACCCTCCTGACATCTTCTAATCCTAATTTACAGCAAAGATAAATCCCAAGTTAAATAAAATGCTTTTAACTCCGATTATTTTACCATTATTCCTCACTCTACTAGCCTTAATCACCAATTATCAAACCAACCTCCTTCAAATTCTTAGGACTTCAACCAGTCCGCACACAGAATATCAACACCTATCCAGCACATTTCTCCTTAACACCCTATTTCACAAACAAACCACATCTGATTTATTTATCTATAAATATCTCAAAACTAAGTATCCAAATTTACGTTCAAATACCAAACCAAGACCAAAATATAACTGGCCACACTCTTCCCTCTGAAAAATATCAGTTCAAAAATTAGTGGAGATGAGACATTCACCCCAACGCAGGTAGCACTGTTCCTAAAACCATCACTTCCACCCCCAAAATAAACCAGTCACCAAGTATATCTCAGCAAAAAACATAACTCAAACTCACCTTACTAAATATGAACCTAAGAAATATGTGCAGTAAAATCCAAGACATACATGCCTACCTTGCCACATACACTCCTGATGTAGTCAGAGCTACTAAAACCCGGTTAAAAAGAAATAAAAGATAATGAGATCAAACCCCCCCCCCCCCCCAGTACAATATACTCAAGCATAACAGACAAAATAAGCATGCAGGTGGTGTAACAATCATTTATAAAAGTTCTCTAACCATCACCTTACTTCCACAGGAAATACCCACATTTAACAGTGCTTAACTTCCAATAACACTTCTAAAAACAATACTATCCCCTGGATTTACTAATCTTACACAGAAGCGCCAGTCTAAGAGTATGATGGCAGCGCACCATGCATATTAATGAGGGCGTGCTGCCTCAACTCTAAAGCTTACACAGAGCGTGGACGAGTGTAGGGGGCATGTCGGACAGCCAAGCAGTCCAAAAATCCACACCCCTGCAATGAAGAAATGCCGCAATTTTGAGTTACATGAGTGAGTCCGCTCACATGTGCACAATGTAACACTACACTCCCCCATATATTAAACAACTGACAAAATTAAAAATAAAAAGAATTTTTTTTCTTCCGATATAGCTGCCCATATTTGCGCGGGTTTGCATGGGTTTGCCCATTGCTTAGCAACAGTTAGCAGCTTAGACACCAGAAGAGGATAATAAGAAAAATATATGCAAATTAAGCAAAATAGCGATAGCGTAGTGGTTAGAGCCTTTGCACAAAGAGGAGGCATTCCCGATTCAAGTCCCACTACTGCATGTTCCATTTTCTGTGGGAAATCTGTATACAAAAATATTTCCTGACATTTTTTATGTATACGTTTTGTAAAAAGTATTGAAATGTTAAATGTAGTAGTGAACGAATTATATATATATGAAAGTGAAATGGTTATGCATTCTGAGGCATGAAAACCCTATTTTAAACAATATAAAGCACTGCTAAGCACATTTTACCATTATTGAGCATATTTAAATGCAATTGCGCGTAGCTGTGCACAGCGCTAACCAGTGCAAACGCAATGTATTTGCGCGTAGCTGTGCACCACACTAACCAGCTCAACGTCGGGCAACGTCGGACAATGTCGAGCAACGTAGAGCAATGTTGAGCAACGTTGGGCAAAGTCGGTTAAACACGCTCACACCTCATTTACTGTACCTTAACCAGTCAGGTCTGCCCAGCAGGAAAATAAAAAGCAGTGACAGGGCTCAAACTCAGGATACTGTGCACTACAGTCACAGTACTTAACCACTAAGCCATGACAGTATTTCATAAACATGCACTTTCAACAGACACATATCTATCAAAGGAATTTTAAATATTGCCAACATCAGCTAACCAGGCGTGCCTACAGCTGAGTTTTTCCAAAACTGGCCAATCACAAATAAGTGCGGGAAATTAGGCATATTTAAGCTCCACAGGTGGAAATACTTGCAATAACTGGTTGTAGCTTCCTTCTGCAGTCAGCATGGCCGGTGTTGGAGAAGGCACTTGATTTAGAGCGCAACGCTGGGGCATCCAGGAGTCCAAAGTAATGGCTTAGCTCCTTGTCCACAGTCATGAGGAAAGACTCCTGCGGGGCCAGTACCAGGGTACCCAATATAAAACGGAGGCCTGGAACAGTCTTGCCCATGATCTCACAAGTACCACTGGTGTTCCTCAGACTGGTGAGCAGGTCAGGCACCATTATTCTGACCTGAAGCGACGTAGGGAGGATCAACTGGACCAGTGGATCCAGGAATCCCATACGATGCCTAATGCCCCAGTACTAAGTAGCCATTGTATTAAGTAGTTAAGAATTGCTATGCTTGTCTATACTATGGATAGGTATGTCTATATATCACTGCATTTACTTCACAGCTGCAGGTGTCCGGGCTATGAACCAGAAAACCCATGAAGATAGGCTGCAAAGGCTGCATCATCAGGCAGGTTAGTAATTATTCTGCATGTATTGTTATATAAAATAAATGAGAGAGCCTTCAAAAAGTCTATTAACCCATTAAATAAAGATGTAATAATCCTTTAATAAATGTATGATTCATGGAGTGTGTCTGTGTCATTTTCTTTGATATGTTGTTGTACTGTTGCATTCTACAAATAGTAGTGTTGTATTAAGCAGTGTCAACCCACACTTGGGTAGGCCCACATAACATGGATGAAGGGAGTGCCAGTAGCTTGTATGCATATGTACAGCCCTCAACTGTTGGTTCACGGCCAGCATGTACAGGTTAATCTGGCACATGAGTAGCTTGATATTGTGTTCCCCAGAAATGTCAGTGTGCTGCCAGAAATGTAGGGAGCTGTTAACATATAACTGATACTTTCACCTGAACATATCTAGATAATTATATGAAAGTAGATCTGTCAGTGTACCATCTTAGCAATAGTGTGTTTGAGCAACTCTCAAAATATGTTGCAGTAACATCTGCATCTTGGACAGTTTGTATGTAAGATACAGCTCATGTATATAATGATGTAGCAAAATCCAATTGCACAATATAAGGACATTGGGTAGTGTAATAATACATGTAAGGGACATATAACTTCAGTTAATAGGAATGTAGTGAAAACTAGAAGGATATATAAGTTAATTGAGCTATCTTTTCCCACCCTACTGTATGTGCATAAAAAATGCAATTCCACACCTCAATCGGTATGTCTAATCTCAAAAAATTTGTTGGGACATATGTCCTATTGGTTTATAAATATTTGCATTTATTTCTATGCATGTACCCTGTTAAAGTACCACAATATTGGTGGCCTGTTGCCATCAATTCAACCTGCATGATGTTGTAATGTCCACTAATGTTCTATATATGCATGTGTTATGCTTGCTTTTCAACTGTTGAAATTCTGGTGTGTTGGTTTAATGGGAATAGTTCTGCATGCTGTTATAACTAATTGGGAATGCTGTTGACGGTTAATAACCCATATCTTTATTAAACTCTTCAAAACACAGTTCGTATGGGAAGGCCAGTCCCAGCGGACCCACCTGTCCCACTTCAGCTGGCCATGGCACCTGGCACCAGCAGATCTGGTGCCCAGCCTGGGACCTCGTCTTCCATTGGCCCTGTGCCACCTTCGGGTGGAAGTGCTGCAGGGGTTGGGGCTCGGCCCCCCCCGTGCAAGCGTGGGCGGAGGGGCACCTATCACCCTTCGAACGGTCCGGGCTGTGGTGCGTAAAGAGATTGAACGTTCTGTTGCAGAACCTCTACGCCAGCTTGAGGCCCAAGTGGCGCAACTCCAGGGTCAGCCTGCCTCTCCTACACAGCCCCCAGCACAGCCACCCTCTGGGCCATGAAGGTGCAGTGGTGACAGTCCATGGGTGGGGACCTCAGTCCCACTGTTTCCATCTGGGGGCTCATGGGCTTGCGATTTCCAAACATCCCTCCCCGTCAAAGATGTTCACCCACCACATGTGTCATATACCCCCCCTGTGTGCATCTTGTTTGTCTTGTCTGTTTACCTCCTCAACCTACCTCCCCAAATATACCTACTTCCCCTACCCCACATTCCACTCTCACCTGAAAAATAAAAGGGGGGCAATCTGCTCCCAAAAAAAAAATTACACCCCATACATAGCTGCCCATTTTGCACAAATGTCCACTGGACACATTAAATGTTATTTAATTGGCATTACAACATGCTTTGTTGTCCTCACCCCTCTCTCAGGGATTGAAGGGTTCATATCTACCTCCAAATTTATAGCATATGCACAACTGTTGCTGTTGAGGAAATGGGCAGCTATGGACCTTCCCTACACCCGTCCTGCACTTCCCGAGCTATTTTCCATACTGTTTTTCCCTCTTTGTGCCCCTTTTTCACCACTTTCCTATCTCCCCATTTTTCTTTTCTTTCAAAGAAATTAGCGCAGGGAGTAAGCACTATTAAGCAGTAGTTAGCGGGTTTGCGCAAGTTTGTGCTTGTTTGTGCTTGGCTAAGCAATGCTCAGCAATGCGCAAACCCGTGCAAACCCACTTACAACTGCTTAAAAGTGCCTTAGTCACTCTGTATGTGAGGGCCCTTGTTCTACTCAGGAGCAAAATAAAACACCTCTGTAAGTCTCGAACCCTGGACCTTGCAAACACTACACAGCATGAAGTACCACTAAGCCACGGTAGATATACATCAAGTTGGTGCTTAAATAATTATATCATGCATCAGAATGAGTGAATGTAAAGGAAAATTAGGAATACCATACCACACAACTTGTTCTGTGGATGTTGATCAACAGTTGTTGTGGGATTACATTACATGACTGTGATAAGAGAAGCAGCCATTCTAGCAGAAAATAATGTTACACCATCACTTTACAACCCCACACAGTATCACAGCAGGACAAACACTGGCATATCTGTTTAGGGCAGAGGCCATACCTCCCAACTGTCCCTAATTTACAGGAATGTCCCTGATTTTGACACAAATTTTAGCTCTGTCCCTCTGAATCCCTCCTAAAACTAATGACTTTGGCCAGAAAGGTGGTGAATTACACTTAATGAATAATGACAATAATTAAGAGTTAGACACTTATTTTACTTCAGAAAAGGTGTATTAATTCATATGCTCTGATTCTCTCAATGTTTCAACTTAATGGCACTAATATTTTAAAGGTGTCCCTGATTGTCCCTGACTTTTTCTTGACATTTCCCTGAGTCTGTTCAAATATGTACCTGATTGGTTGAGAGGTCTGGCAGAGGCAGAAACACAGAGGCATATTAGCCTTTCTGCTGTTACACACTGTGCAAATAGCTTTGGAAGGAGTTTCGGAAGCATACCCTTATGTAGGAATACAACACTGAAATACAAATGGATGTAACCATGTACTGGTAGCAACCAACTGTAAGAATGCCATTGCTCTATTGCTGAAAAAACCTGTGTGGTGCACAGACAAAAAATAACAGGCTATTCTCTGGTTATCATGTGGATAGCTCCACAGTTAGGAGTTACGCAGACTACTTGCCTTGATAAACTAACATGTACACAGCAACCCTGCAAGTCCAGCAAGATAAAATCCACATAATACTACTTACGCTCTCAATACTTCTGCAACCCTACCCAAGTGTAGAATATACCTGTGTGTGCAGGGTCTACCAAGGATGTAGGTAAGCATACTCACAGTACTGAAATGTGTCCAGGTTTCCTGAGCAGCGTGTGCTAATGTCAACACTAAAAAGCACAAACTGTTTAGAACTGAGTAAATGAATATTCACAGTATAGCAGTTCACAAACAATTCTTGTGCCAAAGGAATACATCTCTATAACTAGCTTTGTATGGCAGTTAATTGTAACAGTTGAAAATAAAGTACATCTTTCCATGTATCTTGGGGTAGCATTTTGAGGGGTGAGTACATTTCTACACTGACAAGTGGGTACTGGAAGCAGCAACATTAGGTCTGAGTACAAAATGTAAATCTCTGGCTACACCCCTGGCTTCTGATATAATAACTATACCAACCTTCTGTCTTAAACAGTGATGTCTACTCCAAACAAGGATGATCTCCATCTTGGAAAGCTGAAAGGGCCACGCCTACATGAGTCAGCAATTTATAGTACTGGGTGATTACTGCAATTACTACACAGCAGGCTGCATGCAATTAACAAATGGTGGCCACTAATTGGTGCAGAAGCCATCACATGCTCATGTGCAAATTCCTACAAAAGCAGGCTGCAATCTCTGCCAACAAACTCAATCACTCTATTGCAGAGACTAACATAGAGAGAGAGAGAGACAGAGAAAAGGAAAAATAAATATTACCAAATTATACAAAGGAAAGGTATGTGACACATATGTATTTACTGGCATTTAGTAGATGTTATGTGGCAGCAGTACTTTATGCACAGATGTTCTGCTTAACTACTGCTATAGACAATACTGTATGTACCTGTGGGCAGTGGTACATACCTATGAAATGTGTAGCTCAGCATTAAATGTCAAAGATCTGATCCATGTTATCTGTGTTCTGTACAGTAGTGTGGCCAATGGCTGTTGGGTGGATTAGCGCTGACATTATATAAACATGGATGTGACAGAACAACACATGCATGATAGTCATATTAAAGTGTAGCTTAGCATTGGCAACTGCTGTAGCAGTCTAGTATGCTTATCTAACATCTGTTGCCATATATACCCACCCTAATGTTAGTCTCTGTTCATATGTGACACCTGTTTGTGATGCAGCAAGGCCCTGTGAGGTCCATGGACTTACAACAGTGTGGACCATAGGTTCATAGGTTCATAGATTAGTACTAGGCTAACTGCCCTTGAGAGCCATTTTAAGCCTAGCCAATTATCCCTTGTGAGACTCAAACCCTGTACCTTGTGTTTGCAAGGCAAACACCTTAACCATAAGGCCATCCTCCCAACCCCACACACATGTGGAGAAATATATATATGTGTCATATATATTCACATTTGTATATGTGCATAGAGCAGGGGACATATTGCAACTGTTTGCAAAGGGGGAGATATATATGTTGATGAAGATTAGTATGTGCATATTTGTATGTAGGTTTTAGTGTGTGACAAAAAAGACAGCATACAGTGCTGGTATATGACATGTGGTGGTTAAACACTGTGGGTAGTTTGTTCAGTTTGCAATGTTGAAGCCAGTAAGGCCTGCTAAAGCTACCTGGGCTGTGAACATCTTCAATGCATTTATCCCAAGACTGTGAGATTTTATTACATTACTGTACACCTTACATCCTTTGTATAATTGATATTCTCACTATGAAAGGTGAAATGTATATGTGCCTACATATATATGTATATGTAGACAAATGGATGTGTATATGTATATATATATATATATATCTATATATATATATATATATATATATATATATATACATATATACATATATATATATATATATATAAATATATATATTTATATATACTCATACACACCTACATCTACTTGTTGCAATAGATTCTCTGTACTGTTGACTGACCGTGATGGTCAATATGATTGTGAATACGTCAATGATATGTATCTGTGGGATAGCTTAGTGGGAAACTGTTTATGTTATGGTATTATGGGTCCTTGCTTTGATCCTAGTAAAAGCTGTGTATTCTGTTGCTAGGCAGAGCAAGTGCTATTGCATACAGTGTGATTAAGTCCCTTGGTTTTAACTAGGGTGTGTCATTGGAGGCTAAAGCACTACAGCTATGATTATTGATTGGTACCGATGTTGAATGCAAATCCTGTGTGTACTGTAGTGCTAATTTAAGCTCTGGGCCTGTACAGCAAAGTATGGTATATGTCCACATTGCTTGCATCCACTGTTTTGTGTGGTCCCTGTATTCATCACAGATTACATTTCTCAAGATTAAGGTTGTGTAAGTAGTGACACACAGTACTGTATAGTACACACTGAAAGCTTATCTGTGTTGTCATACCTTTGTGTCCTGTAATTATGTCTGATGTGTGTGTGGGTATGTCTGTAACATGTCCTTTGACATATGTGTGGTAATACATATAACTGCGTATCCAGCAACAGTCATAGTGTACTACAGCAGTATGTGACCTATATTCCCAATTGTGTACATATTTTGGCCACAGGTTTGGCATTAACAAGTTGCGTGGTATAATAGTAATACATTTATGGGACCTTACACTGATTATGATGGATGATATATTTCTTTACACATCAGCTTGATGTATATCTGCTGTGGCTAGGTGGTGCATCGTGTTGCAAACAGTGTGCCAGATACTCTTGTATAGTCTTATATAGTGATTTTATTTTGTTGCTGTGCAGAACATGGTTCATTAGATAGAGAGTGAGCAAGGCACTTTCAAGCAGTTGTGGGGTGAGCAGTGATAAGTGGCAGTTACAGTGTTTCACTCTCGGTTAGCTTACAGGTTGCTCTATATGGCAGTTCAGTGATATCTGTACTGTATAATGTTAAATGTGCCATATGACTTGCTCAGACATATTTTTGTATTTATGTCTTCCAGGGATCATGGCCCACCACAGGAACCTGAGTTACAGTAGTGCTGAAGATGATATCATTACTAGCAGTATGACTCAGCACTACCATCTCATGTTCTCACAAACCAGCCAGGACCAGCAGGAGTGTACTGCAATGTGGTAAGATGTTGTCCACAGGGTCAATGAGGTAGGCCTGCATAACTGGACATATGAGCAGGTACGCCACCACTGCAGTGATCTTTTCAGACATGTCCGTCAGCATGCCGCTGATGTGCGTAGACAACAGCTTGCAACAGGAGGTGGTGTTAATATCCACCCCCCCCAACAGAGTGGAGGAGCTGCTCATGAGCCTGGTGGCACCTTCCCAACAACAACAGCAGCAGACATACACCATGATGGAGGTTGGAGCAACCCAGCAAGCACACATGGAGCATGCAGGTAACATAGCATATCTGTAGACTACTGTTATCTGTATTGGTAGATCATGCATATGTGCGATCTGGAGTGTGTTGTTCAAAGATGTGGAGCCTGTTGTTGTGCAATACTGATAATTTGGAACATAATCTGTAGCCCTGTGAATGTAAACTGTTGTTGTACTCTAAGATTGGCCACTGACAAACTGTCTCATCTGTATGTAGGTCCCTCTGGGGTGACATCAAGGCAGTGGACAGATGCTGGTGAGTGTGTTCTACATTTATTATTGTAAATAAAAAGTGCATGTCATAGTTAAGGTGTAGGCCATGTTCACATGTAACACACCTACCCATAATGCATGCTGTGCATGTTTGGTGTAATCGCACGCACATCTCACTAATGTGATTAGCTGCCTCAAACACATGCAATACCCAGACCACCTCAAACAAATGTGGCTAGACTGTAGTGACCATTGGATAGGCACAGTTGATACTCAACATGCACATAACATACACATCTATGTCATACACAGAGCATTTTAACATGCTACACATAAGGGATTCTCAAACCCTCTGTAAAGACACATTCCAGTATCCAAAATCTCATCCACGCATTACACATAATATACCTGAGGGTTAGAGGCCTATCCTGGGGCATTTAAATGCTCTGCAACACACTACACATTCATGTCAGGGAATGCTCCTTATTGGCCTCCTTACAAACTTACGTAACAACTGGTTGTGAAATGGTGGCTTTAGCCAAGGTAGTACAGTTCCGGCACAGCATGATTAGTGCTGGTTTGTGAAACATTTGTAGCCTTGAGGGACCACCTGATGCTTCATGATGATGGCCTATGGTACTATACCGCATCCAGTTATTGTAACCACAGTACTACACATAGCTGTCATTGCTACACACCATAATGATGCATGTGTGCACACATATGCACCTCTAAACAGTATGCATACCAATCACCATTTGCACAACTGACACATCTATGTCTTGTGATGCTATTGAGTGGCTAGGTCATATGACACATATTGGGTATGTGTAGTGTTTAAATATGCAGTTGTGTTTTAGCATGCCATGTCATGTATGAGACTGGCATGTCCACAATGTGATCTACACTCACCATAAGTACCGTACATTGAGTATGTGGCCGAATGGTATTCCATGAATTATCCGTGCACCACTAATGATGATGTGTGAATACTCATCATGCATGTGCTAAAAATATGTCCACAATTATTTGCTAAAGACAGAGAGGCTGTAATCAGCATTGGATACCTATCTGACACACAGATACACATCCAGCAATGGTATGTACACCTGTGAGTTATGGTGCACAGTACATCACAGGGTTATGAATACCTGCACAGCAATGTTGTGTCCATGTATGCATTGTGTTCCAGGGGGAGGGCCATCGCCTAATAACAAAACACATGCATCAAAGCCATGTATACTGTTAGTAACAAGGACTGACTACACTTGCACTGCATGCTGTTGAGCAACACATGTCCTGCATGCTGACATGTGTGATATGACTGTTTTGCTTGTGATACTGTACCCCACCATCACCTGCTATTGTGTATGTTCTGTGATCGCTGGTGTTGTGTGTGTCTGCTTTCGGGAGGGGTGTAGTTTTGTGTGTGTGCATGTGTGCATGTGGTCTGAAGTCATGTTCAGGTCTTAAAGTGAGTTTCCTGTTTTCCTCTCACAGCTGGCGAGGTGGGGCTGGTTCAGTACAGCAGGGAACCTGATGTCACTGAGACAGACAGTGATGATGAGGATAGATTGTTGAGGTACAGGCAGGTTTGTCAGGGTCTGTTGTTGGGCCACCAATTGACAGTACACAAGTCTCCACCCCTTCCATGCACACAGTCATACTGCCTGTACATCCATCATCACCTTTGCCCTTAGCTGAGGGACATGTACAGGTGGCACTGGCCAGGACAGTGTGGTATCTATGGCACATGTATCAGGACACAGCAGCCATAGCCATATGTCTGGAACAGTACCACATAGGCAGATGTCCAGGGGTTCTCGTCAGAGCACTGCTGGTCATCATGCCCCTGGCAGATGTGCCACACCTCTTTCTACCACACGCATGTTCCAGGCTGTCATGGAGGCACAGACACGAATGGAGCAGTACACCAGACAGGGGCTAAGGGCACAGAGAGCTCATTACACCTCTGTAAATGACAGTATCCGTGACCTAGCAGGTGCCATATGTAACTACACTGAGGTCATTGATAGACATTGGGGTGAGACATTGGATGTCCTCCACAATGTCATGTCCATGCGTCAGGACAGTGCGGGATGGTTGAGACGTCGACGTGGATGTATGCCAGCAACATCACCAGCTGGAGGTTGCCGTGGACGTCCAGCAAGTCACAGCCACTCCCGTAGTGCCAGTACCAGCCCCAGCAATGTTGGAGGGGCTGTCCATAGACCGTCCTAGCAGACCACGTGCACATGGCTCTGGCCAGTCCCAGCAGGGACCTGGATCCAGTGGACATATGTCAACCTCTTCGGATAGTACCCAATCTGGATTAGTACCTGATACTGTCTGTAGCACCCCTGCCAGGCACAGGTTCCATATTCATGGCCAGAGATGGTGATCTGTAAAGCCTGCCAGGTACATTCTGTAGCTATCTCACAAATCCCCGTATATAGCAGCCACATGGTGGAACACATAAACCAGAAACGTAGGGCAAACACATACCCGCACACATGACATCAACATTGGCCCATAACAGTAGTCATGGCCCTCACACACACACTCACACATACACATGTCGATTGTATGGCTCAGTGTAGGCCTCTGGCAAACCAACAACACACCCTGTGCATATGATGAAACCTGTGCCACCTCCTGTCATCTGTAACATTGATGCAGGAACAGGCTAACATGGTGCTGATGCACAGGGTGACTTTAATAAAGTATAGCAATGGTTGGATGTGTAGCATGTTGTCAGCAGTAAAGTGTAATGATATCCTTGAAGGTGTAGCTGAGCAGGCATGATGCATTAAAGCTGTAATTAGCAATGTTGTATTATTTTCACCAGTGTTTATTCCAATTGTGTTTTGTTTGCTCATGTGCCACTTGGCTGATGTGTGTAGTTGTGTCAGCATGTGTTATACAGTGGACAGTAAGTGTGGGGTGTGTGCAACACACATTTACAGGTGTCCATTTCTGAACATGGTGGAGGTGCACTGTCTGCCTGTACATGCATATTGGAAACATGGGCAGGGTGACATGCCATGTATTGGCCAGTGTTAACACTCCATAGTTTCTATTGGTGGCCAGTATGCATTGTACTACACACATTTTGGAACTTGAGCATGCATGTGTGTGTATGACACGGGTTGACACTGTGCTGTGGGTGATGCTGTTGTTGCTATCTGTCATTGGTTTGCATTACTAAGGTTAACACTGTCCCAGCTGCATAATCCTTTAGTAATGCACACTGTTCACCTACAGGGTTGCATGGACCGTGCTATCACAAACACAAGAAATTCTCACTTATACAGTAAAAGTGCATTAGTCTCATGAACCCCTGCCATAAACTAAATATATAATGGAAGGTGTGAAGTTGTACCAAAAAAGAGTTACATACCAAGAAGGGATAACCTCTCTGGTCAGTATCATTGGGAAAATACAAGCCCTCATTAAACATACAAGGCAAGCTTCAAAATACAAAATGGCAAGGATTCCAAAGACAACACTAAAGCTTTCTTTAGTGTTGTTTATAATCTACAGGGGAAATCTCAAATCAGGTCACAGTTAATGTAAATGGTCACAAAGTACACTTATCTGACTGACATTACCAATTTCTTGTCAGACAGTTTGAATGTGGATTTCACCACCCTGTTGTTACACAAGGGCCACATTTCCAGACCTGAGGAATGTAAAACCTGATGATTCACAGACACACTAGTTAAAATATCTCTTTACCAAAGTCCAAACCACAGTGGCAATGGTACTGGACAGTGTCCCTGACTGTGTCATACGCAAGCTGACATATGAAGTCACCACTCACCTAAGCACTTTGTCCAGATGCAACCTCTATACAGGTTGCATACTTGTGGAATGACGCACGGTAATGGTGTTCATAGTCCACAAGGGTTGAGCTACAACGTCGTCTTCTTCTTCTCCTTTTGGATGCTCCCATTAGGAGTCGCCACAGTAGATAATCTGTTTCCATTTCTTCCTGCCCTCTGCATCTTGTGCTGTCACACCATCCACCTGCATGTCCTCTCTCTCCACAGCCATAAACCTCATCTTAGGCATTCCTCTTTTCCTGTTTCCTGGCGGCTTCATCCTTAGCATCTATTTCACAATATACTCTGCATCCCTCCTCAGCACATGTACAAACCAACGTAATCCTGCCTATCTGGCTTGGTCCTACTAACCTTCAAACCTGGGCTAACCTTCTAATATACTTATTCCTAATCCTGTCCACTCTTGTCAAACCCAGTGCAAATGTTAACATAAATTGATTAAGGGTAGAACTACAACAGATCCTGGAAACTCTCACGCTATTAGCCAGACAAATGTTATCTGGAAGGCTATGGAGCACAGCATTATGGAACTCATTAACAGAGACATTATGAACCTGCAAATACTGCACCATACCCACTTAGGTTCTCTAAAGGCCAGATCATAGCTCCTACACCTAGTAGACTTCAAGCCAGTTAACAAGGCTATAGGTGAGGGAGGTGAGGTCCACACAGCCAAGCTATAGCTCACCAGCAATTCATACCCATCCCACATTCTGGTATTATACATAACCTCAACAGACTGTCCATAAACAATTGTTAGATGATGGATTGACAACTGATGCACAGATGTAGGACACACAGTAACATTTGCAGCCTCCATGTACAATTCTATGCCAGTAACAAGTGGTATTCACCTGCACTCAGTCCTGGGACCACTCCTGTTTGGCATATAGCTTTCTTAGGTACAAGCAAACACAGTAGGGATATGTCTAGCCACGTTTGATGAAAATGCATACTTTGGGCTATACTTTATTCTCCAGATGACACACACATCCTCCAAAAGGGAATCATAGAGACAGATACCTGGTGTCAAACTCATGCTGTAAAGCTATAAGCCAAAGAAAGCATAGTTATTCACTTTTAGAAAACAAAGTATCCCCGGAGTACCACTTAGGTAGTAGCCCCCAAATGTGGAACAGATACTAATGTATACATAGAGCCATGTGTTTAGTCATCTCTCCTTTGATAATCACATTACCAAAGGGTTTTGGAAATCCATCTGTGGAGCACATAAGCAATAAAGGGTTTGCATACAGATCCACAGAGGTTGTTGCACACCTATAATGATTAGTCATCTTTGCCAGAATTTGCTTGCTTTGGAACAGGATTCAAATATACCTCAAGCATAAACCCTCACTCACACTCTTCAATAGAAACCGTGATGAGTGGATGTGAAACAGAAGACGTAGCCCAGGGATCACTGCAGTGGCTAAGCTTGTCATGAGCATACAGAAGTGACTTAAGGTCTGGAAAGCGCCAGCATGCTTTGGCAAAGATAACAGATGCTTTCATGGAGAAAGCAGAGTACCCACCTATGAAATAATTTAGGTCACATGTATGTGTATGGCTTTGCCCCACAGCTACCTTACATGTGTAATGCACATACAGTTGTCATTGTGATATGTCATACACTAGAAAAATCAACACTCCACATTGACCAATGGTGTCACACACACACACACACACACAGTCAGCAAGTGCAAGATTCTAACTACATTATGATACTACAGCAGTATGCATTTACATGGTGCGCTATACACATTACTGGGATTTCACCTTTCCACAGGTATATTTGTAGGATGGTGACATCATCAGACTTGACAAAGATGAGTATACCACTTTTAAGGGGTGTGAGTAGTCTCCAAAAATGTTGCTCCTCCCCAGGGAGACACACACAGTTGGCAAGTGCAGGATTCAAACCCTTACCTAACTACGTTATGATACTACAGCAGTATGCATTTATACAACACGCTATACACATTACTGGGGATTTCACCTTTCCACAGGTATATTTGTAGGATGGTGACATCATCAGACTTGACAAAGATGAGTATACAACCTTTAAGGGGTGTGAGTAGTCTCCAAAAAGGTTGCTTCTCCCCAGGGAGACACAAACACTCACACACACACACACACACACACACGCACAGTTGGCAAATGCAGGATTCAAGCCCCTACCTAACTACATTATGATACTACAGCAGTACGCATTTACACAACACGCTATACACATTACTGGGATTTCACCTTTCCACAGGTATATTTGTAGGATGGTGACATCATCAGACTTGACAAGGATGAGTATACCACTTTTAAGGGGTGTGAGTAGTCTCCAAAAAGGTTGCTTCTCCCCAGGGAGAGACACACACTCACACACAGTTGGCACGTGCAGGATTCAAACCCCTACCTAACTACATTATGATACTACAGCAGTATACTTTTCCACAACACACTATACACATCACTGGGATTGCACCTTTCCACAGGTATATTTGTAGGATGGTGACATCATCAGACTTGACAAAGATGAGTATACCATTTTTAAGGGGTGTGAGTAGTCTCCAAAAAGGTTGCTCTCTCCCCAGGAAGAGACACACACACACACACACACACACACACACACACACACACACACACACAGTTGGCAAGTGTGGGGTTCTTAATCCAAACTAAGTATGTCTTTACACTTCAGCAAGCAATATGGAGTTACAGGGTGCAATACAGACATTACTTGCTGACAGTTTTCCCAAAGGTTTTTTTCACATTTGCTAACCTCAGCAGGCTTATCATACTAGGTGTATTGTATTGTATGCATAGGCCATGACCATATCATATATGGGTTGATGCACCACATGCTGGCACACACACAAGGCCAAACCGGTGGCTAAGCTCTGTCAACCCAATACTGGACAATACAGTCAAGAGGAGAAGGGTCATACAAACACAACACCAACAGTCTCGCATAGACCTACAATATAAGCACCAGCAAAACACACACATAAATACACATTACCATACTCGGAGAATACAAATATTAATCTGAAAAAGAGAGTGTGTCCTCCTAAGCAGACAAGCAAGCAACATGCACCTCCAAGCACACGCCAGAAAACACATAATACACCAAAGCAGTGTGCCTCACAACAGACCCTAAGGCAAAACAACATACCTAACACACTAGTAATAGGTAACTCCATAGTCAGGCACACAGATGTTCCACTCACTCGGCTGGACAAGGGGAAGATTACTGTCAGTTGTCTGTCAGATGCTATGATCCGCCACATAACACAAGCACTTACATCACTCCAGAACAGGTACATGTATGACGTGTTCTTTGTACATGTCAGTGTGAATGATCTGAGACATACCTCCCAGGACAACATGACAAGAGATATATAGTAGCTCTATGATCATGTAGCCCAGGCTGGTATGACCCTGACCTTGAGTAGCATCCTACCTTCACCTATATGATACTGCAATATAACAGAAAGACGATAAACGTCAACAATTGGCTGAGCTTCTGGTGTCATTCAAAGGGGATCCAGTCTCTGTCTGCCTGTGATGACATAATAGACAAGCCTCATTGCTTCGCTACAGATGGTTTGCACCTGTCGCCCCTATGCTTCTGAATACTGGCCAAGGTTCTTGCTGTCCCCATGTTACCTTTTTAGGCAAGGCTCAAAGGTTCATAGGTTCATAGGAAGGTACTAGGCTATCGGCCCTCTGGCCTGGCCCTGAGGCCTATACAAGCCCAGCAAAAAAGGTACCCTGGCTTTTGCCACCCAAGAAATTTATTTTCCTGTGCCACTGTCGAGCAGAGACACAGACGTGATCCTGGAGGTGAATTTCCTATTTCCCATCCAATCATCAAGATTTTTCTTGAAGAGTGCTAATGAGGAGCTTTGTTTGATATAGATAGGTAGTTTATTCTGGAGTATGGGAAGTCTCTGGGACAGGAATGTATCCCTCTGGCATGTTCTGTTTATTGTGGTGACAAGGTTTAGGTTCCTAGAGCATGTAGCTCAGAGGGATTGGGATTTTTTTTAAGTGGAGCATGTCCAACAGCACTGGGTTTGACATATCTTTGTATGTTAGGCAGAGATCACCTCTGAGTAGGTGATATGCGACAGAGTAAAGCTGGAGTTTTTTGAGACGGTCTGTGTAGGGCATGTTTTTGAGGCCGGTAATCCTCTTTGTGAGGTATTTCTGTGGCCTTTCCAGTTGTTGTAGATGTCTTGTGAGGTACATACCAAAAGGGGCGTTGTATTCTATAATTGATCTAATGAGTGATGAGTAGAGGGGAACAATGACCTCTTTTTTTCTTCATGAGAAACCTTTTGTGATGAGGTGTGCCATGTAGAAGGATTTCCTGACTACTGTGGCGATGTGATTATCAAAGGAGAGACTACTGCCCACCTGTGTCCCAAGGTCTCTTATCACACTTTCGGTGTTAAGTATACTGCCGCCTATGTTGTAGTTAATGGATAAAGAGTTTTTACCAAAGGGGATGACAGTGCACTTTTTGGCATTGAGCTTGAGGCCATGGCTTTGACACCAGGCATCTGTCTCAATGAGGCCCTTTTGTAGGATGTCCACATCGTTAGTAGTTTCAATTATGGCTCCTAGTTTGCAGTCATCTGCGAACTTCATTAGCCAAAGACCTTCTCTGTTAGCCTGTACTTCACGGAAGTAGATACCAAACAGGACAGGACACAGGACTGAACCCTGTGGTACTCCACTTGTCACTGGTCTGAAGTCGGATTTGGAGTCGGCTACTTTCAGTGTGGGTTCTGTCAGTGAGCCATTTGGCAACCCATCTTGTGTCATAGGGATTTATACCTAGTTTAGTGAGTTTATCTATAATTCCAGAGTGGGGGATGGTGTTGAAAGCCTTGGCAAGATCTAGATAGGCTGTGTGAACCACCTTACCCTTGTCTATGACTTTGGTGACTGCTTCAAAGAAGTCTATCAGGTTTTGGAGACATGATCTGCCTTTTACAAACCCGAACTGGTTGGGGTCCAGAGTCTGGAGATTACCAATGTCTTTGTTTATAAGTTCCATGATGATACGTTCCATGGCCTTGCAGACCAGGCTCATCAGGCTAATGGGGCGCTAGTTCCTGGGGTCCGTGGTGGCTCCCTCCTTATGTAGTGGGATAACCTTCGCTGTGCGCCATTCAGCAGGCACAAAGCCTGAGGTGAGGCTATGATTGAACATGGTACTTAGGTGTGGTGCCAGTTCGTTCTGTAGTTCATGTAGAGCGCAGCCTGGGATGTTGTCTGGTCCCATGGATGCTGTGTTCCTGGCTTTGGAGAGTGTGGTTTTTACCTGTGCAGCCGTGATTACAGGAACTTTGCATTCTTCCGGTATAGAGATGGACTTTTTCATGGGTGAGAGGGGGGTAAATTTAGCACTGAACCTATCTGCCAGGATGTTGGCAATATCAGTTGGGTCTGTATATTTAGTGCCATTGTGCTGTAACTCAGAGCAGATCTGAGTGTTGCCATTGAGATTCTTGACATAGCTATAGAATGCATTGTGGTTGTCTTTAGAATCAGTGGCGATTTTGTTTTCGTAACTAGCTTTGGAGGATTTTATCAGGGATCACAGCTTCTTACTGAGGCTGACCAGGAAGCTCCTCCACTCATGGGAATTTACTCTCTTTTGCAACAGTTTCTTCCTTCTGTTGTACAGTTTGTTTATGTCAGGGGACCACCAGATTGGCTTCCTTTTTTTGGAGGATAGCGTCTTGGTTCTGTTTGGGATAGCACGATCCATGCACTCATGTAAGTGCTTATAAAGTGCAATTGTGTAGGATTCAGTAGTCGTAACTGTATTGTCCATCTGCATGGGTGTCATGAAGTTCCCCACTTCTGTCTTAAGAAGCATGAAGTTGGCTTTGGAGAATTTTTTAACATGGTTTCCTTAATGGGGGGTGAGGGCAGAATGTGGATATGTAGGGTAATTAGCTTGTAGTTGGATCGGACCAATGAGGCGTTGACTTCAGGTGTGGAACACTGGTCACTCAGGACAAACCAAACCCTGTAACCAACACAAATAACCACAAAGTGAGCTAAATGCTACTCATTGCCAGAAGTCTCAGCCTCCAAATGCACACACAAGGCATTTCTCAGTATGGAGAATATTGATATCTGTGCAGTAACAGAAACCTAGTTCAAGGCTCCAGAGAGGACACCAGCACTACCAGGATACGACTCATTCCATACCTTCCAGCACCAGAACCTGAATCATAGCACATAGGGTGGGGAATGTATCCATATTCATCAAGGATACCTACACCTCTCTTTACATCCTCTCTACAGGATATGTACCCATAGAATGTTGCACAGCAATGTTCTTCCCACTCCACAGGGGTGGGGCCACAAAAGACCCTTGGCATTCATGCTGTATGAGCCTGATGAGTTTGATCTGCAAGGCAATGGAGCCAATCATAATGGAAGTCAACAATAAAGACATTGGGAACCTTCACACAGTTGTGCACACCCAGTTTGGCTTTGTCAAATGCAGATCACGCCTCCTGAACTGGGTGGATTTCTTTATGACACTTACCCAGGCTACAGATAATTGAAAAGAGCTCCACACAGCCTACCTATACCTCGCTAAGGTCTGTGACACCATTCCCCAGTCAGGTATCATAGATGAGCTCACCAACCTGGGCATAAATCCATACATCACAAGATGGATTGCAAACTGGCTCTCAGATAGATCCCACAAATTAAGAGTTGCTGGCTACATGTCAGACTCTAAACCGGTAACAACTGGTGTCCCCCAGGGTTCAGTCCTGGGGCCCCTCCTGTTTGGTACAGACTTCTCAAAAGTACATGCCAACACAGGAGGATTGTGGTTGACTAAGTTTGCTGGGAACTGTAAAGTGTTTGCCATACTAGATTCCCGGGATGACACAAATATTCTCCAGAAGGGACTCTATGAGACAGATGTGTGGTGTCAGAATCATGGCCTCAAGCTCAATGTGAAAGAATGCATAGTAATCCCCTTTGGGAAAAACAGAGTACCCACAAACTGCCACATAGGTGTTACCCTGTAAAAACTGACAAGGTAATAAGGGATCTGGGGATACAAGTAGATAGTCATCTTTCCTTTGACAGCCATGTTGCCAAAGTGATTAGGAAATCCTATGTGGCCCACCTAATCAACAAAGGGTTTGCATCAGGATCAAAAGAGGTAGTGGTGGCCCTCTACTCTTAAGTCATCAGACCCATCATTGAGTACAATGCACCATTTTGGATGTACTCGACTAAGCATATCCAGCAGCTGGAGAGACCACAGAGGTACCTCACCAAGAGGATTACTGGCCTGAAACAGTTGTGTTTTGCAACACAACTGGTAAAACTAAATCTGTTCTCCGTTGCATACCGCCTATGCTGAGGCACACTCTGCCTAACATACAGAGCCATGTCCAACACATAACTGTTGAACATGCTCCATCTACGGATAACAAAATTGAGTTGGACTACTCACTCCAGGGATATGAACCTCATCACAAAAATGAATACAACATGCTGGTAGGATAGAGTACCATCCCAGATACTTGCCTTACTGTGGAACAGAGTCCCAGTGTACATCAGACAGAGCCCCTCACTGACACTCTTCAATAGGAACCTTGATGAGTGGATGGGAAACAGACAATTCACGCCAGGCATCACATCAGCAGCCCTACTAGAAAGGGGCTTAGGGTACTAACTATTAGAACTAGGGCTTAGGTGACTAACCAATGGGGTGGTGCAAGCTGCACAACTTGCCTAGGCTAATATATGCCTTTGTGAAGATAGTCTACTACATACCTATGAATCTATGTGACAGGTACATGTCTACAGATAGTAGATGTGTACTTCATTGTACAGTCATGTTGTACAGCAGGCACATGCACCACATACACTGTAATGCTTACAGATACTGGTGGCTGTTATGTACAGTGGGTGAGATGTGCACCTCATGTCTTCTGTGCCATTGGGATGTGTGCTGGGTGGGACAGTCCTGGATGGCTCCCTGTCATGGTCACCCTCTTACACACATCTCTGCCCATCCATCTTTGGCTTATTATACTGTGTTCCCCCTACATATATATAGGTACATAGGTAGGTAATAAGCTATCTGCCTGAAGGCATATATTAGTATGGCCAGAGTGTGCAGCTATCACCACACATGGGGTTAGTTCCCTATGCCTCTCTGTAGTAGAGCTGATGAAGTGTTCCATGGTGTGACAGTTCAGTTTCACATACACTCATCAAGGCTCCTCTGGAAGAGTGTCAGTAAGTGACTCAGCTTAATGTAGGTTGGGAGCCTGTTCCAAAGCAAGGGAAGTCTGTGAGTTAGTAATGTATCCCTCCAACATGTTCTATTTATTGTTGTGATGATTATATCCCTAGAGCATGTGTCACAGAGAGCTTGGGTTTATTTCAGGTAGAGCATGTATATCAGTTCTGCATTGGACATGGACCTGTCTGTTTGGCAGAGATCGCCTGAGTAGACAGTATGCAACAGAGTACAGACTGAGTTAACTTCAGTCTTGTTGCATGGGGCAGCTGTTTGAGGCCAGTAATCCTCTTGTTGAGGTACTTCAGTGGTCTTTCCAGCTGCTGAAGGTGCTTAGTCAGATTCATCGCAAGTGTGCCGTGATACTCTGATGGGTCTGATGACTGATGAGTAGAGGGAACCTCCTTTGACCTACATGCAAAGACCTTGGCAATTTGTGGGAACACATAGCATGATTTTCTAACCACTTTGTGAATGTGTTTCTGGAAGTAGAGATGACTATCCACATGTGTACATAGATCCCTTATTATTACCTCCATATTTAGGTTGTTGGCACCTATGTGGTATTTGTATGACTGTAACTCGAGGAGATAATTTTGATACCACATCTGTCTGACTGAGACCCTTTTTAAGGATGTCTCTGTTGTCCCAAACTTCGATTATGACAACCTTTTTGCAGTCATCCACAAACTTTGCTAACCGTAGCCCTCATGTGTTTGACTGTATTTCTGAAAAGTATACACCAGACAGGAGAGGTCCCAGGACTGAACCATGGGGGACAGCAGTTGTTACCAGCTTACAGTCCAACAGGGAGACCACAATTCTTACCTTGTGGAATCTGTCTGTGCCCCAGTTGGCAATCCATCAGATGACATACGTGTTTATGCACAGGTAGTTGATTTTGTGGATTCGACATGTGTGTTGGATGTTGGAAAAGGGCTTTTCAAGATCTATGTAGGCCATGTGGAGCTCATTTCATTGATGTATGTCCCGGGTAACTGCCTTGAAAACTGTCTAGCAGGTTTGGGGACCATGATCTGCCCCTGACCAAACCAAAATGGGTAGGGTTGGATGTTTGTAGGCTCCCAATAGCTCTGTTTATGAGTTCCATAATGATGGACTCCATGGCCTTGCAGATCAGGCTTATTAGGCTTATAAGACAATAGTTCCCATGGTCTGTTGTGCACCAACACTTGTGGATTGTGCCAAACGTTGCTGTAACCCATTCAGCAGTTTCATATCCTGTACAGAGGGTGAGTCTCAACAGCCTGTTCAGGTGCAGGGTCTGTTTGTTTTGGAGTTCACATATGACACAGCCAGGGACACCATGTCGTCCCATAGACACTGTGTTTTTAGGTTTGGATAGAGCTGTTTAACCATTGTATATGTGATTTCTGGCTTTTCACCATCTCCAGGTATGGTAATGGGCCCTTTTGTCAGTGAGAAGGGGGTAAATATGCATGAACCTGTCTGACAAGATGTTGGCAGTGTCAGTCACGTACATGTATTCATTTACACTTTGCACTGACTCAGAGCATATATGAGTTTACATTGATATTTATGACATAGCTAAAGAAAGCTTCATGGTTCTCTATAGACTCTTTGGCAATATTTTTGCCAGAACATGGCTTGGATAATGTTAGGAGTTCTCATTGTTTCCTGATGATACTGATCGGAGATTTATTGATCTTCCTTGGATTTTCACTTTCTTTGAACAACGTAAGTACTTGTATTACATAGTTTGATTATGACAGGGGTCCAATATATTATATGGGTCTGTTTTCATATCACTGTGTGCGCAAGGCAGGATTAGTGAATAGTGACATGTGTCTGGAGTAAGAATTGCAACTGCCAGATATGTGTGGCCCACTGCTGTACTCAGACATGACCTAAGTGTGTGAGCATGCCCAGTATGACCTTTCAGTATGCTGTTGACTGACATTTGCTTCGTTTGTTTGTGTGTGAGCATGCCCAGTATGACCTTTCAGTATGTTGTTGACTGACATTTGCTAAATTTGTTTAAGTGTGTGGGCATGCCCACTATGGGCATATATATACTATATATGTGTGTGAAAATTCAAGTTGGCTTTTACTTCAGGGCTCACCTTTGTGTTGTACATCGACAGGAAGCACACTGTGCTTGCACGGCTTCCATGAGTCAATTTGCATAGACTTATCAACATTTCTACATACAGGGGGGACAGCTATTATTTGTACATTTCTACCCAGGGGGGCACACCTGATTGTTACTCTGAGTGTACATAGGATGAGGGGTATACCTGACACTTATACACATTTTCTAGGCCTGCACTGCTGTGTCAGGTACTCCATTTCAGTCTGTACTGCTGCCTATCATACTGGCTTGAGGCATGCCACTGTACTACAGACCTTAGCTTCCAATTACATGCATATTAGTTTGTGACTTCATAGCCTACCCAAACCACATCACACTGCCTGGCCTGCTGTTATCTGTCTACATAGGTCTGGGGGGGTGGTTACTCATATGCCTCTTCAGAGGGCATGATGCAGCATTTGTTTGTGTTTGTCTACAATTGTCCTGCTGGCTGTGACTGTTAGGTATGTGACTCCCCCCCCCCCCAACTGGCATGTGTGAGTGACTTAAGTTGTGTCTGTGCCAGTGAAATGCAGTCATGGCTTAATGGTTCAGTATTGTGACTATAGTGCACAGTATCCTGAGTTCGAGCCCTGTCAACTCTTTTTATTTTCCTGCTGGGCAGACCTGGCTGGTTAAGGAACAGTAAAGCAGGTGTGAGTGTGTTTACCTGACTTTGCCCAACATTGCGCTGGTTAGCGCGGTACGCAGCTATGCACAATTGTATTTAAATATGCTCAATATTGGTAAAATGTGCTTATCAGTGCTTTATATTGCTTAAAATAGGGCACTCATGCCTCAGGTGGTGCTGCAGGGCTGCTTATGTCGGATGCACATAGTACACTCCCTATACATGTTTGAAAACAGGTAGTGTCAAGTTAGGCATCCCTTTTACTGTATGTGCGAGTCAGAGAGAGGTGTCATTTCCAGGGTTCCTACTGAGTCAGTGTATGTGCTATGCGTTGCCTCTTTGCCAAGGCCAGGGCATACTGGACATGCCTCCTTCTGCCTACTGGGGCAGGCTCAGGTTGTTCCTCCTCCGAGTCACGCTGTGCCTGTGCAGGCCTTGGCAATGGTGGGGGGCTGTTTGGCCGTGCCCCATGCTGTTCCTGCTGCAGCTGTTTCCGCAGGATCATATTGTGTAGCATGGCACATACAATAACAATTTGGGTACATGTAGTTGGTGAGTACTGCAAGGCTCCACCAGATGTGCCCAGGCACTGAAACCGTCACTTGAGTATCCCAAACACACGCTCAGTTATGTTTCTTGTTTGTGCGTGTGCCTCATTATGGAGTTCTTGTTCAGGTGTGTGTGCATTTCGTATCCAGCATCCACCACTAGGTGACCATCAGGGATGTCCCCATTGGCAAATCTCTGGTACAGCTGTGCAGATGCCAGATGTGGGAATCGTGATAGCTTCCAGGGCAGCCTGCACCACATTCGTTATTATGCCCTGGGCATCGCACACGACCTGGCAGTTGATGGAGGGGAAGCCCTTGCGGTTGATGTAGACCCTACCCCACTCACCGGGTGGTGTTTGATGCTTATGTACGTGCAGCCTATTGTACCCACTACCTCAGGGTATTCTGCTGTTTGGTGGAAAAGACGCATATTGCTGGCCAATGCCTCATGGGAATTGGGGAAATATACGTGGTCACCAACATGTGCTGACATAGCATCCAGGAACTGGTGGAGTACCCTGGATGCTGATGCCTTTGAAATCCCTATCATATCACCAGTTGGTCTTTGGAAGGTACCTGTAGCTAGTATTCTTAGGCCAACACATACCACTGGGATGGGTTCCCCTCTGTTGGTTCTGTGTGTGAGGCGAGGCCGGCACAGCCCAACAGTTTGCTGTAGGAGGTCTCTGTCCACCCTGTAGCACTCCACTATCTCCAGCTCATGTAGCCCCTGGTAGGTTACCCTGGGTCTGTACACTCTTCTCCGTCTCCTCACTGTGGGTTGCTCAGCAGCATTCATAACATCACCACCCTCAGCACCTTGAACATGTTGGTTTATGATAGCAAGAGCAGCCCCTAACATTTTGTCTGACTTAAGCTTTTTAAGCTTTCCCTCTTTGTATACTGCAGTGTTGCAGAGTTCTTGGGAAAAACAGGGGGGAATGCTGTTTGCAGAATTTAAAGTGCTGGGCTGGGCTGGGCTAGTCTGCTGCCCGTGTAATTGGCTGATTCTGATATATTTCACCTGGCAGCTCTGCTAGTTCTCCTTGGTTAACTTCCTACTACTTCTTTTCCTTCCTTTTGCCTTTCTGTTTCCGCCCGGGGGGGAAGCGCCGTGCAAACAAGTGCGCAAATGCACGCACACGCTGAGTGCATGTTTGCAAGGAGTTTCCTATCTTTTAACATTGTGCACCTTTGGTTTGAGGTTTTCAAATAGGACAACTGTAGGCACGCCTCTTGCAATCCTGAGCAACTCAAAGCAAACAAAAGCCACTGTGCTCCAGTTAGCTTACAGCCTGTCTGACACACCCCCTCATGATGTCACATATATTCTACTCACCTACTCCTACTCTCACACTCTTGGGACATGGCTTACATGCTGGGGAAAATTGGGATTCACTATCCTTATCCTCATTTGCATAGGATTGCCTACTAATGCATGGTTACATCTCTGACACTGAGCTTCCCCCCTTAGCAACCACTACTCAGTGGCCATGTTGTCTTCAGCCTACCATTCACCTGCATGGCAGAATAAGCTTTTTAGTGAAAATGCCTATTTTTCGCTTTTTTTTAATTATGTTCTTGTTTTTATAAGCGCCGCATGCTTGCGCGGTGCTGCGCTATGCTTAAACATCGGAGATCGGGGGAAAAAAAGTTCGATTTTTATATTTTTAAACATTTATAAATGCCAATGGCCTTATATTTGGCCATTGGCATGCTTCCTCAACTGTATGCATCTTTTATTTGGAGCTGTCATAGCTCCGTTTAGCTATTTGCGGAACTGTACTTCGTTACCAATGGAGTACATTTCTGCAGCTAACACTAATCTTCCACGGACAGGTTAGTGTTTCCTGGATTGCAAATTTACCTCATTTGCATAGCTTTCACCAGCAAATGAGGTAATTTGCATACCACGACGCTGTCCGTGCAAGAGTAGCTTTAGCAGCTCTCGTGCATGCCCCTGCTGGCTGTTCCTGGATCGCACGGCAGACATATTGCCTGTTTGACGTCATACACTACTCTACAACTCCGTGCAAACTTTTGAGAATCCAGGGGCATATGTTTAACAGCAATTTATGTACCACCAGGGAATAACATTGATATTGATGAAAGCATCCTTCATTGGATATCCAAACAAATTAAGCACAAAACTATAATCCTTTGAGCGTTAAATATAGACTGGCAACTCATAAATTCTACTACTCCCACTGAATCCATAAATGTGTTCATCTTTAGACAATTAATAACCATACCTACTAGAAGCAATAACATGTCAGGCAGACACTCAGTGTTAGACTGGATTCTTACAAACAAACTAGACAAACTGACAAAAGTAGGCATACGTGACCACATACCAATATATGCTATTAGTACTCACCATAACCTAGATAAACATATTATCTACAATCAAATATGAAATACAACCAATTTCAGCAAAGATATTTTCAAAGAAACAGTAAAACAATATAACTGGAATGTACTTAGAACAATGCCACTAGATACTGCTGTAGAACACTTTAATAACGTATTCTTACAGACCTTAAATAATCTAGCACCAGGACATAATAAAAAGTAAAGTCCAACCCTGCACCATGGCTGACAAAAGAAACAAAAAAAAATCATGATAGAAAGGAATAAAGCCTGGAAAAATTATTATAAAAATAGAACTCAAAATGCCTTCCAGCAATTTAGACATCTTAGAAACCTTGCAAAACTCCATGTCAAGCACGATAAGCAAAGATATTATACCAGTCTCCAAGACAAAGATAAAAACAATCCAAACCTTTTTTGGTCGTCACTAAATAAACTACTCCACCCTGGCAAAACCACTGCTCCCTCTCCGATAACATTATGACAGACTCTGTCCTTAGTTTAATTCCTACTTTACACAATCAATATTATCTCTTAGACACTAATACAGCTGCCCCTAACCTCAAATAACCTGCTTTCAGAAACACCAACCCCCAGCACAGTACTACTACTACTGCTCTATTACATTTTATCAGTATAATTAAGCAACATAGAAACATCGGTCTGTTTGTGTCCACCATGTTCTTAGACTTGTGAATGGCATTTGATACTGTGGTACACAAACAACTGCTCATTCAACTCTTCTCAATATGACTTTCACAGTACTCCTTGTTGTGGTTTCTTAGTTACCTGTCTTGAAGGCAACAAGCTATTAATTGGTAACAAACCTACTCATCCTTTCAACCATTTACTACAGGTGTCCCTCAGGGCTCTATTATGGGTCCTGTCCTATTTAATATATTTAGTAATGACCTCCACACCTCCATTCACCATGCTAGTTTAGTTCAGTATGCAGATGACTCAACATTATTATGTGCGGCCTCAACAATAAATAAGTTCCAAGACATTACCCAAAAATCTTTCTCCTCTGTAGAAACCTAGCTCAAAGAATCAGACCTCCTACTCAACCCCATAAAAACTAAGTTAATGCTTTTTACCTCAAAAGGTTGCTAAGATCAAAAGCATTATTTTTTTACTATAACGTTGGCAAATAATACTGTGAGACTGTAACTCACAGTAAACTTCTAGGTGTTAAAATAAATGACAGTCTCAAATATGACCAGCATAAACTGCACACCATTAAATCTACTCACCAGAAACTAAGCTCTTTATAGGATCAGTGAATTCCTTACAGATACTGCAAGAAACACTCTAGCCACCACCTTCTTATTGCCAACTCTCTCATACAACACTCCTATACTAACAAACGTAATACTCAAAGAAAGAAGTTTGCCTTCTGCTACAATAAAGTAGCTAAATTTTCCACCAGTCCCTCATAGGAACCCACCATTGTCATAGGTTAAAGCAGTTAAAATGGCTTGAGCTACACAACTAACAAACATATTCAAACTAACTACAGCACACACACTCATTCCTCATCCAGAAAAATTCCCTGCACTACAAAACTTATACTGACCTACTGTCCAGCAAGAGACCTTTGTTCTAGTAACAAATTCTTATTACTTACAAATAAGTCAAATAGTGTTACAGGGGACTCGCTTTACTCCATATATGTTACTAAACTCTGACATAGTATCTCCACACAAATAAAACTCTCTGACAACCTCAATAGTTTAAAATTTTTGCTTAAACAATATCTTAATCAATTCTGGTCCTACACATGTTCATCCCAAGGTTGAGACTTTGTATTCACCATACAATACTCGCCAAATACTCTCCTTAAACAGAATACACTCAACCTCTCACTAAAATGACAAAACAATTTTTATACATACCTGTTTCCTGTGCAATCCATTAAGTTACATGTGGGCTTTCTTTTTAGTAACTCCCTCATCTGTAAAAACTTTGAATGTGTCAATGTAACTACTGTTTGTTTGTAAGTGTAACTACTCTGTGTTTAACTGGAACTTAAAGTATAACGCAGTGTAAGCTGGTGGTGCTACAGTAGCGTTGTTGCTTCACAGTTAGACGTTGCACGTTCGATTCTCAGTTAGAGCGTCTTCTGTGTGTCGACATGCGTGAATGGGCGTTCCTTCGTTGAAGGTTGTGCATTAGGCCCGGCAAGCCAGCACGTAAAAATCTACTGCCAATCATTAGCGGACCAGAGTTCCGCTGTGGCGACCCCTAACCGGGAAAAGCTGAAAGACAGTTTTAAGCAAATGGAGCTTTTCTCCCTGGGCCTGCACTGAAAATGGGTATCACCCAGTCAGATTTTCCTGGTAAACAAAGACAAAAAATAAATAAACCCTTACACAATTTGCAGATGACTGTACTCTAATTTTCTCCTCTAACAACCTTACCCAATTACAAACTATAACACAAGACACTTTTAACTCCATTGAGGACTGTCTAACTGATAATCATCTATGTAATCCTAAGAAAACAAAACTCCAGTTATTCCGTATTAAACAGCATTCTCTTGATAAACTGAATTTTACAATTTCATCAGTTAACAGCACTGTGATGTTGTCCCCTCATTATAAACTATTAGGTGCAACAACTGATGAAAACCTCAAATTTGCCTTGCATAACACCATCAAATCCACCCATCAAAAACCTGGCATTTTGTATAGGGCTAAAAAATTCCTAACCTGCTCCACAAAAGCCAGACTTAATTTCACTTATCTCTTACCTTCCCTTCTCAGTGCCCCCCCCCCTTTTAACAAATCTGTATTCCTCCCTTAAAACTAAACTGGGTCAATGTTACAACAAAATAGTGAAATTTGCTACTGGCCAATCCCACAAATCCCATCACTGCCTATCAATCAAAAATCTAAACTTGTTCAAACTTCCACACCGGCTACCTTTATATCACCTTCTACTAACTCATTAAATACTACGTAATCCTTCAGTTTCTCCAGCCACCTCTTCCATTTTACAGCATTGTCGTTCATTGTTCCTGTCTCCATCAAAAGCTCTGGCTACATAATCTGTAACCATAAAATAAAATTTCCTAAAATTAGAGTACAGCATACAATGTTTCCCTAAAGCATTGTCTTTGTTTTATTTATTTAACATTTGTTTACTGGGAAAGTCCAACTTGGAATGAAGCCAATTTTCAGTGCAAGCCTGGGGAGAAATGCTCCACACGTATGTCTTCATAACGTGGGAGGAAACCGGAGTAAACCCACACGAATTCTGGGAGGACATGCAGACTTCACACAGAAGGCACCCAGTTGAGAATCGAACAGGAGAACCTCTTGCTGTGAGGCAATAACACTACTGCTGCACCACTGCTCTGTCCTTTTAAACTCTTATTGCGTACTAATGCTCATAAAGTCTCTTCCTAAGCTCTCTGCTGGTCTTGCGTATATAAAACCCTCACAGGAGTCACACTTAGTAAGATTAGCCACATACTTGGAGTTACGTGTAGAATAACCCTGTGATTGTAATGTTGTCCCTGTCCTTACATCAGTAAAAAATGGGCTTTCTAAAATACACCTGCAATGATTACAATTAAAACATCTGTAAGTACGTAACTTAGCATCTTTAACATCATAATGTCATAGGACAGATCCTAAACAACTGACAGTGTTCAACATAACTTGCTTGTATGGTACCAGTTTGTCTACATTCTGTGACACTGCTGTGAAATCATACATATCCAAAAATAAAGTACTACTTTAGATATTTGATTTTGTGGCAGTCCTAAAGAAAATGCACTACTGGTACACAAACTGACAGGATTACTAACACTTCCCATTGGCTCAGGAGGACAGGATTTCTCCTTTTCATATTATTGTATTGGTCATGGTATTGCTTACCATTTCTTATTATGCCAGTGGCATATGTCTGCCGTTGTGCCAGGCAACTCCAGGTATCTGCCGTATAAGTGAGACTCTTTGCAATCTACCTCAAGGAGCCTTAGCCTGTAATACTGGTGGAGGAAGAATTTTGACTTCTCTGGGCACCACCTCTGGGCTTTGAACTCTTGCTCTGAATCAATACCTGCCACTTTAATAGTTTGTAGAGAAAGTTGGATGAAATTTTGCAGCATTTTTGCATGTAGCAACTGCCACAAAAGGGTGGGAGGCAGCTCGACTAGTGATGCAAAAATCCAAAATAAGTGGTGTATGACAGTGGCTGAATGGAACAGTTTGAGATGTGAAATAATGGCTGTCTAGCTTCTTGGACAGTGGTGGTGGCCAACTGTGCATTATAGTGACTCTGTTGTCAGTATGTGTTGATTGGAATTATAGATATCAAACAAAAAGCTAGCACTAGATGGGGGAGTAAAAACGCATTTTATTGTAAATAAAAAGACAGACCGGTTTCGGCCCAAAAGAGCCTTTATCAAAGAAGAGAGTCAAGGCAACTCTCTTATAAATCCTTTAAATCCTGCTGTTGGATATTTTCTCCACTAAAACTCACTACGTAGCCAGATTTAGGTCCTTGCTATACCTGTGACTGTAGGGGCCCCCTTAATCATACTTGACTGTGTGGGGGCCCCAAAAAAGCTGCTGCTGGTTGGGGAAAAATGAGGAAATGTATTTATTTACTAATTATGCTCTTTAACCTGAACAGGGCTGTGATATGACCCTGTTAGGATGAAGCTGATAATGAACATGAGCAAGGTACGCACTAGAGAGATCAGCAGCCCAGAGTGACTGATCTCAGTGCAAATTTTTGATTTTAAGAAGACCTGATACTTCTGATCATCAGGGATGGTTTTCTCTTTCAGAGAGTTTTATAAATACAAACAGAGCACCAGATACTGTAACTATCAATTTATTTGCTTAAGAATTCAATGCAGTGCCAAAAATAAGAGAATAAAGGGTCAGAATCAGGACTAATTAACTTAAAAAATTAACAGAATAACACCTTTTGCATCAACACGTATTTTTGGGCAATAAATGTAAAACTCGGATGTCTGGATTGATTGACTGTAATCGTGAATGGTTTACCAGCAAATCAAAGTTTTTATGAAGGAGAAAGCAAAAGTATGAAGAAAATCAGGGAGGGGCTGTGAAATCAGGGCCCATGACAGCTATGCATTACAATCAGGGCACGTGACAGCTATGCATTACAATCAGGGCCCGTGACAGCTGTGCATTACTGCCCAATGAGAGAAATAAGTGACTTACCCCTGCTGCTGTTTGACGACTGCTAAACAGCAGTTACTGATCTGGTGTGACAGTACCAGTGTTGGACAATGTATTGCTATTTGCTGAAATAAGTACAAAACTAGTACTGCTATGGGTTATGCTTGTGTGTGTCTGTGTGTGTGTAAAAATATCACTGGTTTTTATATGTGCACACATCCAATAACGCCAGGACACAGACATTATTCTTCTGGATATCAGTAAAAATGTACCTAACAAGTAATTATATTTCAAAAGTAAGACATAAAATATATCACAGAACATTCAGACACATATCTTCTTGGAGTCTGGTGCCCCCCCCCCCACTCAACAGACTGTATAAATGGATACTGGGGGCTCCCTTAATCATCCTTGACTCAGTGGGGACCCCCACAAAAGCTGTTGCCCCTTGAAGAAAAATGAAGAGAAAAAAAATGTATCAATTTTCTGATTTAGCTGTTTAACCTGAACAGGGCTGTGATATGACCCTTTTATGATAATGCTTATAATAGTCTCTGGTTTCAACAGCACCCATTCTAAAACCAGCCCTTCTCAAATGTGTGTGTACAGAAAGCTGCTGTAGGTTTTGGGGGACTGGGGAATGTGTGGTTATTACAACTTTAATTGTCATCACAGTCAAACCTTAGAGGTGTGCGCATGAAGTCATTACAGCTTGTGTTTGAGCTGTGGACAGTGTGGTCATTGTTTGTTTACTTTTCTCGAAGACCTCATAGGTGTAAAAAGAAGGTTACTAGAGCTTGTGTAGGGGTGGTGTACTGTCTAGGAGGAACAAATTAAAATATATTACTGAAATTCTCACAATCACACATCAGGCACATATACATGGGGCTGACTTTGATTGTTAGGAGTGAGGAGGCATGCTATGTATATGTATGTCAGCAGTCACTTGAAATATATGACTAAGGCAATTTGAACCTCTGCTTTCAACCCAATCTAACACCAGAGGGATACATAGACAGTGTCTTTTGTGCGGGGGTTAGGGAGGCAGGCAGTATGCCCAGATAGGATCTGTGTATCCTCACAGCAACTGGCTTGCTAGTTTATTGTGAGCTACTATTATGTCAGCTTTGAACATTAAGCCTTGGGCACAGCTTATGTCTTCCTTGAAAGAAATAAAATAAGACTGAAATTCTTTTCTTTTTCATGATTTTTGTTTAGGCCACCACTGGAGTAAAATGCTGAAGAAAATGCTCTAAAATTCATTGCAGACCATCTGTAAAATGATGGCTTCTTGAACCCTGGCTTATCTGGTTATTTCCTAAATGGTTATTACTGTGCTATCTTGGTCAGGAAAGGTCTGTTGAAAGGATGCAAGGACAACTGAAGCTGAACAGCAGCACCAAATTTCTTTCCTTAATCATAATTTCTGTTCAAGCCATTATTGGATGAAAAATTGTGTAAAAAAAAAATTTAAATGCAATTCAGAGCATAAAGAAAAGTTATGGTTTCTTCAAAAAGCTTAGAGTAAGGAAAAATGTGAGAAAATCAAGAAAAAAAGTAATGTACATGGTATGGGGAGCCCAAAGAGGGAGGAATCAGAGGAGAGGACTGGAGGGTGTGCGTGGGGTGTTGAAACAGTAGGCCAAATCATCACTTCATTTAAGTCCAGACCTGTACATAGAGTTAATATAATGTATTGTTTTTGCAACTAAATGCCAGTAACTGTAAGTGTCCCTTTGTTAGACGGGTCAACAAACTGTGGTATGTAGACCTGTTGTAATGTAAAAGCTTGTCGCTACAGGTCTGTCTGTGTATACTACTCCTAAAAGTTTGCAGCACAAACTAAAAGGTTTCTTAGGAGGGGAGGCATTGACAGGATGATACTTATACTGGAAGTGCCTAGGTGGCCCCCAAAATTCTAACACCGGCCCTGCACACACACACAGACACACACACACACACACACACACACACACACACACACACACACACACACACACATAAGGAATCCTTAGTCATCTTTGTAGAAATGGGAATCATTTATGATGTTATACAAAGACACTGCAAAACAGAGTGAGTTAAGGAGGTTTCCCCTATCTTTCACTGTTACATGATGTCAGAATTAGTAAGTTAAAACATGCACTTGTGTATTTTAGTAGTTTGGTGATTCTTATGTTAGTATTTCCATTATAATTTTGTTTTGCATTTTACTGATTTATTTTTTTTTTAATTAAGATAGTTAGCATTAGGTCCATTTTGGTTTTACTATGCATAACTGAAATGCAAGACTGCAACCAATGCAAATGTTAAAAAATAATGCCCAAAGCACAGAATGGTAAAAAAGTTAACTTCAAGTGTTTCTTGCAGGGGGACAAGTCCATGTGCACTCCCCTGATATGGAGGGCAGACCCCTGAACTTATATATACAAACTCCATGGTTGCTCAAGCTCAAAGTAATGGGAAATCTGGCAAAGAAGGGAATTACTGCCAGTATACTCTTAGAAATGACACCATCACTGCTTTCCTGCGGAAAGCAGCAATTGATGTTATGTTCATCAAAGTCTTCCAGTTTGGGGAACTGATGTTTGAGGAATTTCACCTCAACCATGTGTAGAGAAGCCATCAATTTTGATGAAGAGTGCCATTTTCTGATTGGCTAACTGTAGCTGGTGATTTTCTTTAGCTTCTTAATCTTTCATTTAAAGCTTTTCGTCATTGTAATAACAGTGAATTTAACTTCTAATCTTTGGACTTCATTGCAGTGTTGCTTCTAATGTGGTTGTGTGCATGGATATGGGTCAGGAGGCAGAAACCAATATTGCATTGCAGTAAGCAAGTTTGTGGGATGAACAGTCACTCTCTGATTGGGTGTGATTCAGAGGCACACATACTGATACTAGCAAATGAGGCATAGCATATTTGAGTGTGGTGTACGCTTATTGCTGTATAATGACACGGTAATGAGGAATATTATTAAACTGAGCATCGAAGTATATGCAGATAAGGCAAATTAAGATGGCTGAACAATTCAGAAAAGTATAAACAGCACATAACATGTAATTGCCATTACTGCAATTAGTTCAATCAGTTCAGTTGTGCATCAAGCCCTTAAAAGTTTTGATTCAGATTTAAATATGACAAGTATCATACAGTTATGTATGTTAGACAGTATATGTTTTCACTGATGTGGTTAGATATTATGTAGGTACTGTAATTCAACAGTTTCTCAAGCCGAGTGATGATACAGCTGACCATAGCTTACACTACAGTGTGATGAGAAACAGTGCTTTTCAAACATGCTAGTTCAGGTACTGAGTGTGAGGATTATGCAAATCAAAGCTCAATGCACAGAAGTTTCTGAATTACTCAGTTTTTCATCACAATGGCTAAACTTTGAACTGCCTTTCCCACAGCAATGTCTACACATCTCGGTATATGCAGGCAATAGTGCACATATGCAATTTAGCTCATGGCTCTCAAGAGATATCTATAGTTCAGGGAAACGAAAGCAAAGCCTTCACCCGGACGGCAAGTGCAAAGGCTCAACCAATCGAAGTACATCAAACAAACAGCCAGCACTAGATGGGGAGTAAAAACACCTTTTATTGTAAATAAAAAGACAGACTGGTTTTGGCCCAAAAGAGCCTTTATCAATGTGAAGAAAAGAGTCTAGGCAACTGTCATAAAGCATTAGAGCACCACAAAATAACCAGTGATGCACATTGACTAAGTAATAATAAATTCAGTCCACAGGACCACTTGAAGATACAAATAAACACCCTTCACCAAAAAAAAAACACATTATATTGCTGTCAGGACAAAATGTTAATAAAAAAAATAATAGAAAAAGACAAAAATGATGCATAAATCATTAAAAATTATAAATGTTAATTTAGACCAGGTGGAAATAATCCAAGTCTAATTATCCAACCTTTTTCCTTTTTAGTTAGTATCTCATGCCATCTGGCTTTAATGAATTTGTGTCCACTTACTTTATCAATGATAGTAAACCAGAAAACAGCATTATTATGCTCAAGGGTATGCTTATACATGGCATTGGTAATGACTTTATTTCTCATATTACTAAGATGTTCAGAAATGTGTAACTTCATGGGTCTGGACGTTTGTCCAATATAAAACGCAGAGCCATTACAAACAGCCAAATAGATAACCCAATCGCTACTGCAGTTAGTCAAAGATTTAATTTCAAAAACCTGTGGTGCATTTTTACTACTAAATTCCTTGGTTTTTACCACGTGTTTACGAAAACTGCAGTGACCACAAGGGAAACACCCGATCAAAATGGTACCATCCAAAGTGCGTTGTGACTTAATACTGGGAAAAGAAGCACTTTTATAAAAATTTAAATAACCTCCTAAGGTGACCCTTTTTCGAAAAGAAAAGGCACACCTGTCATCCAGTATTTGTCCAAGATGTTCATCCACTAATAAAATATCCCAGTGCCTCTGTACAAGATTAACTAATCGCTATGTATTTGTACCAAAAGTAGTTATGAACCTAATCTTAGTGTCATCCCTAGGATTGTGATGATGATATGTCAACAATTTTTGTCTGGGCATCTTGCCAACTTCATTCTTGGCTTGTGATAGATGAATTGGAGAATACTGTCTTTCCATAAATTTAGCCATGAGATCAACATTATAATGTAATAAATCATCTTCCTTTGAATAAATACGTTGAATGCGCATGTATTGAGATTTCGGGATATTTTTAATAATATGCCTTGGATGACAGCTGGATGCATGTGACAAATAATTAGAGTGAAAGCGTTTCCTATATACAGAACTGGTAAGGGTTCCATCCTCCTGCTTGCTCACCATAACATCCAGGAACGAAATAGATTTCTTATCATAATTGGCTGTAAAATGAATCCCCAATTTGTTGTCATTAAGATACTCTAAAAATTCTTCCAAGTATGCAATATCTGATTTCCATATCATCCAGCAGTCATCCAAGAACCGCCTCCAGATTATCAATTTCTTCCATGAAAACATTATGATTTTTATCATAAATCACAATATGCTCAAAATACTCCATGAATAGGTTAGCATGTATGGGGGAAAAAGCTGCTCCATAGCCATACCCTTCATTTGTAGATAACAAATGCCATTAAAATAAAAGGCATTTTTAGTCAATACATGCTCAGTCAAACATAGTAAGAAAGTGTTGAACCCAGGGCTATAAAGGGCTAATTCATTTAGCCAGACTTCCAAGGCCATCAAACCCGTCCAGTGAGGGATACTAGTGTATAGAGAAGTTACATCCAAGGTACAAAGAAGCCAGTCATCGTTCAAGTGTATGTCACAAATAATATTTAAAAATTCTGTGGTGTCTGTAATTTTTGCCCTCACAGCTTGTTGCTTGTTTAAGATATTTAGTAAGTTAAAATGAAATGGGTTCAGCTAATGAACCCTTACCTGCGACAATCGGATGTCAGTCAAACTTTTATGTACTTTAGGAAGTAAGTACAAAAGTTGTGGGACTGGCTCTTTTACCTTAAGATGATAACACATTTTATCATCAATAATACCCTCATCAACGGCTTTATCAAGAAATGTATCAATTTCAACTTTAAACCGTGCAGTAGGGTCAATGGGCATGATCATGTGAAATCTACCATCATGAAGTTGTCTATTGGCCTCAGCCTCATATTTGAACTAATCCATGACCACTGTGACCCCTCTTTTATCCACCTGAATAATGACCAAGTTTTTATTATTATAGAGATTCTTCTTGATTTAACTAAGCCAGGGGTACTATATCAGTGGTAAAATATTTAATGGTACTCTGTTGCCTGTTACTTGACAAAACACTGTTACTACAACCAGAAATATCTTTGAATTTTAAAGGAGATATAAATAAGAGTTATTACCCATGTGGTTTATTAAGTATGCAAGAATGCTGTACTAGCTTTTGTTGGATTGATAGACATGTTACAGAATATCAGGATAAGATAACTTGCTGTGGTTGGGGGCCCCCAGCAACCGCCGGGTTCGCTAGTCCTTAAAGCCGACTATGTGTGTGTGAGTGTGTGTTCATTTTCCCCCTAATCTGTGTTAAGTGACACTGGAGATGGTTTCTGTTACTAAAAAGAAGGTGAACTATGGCTACAATACAGAGCTTAACAAACCTGTTACTTAAAGTAAAAAAAAAAACGAATGACCTCTGTTTTATTTATTCATTGTATTATAAGTAAAAAAATCTGTTTTCATACTTTGCTTTAACAACTGAAGCAAAATAAAGCAAGCAAACACATTAAAGAAATAAATAGTATGTACATTGTATTAATAGTAAAAAAGAACAGCTAAGTGCATTCAGTCCTTATGTTGTAGTCAGGCGCTAAAACTAAGAGCACACTCTAAGGTAAGCAGATCAATTCACACTCATCCTCTGCATGCTAAGGAAGTAGATGCATTAAGACAGTAAAAGCAAGTAAACACATTAAAGAAGGAAGTTTTTGGTATGACTTTAGGCTACTGTGCAAAACTAAAGGCAGTTACAACAGTTAATGAACCGAGATGAATGCATTTAAGGTTATGCTCGGTGTTACTAAGCTATTATGGAAAAGTCATCATAATTAATGAACTCAGGTTCAAACCCACAGGCTTATGTGGAAAGTGAAAATTAAAAAAAAAGGCAAATGACTCATTACTTTCTTGACATACTGTTTTATAACTGTTTTGAATTAAAGTAGCATCCAGAACAGTTAATGTATGGATTAATGTAGCCACCAGACTGCAATTAAGGTTGTCAACAACATTTTTATGCTGTCACCTGTTTTTCCACTGAATAGTTTGTTGGCCAGTCATATGGAAGAGTGCTTATTCTTTTGTAACATCCTCATTTCTGAAGAGTGTATGTTCTGCGTGAGTCTTTAAAGCCCTCTGATCTATTATTTTATTTATTTTTATTACATTTTCCTACAAAGTTACTGTGACCTTGGAGAAACAGCAAACAAAGAGGTTTAAATTGTTGATTTCTGCAATTAATGACAACTGACATTTTGGGCTGTAAAAGGGTAATCAGGCCAACACTGAAAAGCCAATCCTGAAGGGTAATCAACAAAGTGTGTAGGTAATTTGTCTGTTAACCAAATGTTTATTTATTTATTTATTTTTTTGAATGGGGAAAAAAATTGTTGCTTATTAGTTAAAAATCCACTGATCACAAATACCAGCTTTTTTATGTGTGAGATCATGGTACAGAGGTGATCGAGGAATTTGCCCTTTCTCCACCGTATGGTGATCACAGAGCTGGCATATATAATAAGCAGGGGGTGAGGGTGCATTGGGGGCTTGCTCCATACAAAAAAAGCTTAAAAAGTTTTTTTTTTCTTTTTCTCTTTTTGTTAAGTTTGATTTCCAGCATTTGCTCTTGATTAGTTGTGGTTCAGTGTTTTGCTTGGTCAACAAAGCAATATGCAACCGTGTGTGTGTGTGTGTGTATATATATATATATATATATATATATATATATATAGTTATAGATATTGATACATATATATAGATATATAGTAAAAGTATACTTACGGCTAGTGCTGGTTCATTGATAAACGAAGTGTATTGCATTCCTTACTCTAGTGTGACCCTGGAGGAAGCTATCTTAAGAAAAGGGGTGTAGGATTTGAATCCCTTTACATGCAAGATTATATTTATATAGCCTTACTCCAAAAATATTGTTTTAGTGTAAAACCGACTTATCAGAAGACATACTTATCATAAAGCTAGCATTTGTGATAACTGTTTTTCATGGAAACATGTTGTGTATGTGTTTTTGTCTGTCTGTGTGTCCTTGATGTAGTTCTCTGCTTTCTCAGACTAAGAATGTAACAGGCAACTGTTACACTGACTCAAACGTTTGTAAATGTTGCCATACAGTTTGTGTGCACACACACACACTTGAAATGTAATTAAGGGAGAAATCTTCAATAAAGAATTAAATCACTGCTGGCATGTGTTCACACAATGCACTGACAAAAGAAAAGTAAGATCACTTAAAGATGAATAAATAACACTTAAAGCAGTATTGACATGCCTTCATTCAAGTTACAACAACAATGGAGAAACAAAAGCAGCATAAACTAACTCTACAAAACAACACATAATGCTGGGAGAATCTTACACCAGTTCATTCCTTTCTGAACTGGTAGTAATAGCACAAGGTTTGCAGATGACACCCCCCCTCCCCGGAGTACATGGGCCACACATGCAACACCATGGACATGTGGTGCAGGAAGTCTGCATGATGCAAGTGTTCCTGTGAAGCCAGACATCATGACCAATTCACTTCATGTGGTCAGTCCAGTCTTTTTTCCAGAGCATAGGACTGACATGGAAGGAGGAATCCACAATCATACACACATAGTGCCATCCCATCCACTCCACCATCTAGAACTGAGGGAAGTACATTGTAATATGGATGCCCTTGAGGGTGAAGTAGTTTGTACTTAAACATGTTTTGTCTCTGCTGTTAATAGCACATCTGAAGAGTTAAAGCTTAATTGAAACCTGACAAGTAACTAAGTTTTAGTAAATGTTAATTCTGCACTTTTCTGTACTGATATATAGGCACCTTAGAGTTTTCAGGTTAAGAGTTTCTCACACTGCTTTTGTATGCTGTTAGTTTATCCAAGTAGATGATTTATCAGTATATGCATGTGTCACTGTTTGACTGCAGGGTACCCCAGATTCTTCAGGACATTGAAATCCAGCCTTCAGCATGCCAAACACACTTTCAACAATGTCAAAGGTCTGGGAGAGGGCATGGTTGTTGCTAGCCATTCTCTGCCACGGTTTGGTGATTTCTGATAGGTGTTATTAACCATGGCTCCAGAGTATAGCCAGTATCCCCAATAAGATGTTCCTGGGTAAAATCACTCTGCACAAACTGCTGAAATAAGTCACATACAGTATGTGGGAGTCATGGGCACTGCCCATATGGCTTACAGACACATTGTACATTACAGCCTGTCTGACAGCATATAGAGTGGAAACCCTTGTGGTTGATATACCTTCTTACCTGTTCTCCAGATGAGGCCTTTATTGCAATATGTGTGCACTCTGTGGACCCCAGTACCCCAGGAAAGTGGACTGGTGGTTGCTGTATCCTCTGTTGTACATGAAAAATACATATGCCCCTCCACACACTGTACCATGTCATTAAGGTTGTGTATCACTGAGCCAGATGCCTGAGATGCAACCACTATGTCCCTCTTGGTTACTGAAAGGTCCCTATAGCTAGTATTCTCAAAGCCACATATACCTTGGTATCCACAAGGACATGTACTCCACACATCCTACAGGTCTGCATATGATAGCAACATCTGGACCATCTCCTACTTGGTGACTCTGCCCACACGGCATCAGTCCACAGTTTTAGTGTCATGAACGGTATGATATGTTAAGATCCCATGAATAACATGGTGCTGCTGAGGGCAAGAGCAACTCATGACTACGAGCAGCGAGTGTAGCCTGTTGCATATACAGATTTACTAGTGTGGCAATTAACCTGTACATGTTTCTGCAGTCTGTCTCTCTCTCTCTCTCCATAACAGTAGCATTTTACTGCAGTCATTAACTCTGTAGCTAGTGTCTCTTGACACCATATATATGCATATCTGAATCAGTCTGCCATGTAGATTACTACCATTTGCATTTGTGAGTGCTGAAATTTTAATAATGTTGCTGATTATTATGTCATTATACTGATAAAGAGAGGTAATCGTGCCCCTTTATTCATCCCTCATCAGGCCCATCATAGAATACAATGCCCCTTTTGGGATGTACCTTACCCGACACCTGCAGCAATTAGAAAGACCCCAAAAGTATCTCACCAAGAGGATCAAGGGTCTCAAACAGATGCCATATGCTGCTCGGTTAAAAAAATTTCAACTCTACTCAGTTGCATACCGCCTACTTCGAGGCAATCTATGCCTGACATACAAAGCTATGTCAAATCCAGAATTAATGGACATGCTCCACCTCAGTAAATCTAAATCCCTTAGAGCCACACGCTCGAGGGACTTGAACCTCAGCATAGAAATAAATAGAACTTGCTGGAGGGACAGATTCATAACCCAGAGGCTCCCTTCGCTCTGGAATAGAATTCCAGTTCATGTGAGGCAGAGCACCTCACTGAATCTCTTCAAGAAGAATCTCGATAGGTGGATGGGGGATCGTAGGTTTGTCCCAGGGATTACTCCCGTGTCACTATTAGACAGAGGCACAGTATACTCAAATCAAGGGGTGGCGTAAGCCATACAAAATCGGGCTAGGCTTATAATTGCCCCAGGGCAGATAGCCTAGTATGAACCTATGAACCTATGCAATCTGCATACAGTGCAGGCCGCACAATTAAGTGAGTTTTCATACTTGCACACAGTGTGCCTCAGAATGACATCCACCCCCTGTGTGTGGCCGCTGTTTGTGCAGAATCACTTTTCACAACTCAAAGAATGCTTCTGAGTCCCAGGGCATTTTACTCCCCCCCCCCCAAAAAAAAAGAAACAGTACATTTTTTTTATCAAGCCTGTAATGCTGATAGAACAAACAGTTAAGGTTTGTGTAAGAATCTCTATAGTTTCTGTGTGAGTCACCATTCCATTTGCTAAGTAGAGAAATGTGTTGACCTTGGTCATTCTATGATACTACATACAAATTAAAAATACAGATGCATGCAATCTCCTTCTTCTTCTTTTTCTTTCGGCTGCTCCTGTTAGGGGTCACTACAGTGGATCATCTGTTGCCATTTTTTCCTGTCCTCTGCATCTTGCTGTGTCATACCAACCACCTGCATGTCCTCTCTCATCCATAAACCTTATCTAAGGCCTTCCTCTTTTCCTCTTACCTGACAGCTCCATCCTTAGCATCCTTATCCCAATATACCCAGCACCTCTCCTCAGCGCATGTCCAAACCAACGCAGTTTCACCACTCTGGCTTTGTCTCCAAACCATCCAACCTAAGTTGACCCTCTAATATACTCATTTCTAATCCTGTCCATCCTTGTCACACCCATTGCAAATCTTAACATCTTTAACTCTGCCACCTCCAGCTCTGACTCCTGTCTTTTCATCAGTGCCACTGTCTCCAACCCGTATAACATAGCTGGTCTCACTACCATTTTGTAGACTTTGCCTCTCACTCTTACTGGTACCTGTCTGCCACAAATCACTCCTGACACTCTTCTCCACCCACTTCACCCTGCCTGCAGTCTCTTCTTCAACTGTCTTCCACACTAGCCATTACTCTGAACTGTTGATCCCAGTATTTAAACTCATCCACCTTCGCCAGGTGTACTCCTTGCATCCTCACCATTCCTCTGTCCTCCCTCTCATTCACATGCATGTATTCTGTCTTAGTCATGCTGACCTTCATTACCCTCCTCTGTAGAGCATATCGCCACCTCTGCAGGGTCTACTTAACCTGTTCCCTACTCTCACTACAGATCACAATGTCATCCGCAAACATCATAGTCCATGGGGACTCCTGTCTGATCTCTTCTCTCAACCTGTCCATCATCACTGCAAATAATAAAGGCTCAGAGCTGATCCTTGATGTAATCCCATCTCCACCTTGAATGCATCCATCATTCCTACCACAGACCTTATCACTGCCACACTGCCCTCGTACATATCCTGTACCACTCTTACATACTTCTCTGCCACTCTTGACTTCCTCATACAATGCCACAATTCCTCTCTAGGCACCCTGTCATATGCTTTCTCTAAGTCCACCGAGACACAATGCACCTCTTTCAACACCCTCAGAGCAAACATTGCATCTGCAGTGCTCTTTCCCAGCATGAAACCGTACTGCTGCTCACAATTCATCACTTCCCTTGTTAACCTAGCTTCCATTACTCTTTCTCATAACTTCATGATGTGGCTGATTAGTTTTATCCCTGTGTAGTTACTACAGCTCTGCACATGACCCTTATTCTTAAAAAAATCAGTACCAATACACTTCTTCTCCACTCCTCAAGCATCCTCTCACTTTCCAAGATTTCATTTCTTTAAACAATCTGGTTAAAAACTCTATTGCCATCTCTCGTAAACCAGATTGTTTAAAGAAATCTTGGAAAGTGAGAGGATGCTTGAGGAGTGGAGAAGAAACACCAAACAAATGATTAAAACGCTCTAAGCAGGGGAGCAAGCCCCCCTGCACCCCCCACACCCCCCACTACTTAAATATACCAACTCCATGATCGCACTACAGTGCAGACAATGGGAAACTTCCATGTCCGCACTGTACGGAGATCTCTATTGAACCATTTGACATTCTGACTGCTCGGTATTTAGGGGTCGATTATTACGTGTTCAAACATTTGACTGTTTGATCACGTAATATAGACCCGCCTTCGCCACTTCTCTCTTCACCACACACCTCATCTTATTGTACTCCTGTCTGCTTTCTTCATCTCTCAGAGAATCCCACTTCTTTGCCATCCTCTTCCTCTGTAAACTCTCCTGTACTTCCTCATTCCACCACCAGGTCTCCTTGTTCTCTTTGCTCTGTCCAGATGTCACACCAAGCAGCTTTCTTGCTGTCTACCTTACCACCTCTGCTGTAGCTGCCCAGCTGTCTGGTAAGCCTTCACTGCCACGTAGTGCCTGGCTTAACTGTTCCTTGAACTCCACCTTACAGTCATCCTTTTTCGACTTCCACCATTTGATCCTTGGCACTGCCCTCACTCTCCTCCTCTTCTTCTTGATCACCAATGTTATCCTACAGACCACCATCCTATGCTGCCGAAACTACACTTTCCCCTTTCACCACTTTGCAATCTCCAGTCTCCTTCAGACTGGTCATCCTGCATAGGATATAAATCACCTATGTACATATATACACAGATCTAGATATAGATGTATACAAATGCATACACATATACATACATATATTTATTTATTTATTTTACATTTGTTGACCAGGCTAGTCTGGCTGGAGACATGTCCATTTTCAGTAGAGGCCAGGGGAGAAAAGCTCCAAGAAATCATACAGAGTTTATACAAAGTTAAAACAGAAGTTATACAGATATTGAAAGAACAGAATTATCACAAAAAATGCATTTTTTTTATACAAATAGTACAGATTAGAATTACCATGGTCATTTTGTAAGGTACAGAGATACAGTATACATATATACATATATGTTATATGCAATAATATAGTTTATTGATACATAAAAGGTAGTTACTATAGGATGGGATGAGATAAGTGAATAGGAGAAGATTTAGTCAGGGTTAGTACAGGTGCATAGCCAGTGATTATTGAGATATAGTTTTAGATTCCTTTTAAAAAGTGAGAGAGAAGTCTGAGATGTGATTTCAGAGCGGAGTTTATTCCATAGTTTTTCAACAGAGTTAGAGAACAAGGAGTCACCTGCTGAGTTGTTGGGTTTAGTAGTATTGATCAGCAGTTTGTTTGAGGAGCATAGATGTTTGAGATTATTATAAGGTGCAATGAGGCTAGAGAGTATTGGAGTGTTGCTGGGTTGATACAGGGTCTTGTGGACTATTTTCAGCTGGTGCAATTGAAGCTGGTTAAAAATTCAAGCCAGTTTAATTGTTTAAGATTTACACAGTGATGGGTTCTGAAAGGAGAGCCTGTAGCAAATCTAGCAATATTATTATAGGAAGTTGTTAGTTTATTGAGGTTGTTTTTAGAGAGATTGGTATAAATGGGAGAGGCGTAAAGCAGAGTGGATATTAGGTGAGTTCTGGCTATAGAGGTCCTAGCTCCTGGTGTAAGATAGGGTTTAATTCTGTAAAGGGATCCCAGTTTTTTGTTAACTAATTTTACTGTAGTGTTTATGTGAGAATCAAAGTTTAGATTGTTGTCTATTGTTATTCCTAACAGTTTAGTGGTAGAGTCAGGAAAAATAAGAGTACCGTTGTTAGAAGTGAGATTGAAATGTAAAGAGGTCGACTTTCGGGTTGGTGTGAAGAGTAGCAGTTTGTTTTTTTGGGATTTAGAAGGAGGCAGCGGTGAGAGAACCATTGTTCTACAGTGTTGAATGCTTTTTGGGTAAGAGTCTGAAGTTCAGTTTGAGAAGAGGCTGAGCAGATTATGGTAGAGTCATCTGCGTATTGAATGCAGGTGGAGTATGGAATAGCTGTTTGCAGGTCATTAATGAAGATGGAAAATAAGAGTGGGCCTAATATGGAGCCCTGTGGGACACCGAGGGAGATAGGAAGGTGATTAGATAGTTTATTTTGCCAGAGTACAGCCTACTGATGGTTATCAAGGTAAGATGTAAACCAGTTCAAAGATAGAGATCCAGTGAAAGAAAATGTAGTGTATGAAGGAGTAGTTGGTGGTTGACCATGTCAAAAGTTTTGGATAAGTCAATGAAGACTGCAGATGAAAGACAATTATTGTTGCGATTATTGTTGATGCAGTTTGTGAATGATAGCAGGGCAGTGGTGGTACTATGGAAAGGTCTAAAGCCATGTTGACAGTTAGCAAGTAGTTTGTTCTGGAGAAGGTGGTTGAGTAGTTGTTTATGGATGCATTTTTCCATAATTTTTGCAATAGGGGATAGTAAAGCTATGGGACGAAAGTTGGAAAAGTCATTGGAGTTCCCCCCTTTATGTAGTGGGATGATATGCAAAATTTTCCAGATTGATGGGACAGTTCCTTCGCTTATTGATCTATTTATCAAAATGGAAATAGGGTAGGCAATGGCTTTAGCTCCTTTTTGCAAGAATTCTGCTAGGAGTTTGTCAGCTGGGGTGGTGGTAGGTTTTAACTTTTGGAGAAGGGAGGAAATGTAGGAAGTAGACATATATATAGAAGTATATATATATATATATATATATATATAAATATATGTATATACATACATATATATATATATATATATATATATTTGTAAACATTATGTAAATGGTTGAATATAAATTTGTGTGACACAAACATTTCATCTAAGCATTTTGATCTAAATCACATTTGGTCAATAACAAATTTATATGAAAATATTTGGTCTAAACACAATATGTGTGAAAAAGAACATTGACAGCATAGTCATTGACAAAGTTAATTTCAAGAGTTTTTTTTTTTTTTTTTGCAGGAGAGTAAGTCCCCCTGTACTCCCCAATGTAGGGACCCAGCACCTGTACCTGATGTTATATATACCTACATTATGGTCGCAACAGTTATAAGACAGGAGATATCTCCCAAGAACCGGAGATGACTGCCAGCACATACCTAGACACTACACCACGGTAAACAGTGATCTGCATTACATGCTGGACATGGGATGCCTCTTTGCTACACTGCTTAAAGCCTTCCATTGGAAGACATTATTTTCATTGAGCATATTCCCTTTTTTTATCTACAAATACTTCCCATCCGTTGATTAAATGTCGTTAGACCAAATATTTTCATACCAGTGTGTTGCCAAGCAGCTGTGTTTTAGACCCAGACTTTAGAAGAATTGCGTGTCTCACATATGACAAATGTATATTCTGCTAATTTGCATAAATCCATATAGATAGATAGGTAAATAGATATACAGATGTATAGATATTTATTTATATTTGTGTTTACCAGGATGGTTGACTAATTCCAAAAAGGGAAAGGTTGGAAATGACATAATTCACAAGGATAAAAATTTAAATAAGTATACTGCAGTACAGGGCTGCACAAATATGAGGCAAGAATTGCTGTCTCTCAGTAAGAGGTTCTCTGATTCGAATTCATGCCTTGGCTGTCTTCTGCATGTTCTTCCTGCATCGCTGCAGGTTTCCCTCAGGTGCTGCCATTTCCTTCTACTTCCCAAAGACATGAGTAGGTAAATTGGCATTTTCCAAACTGCCTATAAATCTCTAAGTGTTACATCAGCCTTTGGGAATATGTATTACATGATAGACTGGTACACAGTCCAAAGCCAGATTCAGTGCCTTATGCCCACTGGCTTCCAGGACAGGTTCCAACATCCTTGTGACCACATAAAGGTTAAAGCAAGTCATCAAAAAATGGATGAGTGATGCCGAGGATTAAGGCTCCTGGATGTCATCAAGCTGCTTCCTGTGCTCCAAGAGTAAACTCTGTCAGCTGCCATTTGCCTACTGTGTGATGCTGAATGAGTCACTTAACTAGTTAGTGCTCCTAGGTCACCCCTGAAGAGGGACTTGTGTTAGTGGCGTTACCCATTAAACAAATAAAAGTAAATGTAGTACTCAAAGGTTTTAGCAGTTAGGAATGGGTAGCGATGACAATGTATGCACAGTAGTATGGCCATGCAATATTTCCCCATTTCAGAGGGTGCAGAATGAGGAACTTTCTAGATGCAGAGTATTTCTGTACAAACAAATGTAGACGTAAAATGCAGATACATTATTTACTGAATACATGCTTATGCTCATCTGCATGAGAATTAGAATAAGGAGTGAATACTGTAGTATAAGCTAAGCATCTGTGATTTACAATATTTAACATATAGCAGTTTGATTGAAGTTGGAGCCATGACTCATTAGTGTTTTAAACATTTTAGGGTACATTCAATATATGAAAAGAAATTTCTAATGTTGTTAGGGAATGTGTATCATACTTTGGATTGCAGTTGTATTGTTTACATATGCATGAAGTTGGTATATTATATTTTCTATTGACAGTGTAGCATGAAGATAAGTAGGTTAAGTTAAGCAATGTTTAAATCAGCCATATATACAGTAACTTTAAAATATTAAGCTGAGTTCTTTGAAATAAGTTTTGATTTATTTTGTATCTTAATGAAAACCTTTAGTAAGCTTCTTCTCCAATATATGGAGGTTTGCTTAGTGCTCAAACTTAGTACTGACGTCATACAATTTTAGAGTTAACTGTTTATATCAGATGAAGTTTTTTCAGTCATAAGGAACAGTGGGCTGGAATTAGAAAGGTTACTGCAAGGGGTAAGCCTGGTGTATCCCTTGTGGTAACCATTTCTGGTTCAGAGAAAGCCCTCCCCAATGCTGTACCATGAAGTGGTGCAGTCCCATGGTGGGCTGTTTCTGCAGCCTCCCACATATGCTAATGAGACATTCAGGGGCAGTGGCCTGTTCTAGTTAACTATGTACTATCTCCTTGGAAATGGCTGAGGTAGGGTACTTACACAGCCCAAAAAATCAGAGATTTCACGTAAGTTACCTCAGCCAGCAGTGTTAATGAACATGGCCAAAAGTTCTCCCAATGGATGAGACTGTATTAAGAGGTAAGTGTCAGGAAGTTTATTTGACAAGTTTTTGGGGGGCAATGTGCATGTGTGTATGTGTGCAGCTACATGTGTTAGTGTATGAAGCGGGATGAGTGACCTCAGATGTGTGTCTGCGTGTTCTTCTGTGCAGCTCCATGTGTGAATGTATGCAGAGGGATGAGTGGCCTCAGGTAGGTGTGTGTGCACACGTGTCTGTGTGTGTGTGTGTGTGTGCGTGTGTGTGTGTGTGTGTGTGTGTGTGTGTGTGTGTGTGTGTGTGTGCGCAGCAGCATGTGTGTGTGTGTGCAGCAGCATGTGTGAGTGTATGCAGAGGGACAAGTGGCCTCAGGTATGTGTGTGTGTGTGTGTGTGTGTGTGTGTGTGTGTGTGTGTGTGTGTGTGTGTGTGTGTGTGTGCAGCTGCATGTGTGAGTGGATGCAGAGGGATGAGTGGCCTCATGTGTGTGTGTGTGTGTGTGTGTGTGTGTGTAGCTGCACGTGTGAGTGTATGCAGAGGGATGAGTGGCCTCAGGTATATTTGTGTGTGTGTGTGTGTGTGTGTGTGTGTGTGTGTGTGTGTGTGTGTGTGTGTGTGTGTGTGCATGCGTAGCTGCATGTGTGAGTGTATGCAGAGGGATGAGTGGCCTCAGGTATGTGTGTGTGCTGCTGCATGTGTTAGTGTATGCAGAGGTATGAGTGACCTCGGGTGTGTCTGTGTGTGTGTTTCTCTCTGCTGGGTGTTTGCAGTAGGATAGGGTTAGTTAAGGGATAGACAGGGCTAATATATGTGTCTATGTATGTGTGCGCTCTTATAAATGTGTGAGTATATCTAGTATGAAAAAATCTTTGCATGTACGGCAACTGCAAGGTCCTAAACCAAACGTAATCCAATGCAAAAAATTGGAACAGCAGACTGTAGCAAGAAACCAATATTTAATATTACATACTAAAGACACATAGGAAAACAACAGACCGGTTTCGACTTGATAAATCACATAGCCTTCATCAGTGTGTGATAAATCACATAGCCTTCATCAGTTATAAAGGCTATGTGATTTATCAAGCCAAAACAAGTCTGTATTTCTCCTATGTGTCTTTAGTATGTAATATTAAATACTGGTTTCTTGCTACAGTCTGCTGGTCCAATTTTTTGCTTTGAATGTATGAGTATAACCATGAGTGTGCTAAGGTGGGGGGGGGACTGTGTTTGAGAGAGAAAGAGTGTGTGCATGTGTGTGTATAGTGTTTGCATGAATGTATATGGGGGAGTGTTGTTTCTCCACATTTCCCTAGACTAATGAGCAAATCCAGCAATGTTAGGGGAAATCCTGACACCAGGGATGTCTATATCATTCCATAAAGGCACTGAAAAAGATAAAAAAAATGTAGCACAGAAGAATTGGAGTGGAGGGAACATTGGACATCAGGGTTAGCCATTATATTGCACCCTAAAGGCACTTAAAAAGATAATAAGAACACAGTTTTGCAGCATAAAAGACATGGGGGTGATCCCTGGACCCCAGTACATTTGGCATTCACAAATAGTTCTTCCACAGTGCTTTAGCCCTTTGCACTACCAGTAAACACTAGAGAGCCTCTTACATATTATGAAGTCTTGGGGGATAAATAAAGGAGTTTGGAAATGTTTAGAACCCTACACCCTCAGCACACACCCACAATTTTAGTAAAGTGTTAAGCCTCATTAGGGATACACCCAACATAAAAGTTTTGCACTTTTGGCACAGGAAGCATCTTGCAACAACAGCCTTAACTCATTATGTCCAAGTGACACCTCCAGGTGCATCTGCAGTTATCTCCTATTGCGCCTCTAGGTGTCAGATATTGCTTGTTCATATTTGCATTAATAATTCCAAAACCATGCTACATACAAGGTATCAATGTTTTATTTCGAAGCATTCATGATGGCAAACACAGTTACGTTGAAATTTGACCTATGTCAGTGAGTATTTGTTAGAACTGTAAAGTGGTAACTTAATTTTTTAAAGGCTCAAGCCACGCCAACTGGGAGTTAAAGGTACACACTCAAAAGAGCTGTACTGGAGGGAATGAGTTAATGCTGCACACTAACTGAGGAAGGCTTGTATTACGAGTGTATTTTATACCCTAAGAAATATGAAAATCTAATGTCTGGCATTATTCATTGACTGCAATGGCCTGTAAGTTACAAGGGACAGGGTATGTATTTGAGGCAACATAAGGAGCATTCTGTAAAATAATGGACAGTTCTAAACTGCTGTTTGGACTCAAAGTTAATAGAGCAACAGGATCCATTTTGCAACCAAGAAAAAGAATGAAACTCAAATTTCTGGCATTACTGACTGACCATAAACATACCTGGTTTAGAATGACAGGGACAAAAAGTAAGAGGTATGTTGGAGAACGTGTGTGTGTGTTTGTGTGTGTGTGTGTGTGTGTGTGTGTGTGTGTGTGTGTGTGTGTGTGTGTATGTGCACATGTGCATGAATGGAGGCTGCCAGTCTACCACAGTTAAGTGCTGATTTGCACTTGCATTAGATACAGACGATTCAGATGTATGCAAATTAGCCAATAATGAGGTCCCTTTTGACCACAGCTCTTACCGCCAGCAGTGGGGCTTTTTTGAATCCCCAGGAGTGCCTTTTTTACGTGTATTGCAATGCTTTTACCACTATAATTATTAAGTCTAGATAGTATTGTAACCATTCATCAACAAAAGTTGCTTTATCTGAACATGTTTTGGTGAGCTTTTCATTTAAAAAATGCTATTAGGGTGGGTGAATTTCACTGGAGATTGCCGCTTTTGGGATTCTAACTTTTTTCAACTTGCCATGACCTCAGAATTTGTAACAACTAATCAAGAGGTACAGGTGGCATGACCACTTCATGAGGGATGATGGTGTTTGTCAGTTTAAAACTATATATTTTTTTTATTTATTGAGCCTGATTTGGGTTGCTAGATGCGCATCTTTCAGAGCCTCTTTCATCTTGTTTAAATGAGGGATTAAATGCTAGAGATGCCTGCTTTTATTATTTTTCTTTTTACTCAAATGATTTTTATTTTGATGAAATAACACAATAATTTAATACATTCATAACATTCAATAACTATTTACAGTATTTACATTCAGCCTGACAAAAAGGATTCAGATAAAAACATATGTAACTAAATAATAATATATAAACTATGATAGGAAGAGTTCGGTTCCATCTGTAGGGTATCAATCAAACTCAAAACTTTCCTCCTCAGACTATTAACCAATGGCTTAGGAAAAGTACTTAACTCGTTAGTTCTTTTCTCCATTAGTATGCATGTCTTCAGTAATGATAGGAATTCCTCCATTGTGGGTGCTACATTAGAGTTCCATCTTCTGGTTATACATTTTCTGGCTATTGCTAACATAGTCCACAGCAAATACAGGTCATCTTTTTTCATATGATTACTATTAACAACCTTCACTAAAATTAAAGGCTTTGTCAAAACAAATCTATCTGTATAGATAGCTTGAAGAAATTTGTTAACCTCGTTCCAGTGTGGTTTAATATTAGTACAATCATAAAAAATATGAGACCAGTTAGCATTAGTAGACAGGTGACATCTCCAACATAACTTGCTGTTTGAAGGGTTCATTTTTAAAAGTTTCTTAGGTATCAAAAAGGATCTGTGTATAAATTTCCAATGATAAATCCTCCAGAATTGTGAATAAGAAGTTAGTTTAACTGAAAGTAAAATATTTGTTTTGTCTTCCATTGATAATGATACTTGAAACCCTTTAGTTAGGTATTGCCAGTAAGAATCTTTAGGAGCTGTGTTATAGCCAATTAAAGTGTTATATAGATATGATAGTTCATTCTTAATATTGATATTATATAGATTCTAAAAATCCAGTTTATAATTTATGGTACGGTTTCGTAGGATGAGTTGTGAACTATTTTACACAGATCCTTAGTGTATGCTGTGACACTCTGAAGAACTCACCAGTCATTAGGGGATAGGCCATAGGTTGACAATATACGTTGTGTGTTCAAAGCTTTTTGGTTTTCTATACATTGCAACCAACAAAATAGGTTACTAATCTCCCATAATCCAAAAATCTCTCTATGTGTTTTATCAGAGAAATCCCTTGTAATAGTAAATGGTATTAAAAAATTATACCACAGTTTTATATCTAACTTTGTGTTGATGAATTTTTAAAAAACATCAACAATATGGTTTATTAGTGTTAGTTTAGTTAATTTTGTTGTACTATACTGTACATTTATACTTAAATAGTGCCATATCTTATCTTTGTCAGTTACCAAAGCATTTTTTGATAAATAATTTTCATTCATTAGTATAATGGAGTGTAACTGTTTCCAATTGGAAGAGTATCTAGGATTTATCCAATTCATCACTATTTTAATTATAGATGCCTTTATATAAGTATCAATCTCTGGGAATTATAACCCCCTTGTTCCCATTTTCTGATATGATGAGAATATGCCACTCTATTTCTTTTGGGGTACCTTAGGAATTTCATCAGAATTGAAGTAATTTCTTAAAGGATTTTCTTTCCTGGTGGAAGTATAGGAGCCAGTGCTATATATATAATATTTTAGGTAACAAAACCATTTTTATCAGTTGTAACCTATCTTCAAATATTATAAACATATTATTTCATTTGCTTATCAATGTCTTGATTAAGTCTATCGTTTTGGCATAGTTAAGCTGTAAGGTTTCCCCTATATTCTTACCTAGGACTATTCCTAAATAGTCTAGAGTTAAAACTTGGTTTCCAATAATATGATTAACTGGAATCTGTATGTTCTTTTTTTATTTAATAATAAATATTTTGATTTTGATTTGTTGAAGGAGAGTCCTGAGATTTTTTGGAAATTTGTTATTACCATATCCACTTCACCTAACACTTCCTTAGAGTTGGGTAAGGTAAGTAGGACATCATCAGCAAATATCATTATTTTAGAAATATATTGGTCATATATATTTATACCTCTTATCTGTGGGTTATTCCGTATTACGATGGCAAGTATTTCTATGGCCAGAGCAAATAGGATAGGGGACATAGGACATCCTTGTCTAGCACCTCTAGTGATTTGGATTGCTTTGTATGTAAAGGGACCTATTTTGACATATGCTAGATTATTTTCATATATTTTCTTTATCAGTGTTATAAAATTGGGGGGAATCAAATAACTGTAAGACTTTAAATAAATAATCCCAATTTAAGGAGTCAAATGCCTGTTGAATATCTAGACCTATTAGCAATGCTTCATAGTTTCCTCTAGTGAGGTAATCTGTTAGTGTTAATGCTCTTTAAATATTATCATGTGTATATCTGTTATGTATGAAACCAGTTTGGTCTTCATTAATTATTTTAGATATGGGTATTTCAGTCTGTTGACCATAATTGGCATAAATAGTTTATAATCATTATTCAACATAGAAATTGGTCTATATGAGTTACAATGATTAGGGTCTTTATTCTGTTTTAATATAGGGAAATTAGAGAATATCTCCAAGAAGGAGGAATTTTTGCTAATGTTTGAAATTCAAGAAAGGTTTTATGTAGGAGAGAGATTATAGAAGAAGGGAACAATCTATGAATTTTGATAATTAAGCCATCTATTCCAGATGCTTTATTAGACTTACTTCCTATAATCCTGTCTATAATTTCCTTCTGAGAAATAGGTTTTTGTAAATCTAGCTTAAGTTCCTCAGGAATTTTTATTATGTTGGGAACTATATTCTCTAATTTCTTACATTCATTTATAATTGTGTTATCTTTATGTTGTTCTGCATAATGATAATTAAAAGCCTCCAGAATGTCACCTATGTTCGAGACTTTTTTCCCCTTCATGAAAGATGCTATCAATATTATTAATTTTTGATTGTATCTTAACTTTCATAGATAGGTTATGAAGATGCTTAGGAGAGGTAGCATAAGAATTTCATTTCAGTTTTTCCATAGCTAAATTAGTTTTATGGAATAATATTTCACATTATTTCTTATTTGCTTCTTCTATTTTCTTATTATTATCTGTAGCAATTAAGTTTTTATTAGATTTAAGAGTTAATATTTGATTTTGGAGTTGCTGTAACTTTGAGTCCCATTCTTTAATTTTATTTTTGTACCAGCTAATGGTTTTGCCATATAGATATGCCTTAAGGGAATCCCAAACCATAATTGTATTTGCTTCAGGTTTGCAGTTAATCTCTAAGAAGAGCTGAAATTCAGAAGTTATCCAGTATTTAAAGTCTTTAATTTTTGTGATATATGAAGGAATCCTTGAAGTAATAACTAACTGATTGAATTCCAAGTGAATTGTTAATAAAAGAGAATTATGATCTGAAAAGGGACAAGGTTGCATTGAAAATTTCAAGATTTTAGAATAAAGATCTTGTGAGATGTAAATTTTATCTATTCTAGTTTGGATACCATGTCTATAGTCTTGGTGTGAGAAGAGTAAAGAATTTGATCCCAAAGCATTAAAAGTGTCTTTTAATTTAAACATTTTTGTCCATTTTTTAACTGTTTTGCTGAGGACGATAGCCTAGGAGAGTTCCTATTGGTAGTTTCTGTAATATCTATGATGCAATTGAAGTCACCTTCTAGTATAATATTACCTTTAGAAGCAGTTGCAATAAAGTCTAAGTGTTTCTTAGCTAGTCCAACACCCATACCCGGGAACCAGTATAAATTAACCAGGGTCCAAATTCTTTTGTTAAACTTAAGTATAACAAAGGCCATGAGTCCATCATTATCTGCATGTTTATAAATAATTTGAGGATTTTAAAAAAGTATTTTTCCTTAGAATTGTTACTCCTCTGGTTTTGTTTTTATAAGAAAATTGAGCTAGTGTTGTGTATTCGTTAGGGCCCCACATAAATGTGTCATTTATTTAAAAATGAGTCTCTTGGAGAAAAACTACTTGAGCCTTGTTTAGTTTAAGATATCTTAGTAGGTTAGCTCTCTTATGTAGGTTGTTTAATCCATTAGTATTTAAGGATATCAAAGTTAAATCCATATCAAAATTCTTTGAAGATAACAAATAATAAAGGTACTTGTATGATTAGTATGTGTCATAATTATTATTACATTGTTATGTATTTTTTGTTTTGTACTAGCAAGTGCTTTTATTCTTGGATATGTTTTGTAACTTTGGAGCTTTTCTCCCTGGGTCTCCACTGAAAAAGGGCCTTGGCCCAGATGGACCAACCTGGTCAACAAATGTCAAAATAAATTAGAATCCTGTATACATAATACTCTTCCTGAGTAGACAGCAGAATATCAATTGTTATATTTCTATTTATCTCAATTGAAATAATTTTCCCCATGTAAGATAGAAGTAAAACAATTGCGTCGGGAATTTCAAAACTAGAAAAACAGTTAAATAACAAAGAATTAGCATATTTAACTCTTATATAAACTTTAATACACCCTGTACATGGAATGAGATGGATTCCTAGTCTAGCAAACAAAACTAAATCTGCTAGACTACCTATCCCAACCATCAACCTTTGTTGGTTCGAGCCCATGAAAACAAAGCAAAAAATGGAGAATATATTATAAATTAAGAGAAAAATAGTAGTGATAAACAACTAATCAGATATTGATTCCAGTTAGGTTTAGAAATAATAGTTACATACACTATTGTTAGAACAATTAAACATTTATATAGTAATTATTCACTAAGGAAGCAAGAGACATATTAGGATATATATAATCTGAATTTAGTGCTTAATAGTTTAAAGAAACATCAGCTTTATTAACAGTATGAATGATTACCCAATATACCTAAGCATGTCATCTGTACTGGTTTTAATAAAAACTTTGAAATGACCAAACAAAATCAAAGAATCATTTAGCATTTATATTTACTTGCCCTCTGAATAAATCTTGTCATGGCAAATTCCCACAAAAAAAAAAAAAAAAAAACATCACAAGAATTAGGTGTTAGCACATAGTTGAGTGTGTGTCATTCCTAAAATATGTTAACATAGGTTCTTAGAAATATTCCATGAGACACACTTGTCTTTAATTAACTCCTAAACTTTTGGAATAGCAAATGTTTAAATGACTGTCTAAGAATCAATAATAATTAACTGGCATCAGTTAATATGACAAAAATTAGTAAAAAACATTATTTATATAAAACTTACTGTGGATAACAGGTCTTAAAAGTGAATGACTCAAAGGCAGAATTAAGATAAAGTTAGACATAAATATCTACCATAATAATAGGGTAATATTAAAACTCATAACTTCTTTGTTGTGTTATCACAAGTCATAGATATTATTGAGCTCTTTCCCTGTCACAAAGTGGTAATATACTAAAGAACATGACTTTATAATAACTGAGAAAATGACATCTGAAGCATAAAATAATATCTACGATACAATATGAAATTCATCATATCAAATGCAATATAATTATAGTTTAATCCAAATTATTCACACATATATTGTCTAGGATTTAGTACAGTATTCAAGTATCCTTACAGTTATTACCATTAGCCATAAGCATTTCCTGTAAATGAATAAGCCTATACTAAACACTTGTTAACTGCATAAGAAAATTATTTATAAAGATCTATTTATAAAAAAATCCAGTATTTTCACTAGAAATAGTGGCTATAATTAACAGAGTCTTGACATCCACAATTAGACTTGCATATACAGATTAGATGTAATGTAATCTGATCTGCTTGTAGATAATGCATAATGTCACAAGCTAAGTAAGAAAGCTTCACTTCTTAAATTTCAAACTGACATTTTCCTGCTCAGCATGCTACACAGTACAGTTTCCTGACCTCACTCTAACTGTATTACAAAATCTGCTTCTTTACAGTAACAAATGCAAGGTTTGAATGTCAGATACTTCCAATCAGTAAATTAGCATCCAACACACAAGAAATCACCTCCAGACACCACAATCCATACAACACACATAAAAAATTAGTGCCATACAACCTCTGTCATAACTAAACTGTATATAACTGGCAAAATCAGAACATCCAAACACAGTCTTTTTAGAAGCATTCTAAAAAAACACACCTCTCTCATTGCATAAAAACTTTCACATCCCAGCTAAATCATCTAATTTATTAGGCAGAACAGTCCATAAATTCATATTATCACTCTTTATTTTAAATACAAAGTCATTTTTTTGCAGCAAGCACTTACTAGGTACACCAAGCACGAACGATCCGTATCTCAGAGACACTCACACAGCTACAGACATCTAGCAATAAACCACTGCTGCTAAGTAGATATACAAGGGATACATACTGCTAAGAATACAGGAAACATAGTGTCTCTGCCAAATTCAAATTGAGTAGAACAAGTCCGTTGCCCATGAGAGACAAAACAGTACTTTAAACTCTACAGGAAACATAACTTGTAACCATTTAGAAACCGTGTGACATAAAACATGCAATCATATAAATGGCAGAGAGACCCAATTTATGTCAAAAGTCGGCAAACAGCTTTTTGTTCACACAGTTGCCAATATTTATTCTAAAACAGTCAGAAATTATAAGTAATAAAGAAACTAGTTTATATATACTAAATCATAGATATGCCATGTTATCCAATGTATCCAAAACAGTTTTGATGAATTAATCTGAGCAGTGACTATACCTGTGTAATAACTCAGAAGAGCATTTAGCAGAGTAAAGGACTGTATATTATTTGAAATAAAGCATGTCATCTTAAGGTTATAAAAGCAGAGATAGTTTACTGTTTAATTATATCATTCAATAAACCAGTAATATTGTACTAATATACTAAAAAGAATAAAACAGCTATTTAATTTGTATATAAACAATAAAAGGTAAAGAAATGAAAAAAGAAACAAGAAGAAAAAAAAACAACAAGGAAAATATTATCATGACATACCTTACTTGAAAATTCAACAAGTATAAAACAAATTAAAGTCCAGTTGCAGTAGATGCTTTGAGAGATTTATCGGGAACAGCAATCTTTGACTCAGTTTTTTGTTTTTTCTTTTTAACATCAGTCCAAGAAGATTTATCAGTAACTCTCTCCAGAGATGTAGATGCCCATTCTATATCTTCAGGTAAGGAAATAATGTTATTGTTTTTAATAAAGGCAGTGGCTTCCTCTAGGGCATTAACTGATCTCATTTCATACTGATATCGAATTTTTATTCTGGCAGGAAAGACAAGCTGAGTTTTGATGTTATTCTGCTTTAACAGTTTTATTAATGGACAAGCTTTTTTTCTCTGTTCCAAAATTCTAGTAGAATAGTCATTGTCAAACCTAATTGAGTTTTGATTATATTTTAATGGACTTTTCCTCCAGGCAGATTTTAGGACTAACTCCTTGTCCAAATAAAATAGAAACTTTATGACTATTGATCTGGGAGGAGTAGAGGAGGATGGTGACACTGGCTTTCCTAAAGCCCTATGAGCCCTTTCAATACCAAAGGACAGACCCTCCTTTAAGTCTAAGATCTCTGGAATCCAGATGTTCAGGAAAGAAATTATATCTTCTCCTTCAGCTCTCGCAGGGATGCCAAAAATCCTTATATTTGACCTTCTCTCCCTGTTTTCCAGGTCATCCACTTTATTGAGTAGCCAAGTGTTTTGTTTGTAAGGAAATCTTTCTGGCTTTCTTCTTTCTTCAGTCTTCCATCAAGATCATTCAGGGATGCTTCTAGGTTTGTTATTTTGGATTGATGCTGCTGTTTAAGTTCCTTGAGAGAATCTGTTTGTTTCTGACAATTTTCCATAAGGTTTTGTAAATTCTCTTTAAAATCATCCATTTTTAGTGAAAGTTCTTGTAGATCAGATGTCAAAAGCTGCATTTCTTTTTTTTAAAGCCATGTCAGAATGAGAAGTCTTTGAAGTGCTCATCTCCACAAATTATATATTTTCCTTTATAATTTGACAGGAAAAAACTTTCCTAAGTTCACCAAAGTTACTAATAATATAGTTTATACTTTCATCTATCAATTCTAAGTATTTTTGGTAAAATATAATAAGTTATTTCCTGTTTTTTATATTTGTTTCATGGAGCTCTGAAAAACTGCTGCTATCAGTTGGCCATCTTGTCTCCACCCCGCCTGCTTTTATTATGATACAGCCATGTAAATTATTTACTATATATGTTTTGGACTAGTATATTGTTTCCATTAACGACATTTGGATTTCACCCTCTTTTTTTGTTTGCTCTGATATTTCTTGAAAGCAATGCTTCTGTCAGTCTGCTCAGAAGAAGCCATAATAAGAAAACTCTCATAATTCATAACATAAAGCTGACAGTAAGTTGTTGCCTTAGTTAAAGGAGTTGCACTGTGCTTAAATGTTTGCCTTGCTGTGGGGCTGCTAATGTGTCATTAGTGCAAGTAGGGAAAAGGGTACGGTTGCTGTGAAGTTTTATTTCATTTGCTTTCACTTTACTAACACAGTCTGTGTTGTGTGTATGTGGTGGAGGGATGGTGGCTGGCATAGCTCTCAACCTCTTAGCACAAAAACTCTGGATAAAGCCAAAAATAATGGGGGAGGACAAAGCCCCCAAAATAGGGACAAATTTTAAATACTGCTGTTACAAACTTAGAAAGTTGCTAGAATAAAAGGTCTTGTGTTACCATGTATTTTCCGAACAATATGAAGTCTGAAACTCAAGTGCCTGTCATTATTTAGTGAATTTAATCCTCAGTGATTTGCTGCAAAAATCCAGAGTATCACAGATTTTATGAGGAACAGACCAAAACTATGAGGCAAAAATCTGGGCATTCTGTGAAAATCTGGACAAAGATGTATGGGCTGGGGGAGGTAACTTCTTAAATACAGTTTCCTAAAGATCCTGCACTTTGTCATACTGCCTAAGGTGCATAAATGTAGAGCCCTTAGTGAGCCCCCTGCCCTGCACTACCTTACAAATGTGTGCAAACCTTAACCGTACAGCTGCCAGTGCCTCAAACCCAACTCTGCACTTTAGGGTATTAAACATCTTTTCCTAAAAGTATTAAACAAAATGTGCACGTATATACACACACACACACACACACACACACACACACACACACACACACTCACTCACTCACTCACTCACTCACTCACTCACTCACTCACTCATACACACACAGATAGAAAATATTTATTTATGTCTTTGTTATCTTTTGTTTACCATGCTTGGCATAAGTCCCATTTTCAGCAGAGCCCCAAGCCAAAAAGTTCCACATAAAATACATATTTACAATGAACAACGACCAAAATTGAACAATTTAAGTATTACTTTGCAGCTAGTATTGAGACAGGTAGTAAAGACATTTATCATATACTTCAGAAGTTATTATTTTAAATGTCAAAGACGTGTTAACATTTATAGCTGGAGAGACAAGAGCACTGACAATGCACATAGGTTCAGTATGTGTATACTATGCATATTCTGTTTGTACCCTCCCTCCTCCTCTTCTGTTTTCTGTTCCTGCTCGAGTGACATCCTACTTCATTATGTCACCAGATGAATAACAGAAAATAGAGAAGGAGGTGGAAGTTTATAAGCAGAAAGAATCGAGAAAGACATAAGTAGAAAAAGTTCTGATAGTGGAGAGGTTGAGATAACGGTAGATAGGCAAGATGATGAGGTGGGTAAGGAGGGGCATTAGTGGGAGAGAGTTAAGGACATAAGTTAGTTGGAGGAGCAGTAGTGAGGATGAAAGAGATATGAAAGATGAATGAGTTAGGGTGATTGATAGAGAGAATGGAAATGGAAGAGATGTCCAGTCACTGTCTGAATGATGTTTGTGTAGATTATGTCAAGATATTCCAATTTACTTCTACCTCATAAAGCACACTGTTTGACTGGCGGTACTAAATTGTCCATTTAGACAAAATCCACTTTTCTTTGCCTTGTGCCCTAGGTCATTGCTGAAAGCAATCCGGGAACAACCAGTTCACTTGCCTGGTTAACAAACTAGCAGACAAAAAGATAAATAGCTAAAAATATAAATACTAAACATATATATGTATGTATTGGCCCTGGTAACATAGTTGAATTATACTTTGGTTGACATTTGATTAATCAACACAGTTTGATCAACTAAACAGATGGTCGACAGATGTACGACATCAACAATCCCCCAGATAGGGGGATATACCCTTTCCCTGGGGATTGTGTGATCTCAGAGTTAGAATATATAATTAGCAGGGGGTGTGCAGGGAGGCATGCCCCTTGCAAAAAACAGTACTGTGTGTGTTTTTTTTAAGTTTTGCATGCACCAAGAGTAATTCTCAACACACACATATTAGTATGTCGACATGCATAATGTCAATTAATTTGTTTTGATATTATGTACATTGACATAAATGGATTCAGTAAGTTTAAGTAGATACATATGTAAGCAGTCAGACATAAATTAATAAGTATGTGTGTGTGCTTATATACATATGCATATATGAATTTCAGCCTGAGAGTCCATAATGGTGTGATGACCAACCACTGGACCAGTAATCAAGGAGCCTCAATCCTCACCACTGGTGCCAGTGGGGGACGTACACTGGGAGGATGACAAGTACACACACAGTATTTCCAGATGCAGCTCTTTGCATCAAGTGCAGTTTCCCTTAAGAACACAGAGAGACCACAGTCAGTAAGGGTCCGGTTTCTCCCTCTTTCTCCAGATCCCAATAAGACTCCTCACTGGCACAGCTATAGAGTTGAGTCCTTCGCCAAGGTTCCAAGCCAAGTCCTCCAATACTCTCTCTGTCCAATTAGTGTCTGTCCCTGTCCAAGTAGCTGACACACACACACACACTCTTGGAGATTTGTTTTACACACACACACACACACGCACACACACACACACACACACACACGCACACACACACACACACACACACACACACACAGAAAGGCTGTCACAGGTTTGCTAGCTATGCCCCCTTCTACCCAGACTATAAGGTAATTATCACTGCCACCAGAACCCCTTATCAGTTACTTTAAGGCTCTTAACAAAGGGTGTCCAATTTTACTGTGAAATATTAATACTAATACAAATGGTAGTTTGACCAAGAGCAAGGCTATTAGGAGTGGCTCACACAGTGTCACCAAATAAATATGCAAGTACTCTCAAAACCTAAATATCTCTACACAGATCAGCCACAATGAAAGGTTTAAATACATTTAGTAATAAATAATAAAAATAACAAGACAATACTAAATATATATTTACAGTGACATCAGAGTTCAAAACCACAGCAAATATTTAAAACAACATTGCAGGACAGTATCAAATAAAGAAAGAAAAATAGCTAAACTAAGCTTCACTATATTCTTAACTGAATCTAAGAGAATTAGTATAACCTAAGAACTTATTAGTAGAGCAAGGCAGATGTGGTGATCTACCTGTGAAAATGCATAGACCTCAGAATTTTGGTCAATGCTGGAAGTCATAAAACAATTGCATTCCTTCATGCTTTCACGACTAGTAATTAATTCACCCTAAAGACAGTACAGAAAGCTTCTCAGCACAGACTCTGTGTCTCTAGCTGCATTGAAAACTGAAAATACCATCTTTTATTGCCTAGCCTATAAAGTAATTTAATTTAAGCTATTTCCTAAAATTTGCTGGACTGAAATTAACCTCCTGTATTCCAGTTTCCACTGTTAAAATATATACATTTAGACAGTTACAATAGTGCATGTACATTTCTGCTCGCCTCCAGTAGGGTACACTGTGGATCCATTTTAAACACAAGCATTTTACAAGCACCTAGATAAAAGATGGTATTGATGTAAAAAGTGTATCAATTAATAGATAAAAGTGGCCTTGAATTAAGAACCCCCACACATACATGCACATAAAACAGCATAGTATTCATTGAAAGTCCATCAACTAATAAATAAAAGCAGCCTTGATGAATTAACAACTTGTATCTGTTCTCCCCATTAAGTAGCACAGTATTCATTGAAAGTCTAAGCCAGTCAGTAAAAATAATAATCAACTAATAACAGGTAAAAACGGCATTGATGAATTAAGAACTCATATCTCCTACTTCCTGTACCCTCCATAAAACAGCATTGCATTCATTGAAAGTCCAATCAGTAGAAATAACCAAGTAATAATAAATAAGGGCAACCTTGATGAATTAAAAACCCATATCTCTTACTTCCTCTACCCCCATAAAACAGTACAGCATTTATTGAAAGTATAAATGGTAGAAATAATCAAGTAATAATATATAATAGCAGCCTTGATGAACTAAGAACTCATAATCTGCCCCCCATAAAACAACTACAAAAGTCCATACCTGCTCTGTATAAGCAACAACAATAACCAGTACTGTCAGAAATGTCAGGAGGATACCCCACAATTTTGCCTCTGTGCCATTCATTACAAATTAGTTAATACCTGACTTCTCATCAGAATCAGGCACAAATGCAGAAATAATAATCAGACAGAGACACTTAAAATACCAGTACTGTTAACTTGAGACCTTGACAGAATAAGAGAGTGTGACTTAATATACATTTTTATGAAGTAAAGAAGTGTATTATAATTATTGTCATTATTTAAGTGCAGTTCACCACGTGTTTCTCCAAAAAGGTAATTTGGTTGTGTGCAAAGCCAAACTGTGTTTATGCATTACATTTTAATTTGACACCAGACCAGTCCACCACCAGTCCTGTCTACCACACAATTGATATCCATATTCTGGTCTGGATTTACTTACAGGAAAACAATCCAGAAATAATAATCAGACAGGGACCATTTAGGGACACTTAATATTAGTACTGTGTTAACTCAGGTCACTGACAGAATAAGAGAATGTGAATTAATATACATTTTTCGGAAGTAAAGAAGTCTATATTATAATTCTTAATTTCTATTCATTGTCATTATGTATTAAGAACAATTCTTTACCATCTGTTTCTCCAAAAAGGTTGTTGTTGTGTCTTTCGGCTTTTCCCGGTTAGGGGTCGCCACAGCGGAACTCCGGTCCGCTAATGATTGGCAGTAGATTTTTACGTGCCGAGTTGCCAGCTCTGATGCACAACCTTCAAAAAGGTAATTATGTAAAAATGACAATAAGCCAAACTACCACATTGCTTTGCATTACATTTTAATGTGACACATTCAGCAGTCCGGTCATTTCACCATACCTTTTAACTGTTCAGATTTTTGAAGCATTCCCAGATTTTTTTCCTTGCTTTTTGTTATTTCTCATAAAATCTGTATTTTTCTGGAAAAGCACTGGTGATTGAAGTCACTGAGTAATAACAGACATGCCCTATCCTTCAGAAAATGTATGTTAACACAAAATATGTTGTTCTAGCAGATTTATGTTTATATGAGCAATATTTGAAATCTGTCACTATTTTTTTACCTTTTTCCCACTACCACCATTATTTTGAAGTCACTAGATTAGGCAGAAGTTCTATCCTTCAGAAAATGCATGCTAACAGAAATGTGATTTCTAGCAAATTTCTGTGTTTATAATAGAGCAGTATACATGTCCACCATTGATTGAAGCAGTGACAGACATTCAGAGACCACACAGACATTTGATTTTCAGACTTCTTCCTTCAGAAAATGCATGCTAACAAAAAGTGGACACGGTAACTTGTCCTGAATGTTACTGTCTTGTGTAGCAACTTTCCTCTAAGTTTATAAGAGCAGTATTTAAAATCTGTCCCCATTTTCTGGAATTTGTTGTTGTCCAGTACAGTCCACAGCACTCCCATTCCCCATCTTGGGCTGGAGCAGCCAGTCAAAAAGAAAGAGGAAGTATGTAGAAAATTTGTTTTTCACAGACTCGCAATATTAGTATGCAATTATTAATTATATAATTTATTTATTCATTCAAATAAGTCTGAATTGTGACACAGAGTTGCAAATTGTTTTTCTGCTATTAACCTAAAGTACAGGTTGCCTCTGTTTTCCAATCAGGCAGACCCACAGCAGGAACAAAAAAAAAGTAGATTGTTGGTAGGGCTCAAGTTTCGAATGTGTCCATAATTTTCAGTCCTTGGAAAAGGAGTAAGAACAAAGCCAAGCCTTTTAAAGCTTTTTTTTGTAAATGTATTTAATAGCTTGCCTTCCCAAAGAGAGTGATTAAACAAAGTAAGTCAAGCCAATAGCCAAAACAAATAAATCACTCACTATAGGTGCCAAAGGTAAAGGCCTGCAATTGCCTTCTTTGCATCATCCCCTCCGCCTGCACAGCCACAAGTCCTTGGGACGGTATACACACAAGATGACATGAAAAAGAGGCAGGAGTTATGTTGGAGTGTCTCTGATGTCTGTGTAGGATGTTTTTGCCATTTCTTCTGTTTCCCTTACAGGGGAAAAAATAAAAAGATATTCGTACAAAATATATTTTTTTATTTAGCACAAATTGCGCCCTGAACAAGATAGCACATGGGCATTTGCCCTTATTGCCCTGCCTTTGCTACACTATTGCTAAGTGCTATAGAAGTGATTGATTTTGAATGAACTGCAAAATGTAGCTTGTTTTTTCTTGTGAGTTTATCTCACATTAAACTATGAAGCACTTGGAAACTAGAGGAGTGCAGTAGGACTACCATAAGTTTGGTCCTACTTGAAAAAATAATCAATGTTTGTTAAATGTCTGCAGAGGTTTTTCATTTAGAGGAAAAATGATATACTTAATAGCCCAAAGGTATATAAAAATGGAAAACAGTACAAAATTATACTTCAGGATCTTAGAAAGAATGCTTGAGTTTCTACATTGCTCTACTGAGTAGCTACCATTTCTTTTGAAACTTTAAATGCAGAAGGTTTATGCTTTGACATAAATATTGCTAGCAGGTTAGTTATGAATATTTATTCATTTATTTGTTAACTGAATACGTGAGTGTTTTAAGGACTCTTACAGCCTTGACTTAGGCTGAAGGCAGACAAACAGATGGAAAGCAGGTTAATCACATCATGAAAAACATAGATTCAGTAACTGTTGATATTTAAACAGCCATTTCTGAAAACATTCAATGAAATGAAATTGAGACAGCAAGTTAAGTTCAAACAATACACATTTTAAGTCATCAAACAAAAAATCAAAGACAAGAAACTTGAATACAAGTTGGGATGGTAGTATCCAGACATCTAAAAACTATTATAGATTCTATATGTGATCCCATGCAGAGACATTTAGTGCATCTTATTTTACAGAACCACAGACTAAGGTGTGAAGCAGGTTGAAATAAAGTGATATTAATTACAAATAAAGTATAAAATTCAATTTATAAAAATTAAGCAGCAGAGAAATTGAAAAAATAATAACACCTAAAAGTACATCATCTGCAGCTGCTTGTGTGGTATAGAGGGATAAGGCCCCAACTATAATCCAGTTGACCTGGGTTTGATTACTGGCCTAGGCAGTGGTGGACCTGATTGAGGTAGGCTAGAATTAGCAGCATTCACTAGGTTGCTTATTCTTCAGGAAAGAAGGCAACCACAGTTTACTGCACAATTGGCATCCAGCAGAGGCTGGGCAGTGCAGCAAACCAGCACAAAGTGGCAGAGGCAAGCACCCACCAAGCAGCACATTTGCTAGTTCTAGCTGGGGTTAGAACATGCATGTAAACACATCTGGGCCAGTGGCCAGTGGTATAGCAGTTCCACTTGCGTGTATGCCAAGGAATACACCATCTCTGGGGTTTCTACCTGACTGGAGACAGTTAGGTGTCGTCCTGCTGTCAGTTGTCAAACCATCTGAGAGAAAAGCTAAGTTGTAACCTCATACTAAGAGGGCAGAGAGGGGTGCTCAACCTCGCTGGATGATGTACAATTTGGCCTCTTATTGAAAAGATCTAGTAAAAAAAAAGGTATATCATGTCACTATAAAATAATTGGAGATGTCAAACAAAATAGGGCAACAGCTCCAGTGAGATATCATTGTTGAATAGCAATCCAGATGAGGACTTTTGAAATGAAATCTGAACTAACATCTGAAAGCTTTCTGCTCTCAGTTGATATGAAAGGAATGATGTAGCACATGCATCTATTATTAAAAACAGACAGGAAATACAGTCAGAGTTATTGCAATATTAGCCAACAGTCATAAGTATCAACAGACACTGTAATAAAGCCCTAGAAGGTATGTAACTCAGATTAATCAATTTATCCATCAGCTCCCTCTCATTAGAAAGGAGCAAGACTTATCTTGCAACTGTCTGGCATTTTCAGGGATGTGCCTGATTTTGATTCAAAATTATTCCTTTGTTTTTCCTAATCCTTCCTAAACTGGCAATTTTAGGAGAAAAGATGGTAGATTGCACTTAATAAGTGACAATAATTAGAATTATAAAATCTCTTGCTTCACATTACACTACACGTTAATTCACATTCTCTTATTCTGCCAACTTTTTGTGTTTCTAGCTGGTATTTTGAAAAGTGTGTGTGATTGTCCCTGATTATTTCTGAATTTGTCTTTGATTCTGTAGGTAAGAGGTTGAGAGATATTGACCAAGTCATCATCTGACAGGAATGCTGATATCCTGCATATGATTCCTTACATTCACGCTTATTCCAATTGTCAAGGTTATGAGAAGACAGTATTAAAATCCTAATCTGACAAGAGCTCATGATCCAGAAGACAACAATGCCTTCCTCTTGTGAGTACTGCCACTTCTACACTCCTGTGAAGGCTATCACCTGGCAGTGGCTTGGGGAAACAGAAACCTGCCTCAGGACATGCCTTTGCATCACTTCACCTCCTCCAAAGGATTATGACACTGTGCATCCTATTTATTCCCTTGCCTTCTTCCCTCCCCTCAAGATGAGCATGCTCATTCTTCCTTGCCAGCTCATTCAAGCATCTGAGCCACTAACCAGACACCTGTCTCCTGGGGCATAGTCAGGGTCTTATCCTTCTATGCTATCATAGAGCAAAACCAGGAAATATTTGCCTAGTTAAAGGACAGGTGGAGCATTACTGGTCTGGATTATGCATAAAAAGTAAAAATGAAATACTGTAGGCCTGTAGGTACTTGAGAGTTTGCTTAGAACCAGCATACATTTGGCAGGAAACCAGTAACTGCTATAAACTTGACAGTGAATCAGAAGTGATATAGTATCATGCATATACATGTACATGTACATATAAATATACATGTACATGTATTATCTGGGCATCATTAACTGGCATTTTCCTTTTAGATCAAGTTATCTGTATCGTTAGTTGTATGCATTTTAGTTTCAGAGCTCAACACCTTATGTTCAACATCCCGCACTTAAATGGTTAAGCAGAAAATAAGATTGTCTGCTTTCATCAAGAGGAAGAAGCCAAGTGCTGCTCATATAATTGTGAACCATATCTTCTTCTTTACATTTTATCTTGCAACATCTAACTAGAACGTTCTATTGATAAATGTTATGCCTTTAAACAGGACCATGATTAAAAACTCATTACTGCAAGTTTCACCTCCATACCGTAATAAACTTCTCACTATTGTGAATATTAATACCAAGAACCATAGAGTTTATATAGAATATGCACCCTCATTTAGCTGTATCTAAAGATATGAGTCCATTTCTTTTGTTAAGTACTGTAATTAAAGGCACAGGTTTGTGGCAGATTCCCTAAAGGGTGGTGGCAGAACATAGAATGGAAATGATATGCTAATGAGACAGTTTTCATTATGAATTCTAATATTTTGTCTTTGATGAGTTTGACTTTGAGAAGTATGTGTCACTGAGCATAAATAAATTAAAAACTAAATAAGTAATGAAGTCAAAGGGGAAAAGCAAGACGTACGAAATGGAAAGCAACAGCTATCATGCTAGCAGTGTACTTAAACTGGAATACCACTGCCTAGTCTAGTAGTGAGATATTGCCATTTTATGCAATACTAACGATCAGGTAACTGTGCAGCATTCACAATGACATCTGTTTTGACATACTGGAATTTCTGTGATCTCAGAATGGATTACCTTGAGATTGTAGCCCATATCACATATATGGAAGACTGCAGAAGCTAAACAGTCCTTTAGAATGAGTCATTTGTGAGTTACGTCATTTGGATGGTTGATTTTGCAACTCAGTATATTAAGTGTACATTGTTGACTTCTGTATGAAGAACAAAAAAAAAAAACAGTTTAACTGCAGTTTGTGAACTTTGTAAAATGAAAAACAGTAAAATGTTCTTAGCTGAATACATTGCTCAGATTTCCAGATAGTACAAGTGTATTTAGCAGCCATGCAGATGCTTTTTCTGTAGAATCTGGTGCATAATAGCTTGTTAGCTGTTTTAGTACAGATAGAAGACAGAAGCAGATGGAGAAATAGCTTAAGGATGAGTAGCTAGATGTTTGGGGCTTGGGGCATTCTACCTATACATATGTGTAAACATGACCTACATGGAAAGACTAAAAGCCCCATCACTGTACTGTGTATTCTACAGGCTACTGAGAGGCGACTCTGATCCTGCCCTAATGAAAATGCTGCACGTCTGCAAGTCAAGTGGAACAAGAGTCACTCCCTGCAGGGATCTCAACCTAGCCTGTGGCTTCAACAGAACATGTTGGAGAGACAGATATGTCTCCCATAGATTGCTGCTCCTCTGGAGTAAACTCCCAATTCATGTGAAGCAGAGCTTCTCAGTAACCCTATTCAAGCACAATGTAGTCGACTGGATAGGAGACCGTAAATTCACCCTGGGGTGGCAGCTCTATCCCTCATGGACAGGGGTAGTCAGTGCTGATCATAGACTCGCCCTACAAATGAAGACCATCTAACCATCGTCAATTAAGGAACACAAGTAAAACATGGCTAGGCTTGCCTAGTAACCGCATATGAACCTATGAGGTTAAAGAGAGAAGCACAGACAGACACATGAAGATGCTGTTATGTACATTATTGGATGACTGGAATAATAAATCACACTGTGAACATCCCTTTCTAGTAGCTGAAAATGTTTGGTATCCCTTAGTTGTACTGTAGTGCACTCCCAGGTGATAGTTTTGGTTTCCTTATGTATTTTGTGAGGATTGTAAGCAACAACATTTATTATACATTTAGATTATGTCAAGATGTGGCTCACTAAGCTAGACATATTTAAAGGGGAGGGGATGATGGCCAAATTTATTCTACGTCAAAGCAGGTATTCCCTGTTTTAGCTGTGGCTTTAATAAGAATGGAATAGGTGATAGTCCAAGGTGTGAGTTTCTCTAACAGGACAGTTTTAAAATTATAGAACTCTCTGACCTATGCAGCCTGGGATGGAAGGAAAGGTGTCTGAGGTAAGCTTGCTTTCAGCTTGGTTAGTTAGTAAATGTGATTTCAGAGTCTTTATGGCAGTAATTAATTTTTGTAAAATATTCTGAATAGATATCAACATTTGTTCATGGAGTGCTAATGTGTTATAAACTCATTTAAGAGAAATAGAAATTTCCTTTACAATTTGGAGCTTCACCTATACGTAATTGGCTTTAAGGAGAAGAATTTAAGTGAAGTAGTGCATCAAAAGTTGGTTAAGTTTGACTTTAGAGAGGAGTTACTAGCCCTTTTATGTGGGGGCCAGCAGCAGAGAAGTTGTTGTCCTATTTTCTGGAGGGTCACAGTTGTCACTGCTGACCTCAATAAATGACAAACAAGGGCAATATGTATTGGTTAAAGCAAAACAAGAATTGTTACAACTAATAATTCTAAGATTACTGCTTATTAAATGTGATCTCTGAAGATCTTTGTAAAGGATGAAGTGATATATTAGCCTAGTAGGATGAATTAGCATTTCTTATGTGTGTTGCAAACCTAATAATAGATCTATCAGAGTTGCACAAGAAGCCAGTTCTACAAGACATCTTTAGAACAGGAAGTTTTTTCCTTAGATGCCTTAGAGTAGTGGACTTATTTGATGCTTGTAAGACAACACCAGGCCGAAGAGAGAGGAATTTTACAAATTATTTACACACAACTTACACATACACACACACACACACACACACACACATATAATATATATATATATATATATATATATATATATATATTATATATGTGTGTGTATGGTTTCACTTCAGAACGTCGAGTTACTGAAAACTCAAACTTCATATGGTCAAGACCATATGATCAAGTTTTTAGAAACTCGAAATTGTGAAGTGAAATAATAAAAAAAAAAAAAAAAGTCAAACACAATGTTTCTGCAGGGGGACAAGCCCCCCTGCACCCCACACGAGGGGTAAGCCCTGCACACACCCCCTACTTAAATATACCAACTCCGAGATCGCGCTACAATCAGGAAAAGGGAAATCTCCTGTTCCGCTCTGTATGCTGAAGCGCAGAACGGGAGATTTCCCATTTCCTCGCTATAGTGCGATCATGGAGATGGTATATTTAAGTAGGGAGGGTGCAGGGGAACTTGCTGCCCTGCAAAAACCTTATTTTCAACTAAATTAAAGTCTTTTTTTATCAAAACTTCACAATTTTGAGTTTCTGAAAACTCGACCATATGAAGTTCGAGTTTTCAGTAACTCGACATTCTGAAGTGAAGCTATATATATATATATATATATATATATATCAGGCATATTCTTGAACTGATAAGGCTATTATAAAGAAGGAGTCTTCCTACTTGGTTAAGAATCTTAATTCTTTTATGATTGCTCTTCTGATCATACCCTTCCATTTCTAAATTTGGATATGAGATTAGAGAAGTTTTTCAGGCATATGAGGCTTTTGATTCTATAGTGAGGCATACTGATGTCCCCCCCTCACTAGACTGAGTAAGGAATAGTCACTGTTAGCTGCCTTTTCGGGGCTAGGATCCATCAAGTCACACCGGCACTTGGGCCATTGAACCACAGGTACCAGTGTGACTGTCATAGCCTGTGTGGATGTTACTGAATTGATATGTACCTCACTTGACTATATGAATCGAGACATGATTGAGCTTGATGATTATGTGTCTCAGGCAGGTATGAGTCTAGCACTTAGCAGCAACCTGCCTTCTCCAAGGATGATGCCACGTTACCAAGAGAAAAATGATTGATTTTAACAATTGGCTTAGCTTATGGTGTCAGTCCAGGGAGGTACTGTATTTAACAGCCTGGGAGGATATGGTTGACAGACCATACTACTTTGCCAGGGATGGTCTGCACTTATCCCTTCTAGGCTTTCAGATATTGGCAAAGACCTTTTTCTACCCCATAGTTCCTTTTGTAGGCAATTCCCAACTGATTAACCTACCAATTTAACTGAACCTATGAAGAAATATCTGAAGGGGGTACTGCTCAGTGCCAGAATTCTTAACAAGAAACTCCACTTCCTGCAAGCCTTTCTCTCCATGAATAGTGTAGACATCTGTATAATGTTGGAGACATGGTTTAAAGTCGTTGTTAGTACCCCAGCAGTGCAAGGCTATAATGCCTTTTACATGTTTAGACCAGCTACTGCACAGGAGGGAACTAAAGGTGGAGTCTCAGTCTGTATTAAAAACAACCTCACATTCCAGACTTGTTAAAGTGTATGACCTACTGGAACTCGTACATGCGAAACTCACCATAAAAAAGATGCCATACTATATCCTTGTAGCCTATAGGCCCTCCTCCATGTCTCAGGAAACTCATACACCCTATCTCAATGTACTAGAGTCCCTCACTTTTCAATGCAGTACAATATACATGGGGGATATCAACTACCCCTCTATAGATTGGGAATCCTACACCACTTCTAATGCACAAGCCCAGCGATTCCTAAATTTTTTTAATACCAACATCCTGGAACAGTTGGTCCATTCTCCTACTTGGGCTACAAACATCCTTGAACTTGCACTCACAAATATGGGGGGGGGGGCTGATGTTCCTCATCCAGTGTAATATCATCAGATCTGAATGTAAGGCAGTATTACTTAAAATAAATATTAAATCCGTGGAACCAGTGAAACCAAAAACCTTTAGGAACTATTCAAAGGCTAACCTCTCTCTACTAAGCAACACCTTGGCTGAATTCCAAGCACCCCCAAACCCAGTAAACACCATAACATTCACTGAGCTATTTACAAAACCTCTGTACAGCCATATTGATAGCTGTATAGCACAAGCTGTGCCCATTCTTATTAAGAATGAAACAAACTCAAAAGAGAAGCCATCTTGGTGGAATCAGAGTATCAATCAGTTATACAACAAAAGAAAAAAATCTTGGCCAAGCGAAGGAGGAACAAAGCCATACATACTAACATCTCCCTAACCAATTTAAACAGGAAGATAAAGAGCTTCTCAGCCAAAGGACAACCACAGCTTGTACAGCTGTGTCCTTAACCTCAGAGGAAATACACAACAGTGCATCGAACTTATTGTAAATGACATCACCCACACTGAACTGGAGGCCATTGCCAACCTTTTGAATGGCAGTTTCAGCTCAAACCCCCCCCCCCAATATTCCAAAGGACATACCACATAATGCAATCCCCTCAACTATTACTAGGGAACAGGTCATCAATGCACTTTCCAAGGCCAAAAACACTGCATCGATGGGCCCTGATAACATCCCAGGATGTTTAATAAATATCATGAAATTTTGCCCAAGAAATGGAAGAAGGCTACATACAGTCATTCCCTTTCTCAAAGGAGGTTCAACCACTAATCTGGGTGTCTACAGGCCCACACGTCTTACCAGCCCCATATGTAAGGCCATGGAAAGAATCATCATGGATATGATAAATGAGGACATAGGTAATCTGCAAACACTGGACCCATCACAGTTCGGCTTGTTAAAGGAAGTAATGTCTATTAAATCTGGTGGACTATTTTGAGAGGGTCACCAAAGTATTGGATGATGCTAAAACTGTGCACACAGCTTATCTCACCCTGGCTAATGGTTTTGATACAATACCCCACTCAAGAATTCTAGACAAGCTCATTAATTTAGGTATAAACCTTTTTGTCACCCACTGGATAACCAGCTGGCTCACTGATAGGACCCAGGAGGTCAGAATAAGTGAGGCCACCTCCACCAAGAGACCAGTCACTAGCGGAGTCCCCCAGGGCTCGGTACTGGGTCCGCTTCTTTTTGGCATCTGTTTCTCTGAAATGGAAGCAAATGCTGAAGGTTTATGGCTGACTAAACTTGCAAATGATTGCAAGCTGGGGATTGTCATCAACTTCCCTGCAGACACTAGTGTTCTTCAAGAAGGTTTATCTCAGACTAACAAATAGTTCCAAAGGCATGGTCTTAAACTCAATGCTAAGAAATGGATAATTGTACCCTTTGGGAAGTCAACCATCCCGGCTAATTACCATGCTGATAATACACCCATAAGAGCCAACTCAGTGGTCAGGGACCTGGGTACGCACGTAGACAGTAGCCTTACCTTCAACCATCACGTGGACTCAATGGTGCGAAAATCCTTTTATGATGCACAACTTCTAAGTAAGGGCATGGCATCTAGTTCCAAAGATATTATTATCCCACTGTACTCTGCCCTTATCAAAGCAGTCATACAGTACAAGCTTTCTTTAGTATGTACCTGACCAGGCATATGGAGCAACTAGAGCAACCTCAGAGGTGCCTTACAGAAAGAATACAAGGCATAATAAACCTGCATTATGCAAAGCGCCTTAAAGCCATTTTTCTGTACTCAGTCTCCTATAGATTGCTATGGGATGATCTATAGGTTCATAGGTTCATAGGTTGATACTAGGCTACCTGCCCTAGGGCATTTATAAGCCTAGCCAGAGTATGTTTGGCTTTCGCCACCCTTTTAGATTAGTTGACTGTGCCTCTGTATAGTAGGTCACAGAAGGTAGCCCTTTTACAGTTAGTTTACTGTACCTCTGTCAAGCAGGGACACAGAAGAGATCCCAGGGGTAAACTTATGACCTCCCATCCACTCGTCAAGATTTCTCTTGAAGAGGGTCAGTGAGGGGCTCTGCCTAACATGGATTGGTAGCCTCTGGGATATGAATCTGTCCCTCCAGCATGTCCTACTTATTTCTCTGCTGAGGTTCATGTCCCTGGAGCGTGTAGCTCTAAGGGATTTGGATTTCCTGAGGTGAAGCATGTCCATTAATTCTGGGTTGGATATGGCTTTATACGTCAGACACAGATCGCCTCTGAGTAGGCGGTATGCAACTGAGTAGAGCTGGAGTTTCTTTAGCCGAGCTGCATAGGGCATCTGTTTGAGCCCCTTGATCCTCTTGGTGAGGTACTTTTGGGGTCTTTCCAGTTGCTGCAGGTGTCGGGTAAGGTACATCCCAAATGGGGCATTGTATTCAATTATGGGCCTGATAAGTGATGAGTAGAGGGGCACAATGACCTCTCTTGATCTAGATGTGAATCCTTTCATGATAAGGTGGGCTATATAGAAGGTCTTTCTAACCACTTTGGCAACGTGATTGCCAAAGGAGAGATTGCTATCTACTTGGGTCCCCAAGTCCCTAATTACTTCTTCCGTACTTAATGGATTACCGCCTATGTGGTAATTTGTGGGCACTTTGTTTTTCCCAAAGGGGATGACTATGCACTTTTTGGCATTTAGCTGTAGGCCATGGCTCTGGCTCCAGTTATCCAACTCTGTGAGACTCTTTTGGAAGATGCTTGTGTAACCTGGAGAGTCGATTACGGCACCCAGTTTGCAGTACGCCATAGTCCACCAGTGTTAGCCTGTACCTCTGAGAAATATATACCGAACAAGAGAGGTCCCAGGACTGAGCCTTGTGGGACGCCACTTGTAACTGGTTTAGAGTCTGACATGGCACCTGCTATTCTGACCATGTGGGTTCTATCCCTGAGCCAGTTTGCAACCCATCTTGTGACACAGGGGTTGATATTTAAGCTGGTGAGCTTATTTATGATGCCCGAGTGGGGTATTGTGTCAAAGGCTTTTGCAAGGTCCAGGTAGGCTGTGTGGACTACCTTCCCTTCATCTATGGGTTTGGTAACTGTTTCAAAGAAGTCGACCAGGTTCAAGAGGCAAGATCTGCCCTTAACAAAGCCGAATTGGGTAGGGTCTAGTGTCTGGAGGTTCCCAATGTCTTTGTTCATGATTTCCATGATGATACGCTCCATAGCTTTGCAGACCAGGCTAATTAGGCTTATAGGGCAATAGTTTCCGGGGTCTGTTGTGGCACCACCTTTGTGGAGTGGGACCACTGTTGCTGTACGCCATTCCTTGGGTACATATCCTGTAGTAAAGCTGAGATTGAACAGTGACTTTATATGAGGGTTTAGTTCTTCTTGGAGCTCGTGTAAGACGCAGCCCGGGACACCGTCTGGTCCCATTGATGCTGTGTTTTTTGCTTTGAAGAGGGCAGCTCTCACCTGTGCATCTGTGATCTCAGGAAGGCTACACTCTGTTGGGATAGACATTTGCTCTCTTGGGTGGGGGGGAGTTTGCACTGAACCTTTCCGCTAGGATGTTGGCAATGTCTGTGGGTTCAGTGTATTTTTTTGTCATTTTGTACTAACTCAGAGCATATCTGGGAGTTGCCTCCCAGGTTTCTGACATAACTAAAGAAGGCCTTGTGATTATCTTTAGTGTCTTGTGAAATTTTTCTTTCGGAGCTGGCCTTAGATGATTTTATGAGGGATCGTAGTTCCTTGCTAGTACTGATCAGAGACGCCTTCCCTTTTTGGGATTTTGCTCTATCATGTAGTAGCTTTCTTCTTCTGTTGTATAGCTTATTTATGGCTGGGGTCTACCAGACAGGTCTCCTGCCTTTGGAGGAGTGAGTCTTGGTTTTATTTGGGATAGCATGCTCCATGCATTCCTGTAGGTGCCCATAGAATGCTTTTGTAAAGGATTCTGCATTTTGGGCCGTATTTTTCACTGGCCCGGGGGCTTTGAAGGATTCCACCTCGGCTTTGAGAAGTGTGAAGTTTGCTTTTGAGAAGTTCTTCACCGTGGTTTCCTTGGCTAGGGGTGGGGATGGAATATGGATGTCTAGTGAGATTAGTTTATGGTCTGATCTTACCAATGAGGGGTATACCTCTGGTGTGGAACATAGAGACCCCATGTTGGTGATGACCAGATCCAATATGTTTTCCCCTCTTGTGGGAGTGGTGACCAGTTGTTCCATAGCATTTGAGTTTCCTACATATTTGTTAGTCAAAGAGTACCAAAAATACAGTGTCTAGGGACTTGAATTTTGTCTGTGACTTAAACAGAACATGCTGAAGAAACAGATATGTGTCCCAGATACTGCCCCTATTATGAAACAGGCTTCCTATCCCTGTGAAGCTGAGTTTGTCTATTAAACAGTTTAAGTGCAACCTAGACCAGTGGATGGGGAACAGGAAATTTACACCGGGCCCTGTACCCATGTCCCTTATGGACAGAGGTAGCTTACAAATGCGTGGCCCTCAATGTCCTGTTTGGATACAGGACATCATTATTGTTTCAGGAAAACTTGACTAGGCTTAGAAAGGCCCCGGGGTTATTAGCATAGTAACAATCTATGAATCTATGTAACATAGTATATAATAAAAATATAACAGTTTAATGACTGTTTCTAGTTAGAGAAAGGGAATGGGAAAATAAGAGTGGAGCAGCTGAGAAAGAACCTTTAGGAGGACTGGGATGGAAAGAATGGCACTTTTCAGGAGATGCACATTCAACTTTCTGAATTAAAGTCAGCAGAGACTACGGCAGCTATGATAATGTGACAGGATTGGTTACACATACCCCACATTTTAAAATTACAAGGCAATTTTGTGAAGGGAATGGAAGTAAGTAGAATGGCAATTTAGGCTATATTAAATACAAAAAATGCAGTTTAAAAAGAATGCCCTTAGGCGTACACATTTTGAAAGCTTATCCTCATTTCAGTGGTTACTTATTCTTCAGCTGAGACAGATGAAAGCAAGAGAGTATTATAATTAAGTTAGTAGGGAAGAGTAGACAGACAGTGTTAGTAAAACTATGAGACAGCAGAAACATTTAAAAAGTATTATACAGATGTGGGTACTGTGCAGGTGTACATAGTCTTACGTATGCATTTTCACTGCGCTGTTGGTCCAGAGTTTTAAGTGCGTAAATTTAATGCTGCAATGAGTTTCACCAAAATGTTTTGTATTGTTTGAGCTAGAGGTGCACTTTTCAGGATTTTCCCCCTTTTCTTCACTGTAGTTGGACATAGAGTTGATGTATATAACTTTGGCGGGGGAGGGGGAGCTTGCCCCTCTGCAAAAAAAAAATATTTTTTTTAAGGGTTTTTTTTGGCTCACTGCTTTTGATATTTAATTTTTCGGTAAAAGGTGATTTGAAAAGGTGATCATTGAAGTCCTTTAGGTAAACCATGTTAATGAAGAATAAAATAAGAACTCAGTAGAACCATTTTCTATATTGGAATGACAGGAAACATTTTAGAGTCTGAAATTGCTTTCCTTTAGAAATGTATGATGTGGGTAGCGAAGGACTGCTGAGGTGGATGTTGGAAGTGTTTAATAAAGGTATGGAGACAGGGATAACCCCAAATACTTGGAAAGAGGCAGTCATCTTACTTATTCCCAAGTCTGTGAAGGACCCAGTACACCCATCATCATTTAGACCTCTATCTATATTAAATTATGTATTACAAGATATCTGTGTAGATTATGCGTGAAAGACTGAAACCTTAAAACACATAATACTGCAATAAAAGCAACCAAAAGTCAATTTTAACCAATAATGAAACCTTCTACTCCTCAGCAATACAGCCCCTAGTGGAACATAACCACAATAAAACACACATTTAAATGCACTCTCAGTTACATAAATCCCTCCCAAACAATCAACAAAAAACAATAAAATCTGGCAAGCTGTTATTAAATGAAATTGATTATCCTTTGTCTTTGATTTTATTGATTTTCTCATTTTTTTCTACAAATGGGTTGTGGATGGGTTTAACTAAATGAGAATTTATTTAAAAGTTTGTGTTGCACTGCGGTTGTCTCCCATTTAAGATTGTATTAGAGAGGTGCCAGAAGGCTTCATTAAAGATTATAGTGGACTTTTTGTTAACATTAGTATTATTAGTCAAAATATGGCAAACAGGACCATCAAGTAGAAAAGTTAAAATAACTCCAGCCAGCAGAGTACACTAAGCCAAAAGGTTTATTCAAAATATAGCACAACTACCATTCATAAGTGCTTTCATCTCCAAGTAAGAGTCTCTTGTTTGGAGACGAAAGCGCTTATGAGTGGTGGTTGTGCTATATTTTGAATAAACCTTTTGGCTTAGTGTACTCTGCTGGATGGAGTTGTTTACATTTTTTTACTGTTAGTATTATTAAGATTGCAACCTTATTCACCCTCTTTAATAAATCCTGATAATTTTGCCTTTGTCTTTGTTTTAGATTGCCAGTACAATAAAAACATTACGTTGATTCAGGATGGCCAAGTGTAGGGTAAACTACTACCAATTCCATGCACAGATGAATGGGTGTATCATTTCTGAGTTTTACAGAAAATTGACCTGGGAAATTTATTGAATTATTAAGAAATATCTTTTTGATTCCCAGTCATCTTATCAAAACAGAAGAAAAATACATGGGTGCCCATTTTTCCCCTGCTGTATGCCCTGTGCATGCAATTATTAATTGAAAGATTAAGAGAATTTCCTATAAGAGTATACAGTTATGCTGGGGAAGAAAGAAAATTGTGTCTTTCTATTGATGGGATTATTTTTTCCTTAGAAATCCCAGAACAAGACATATGTAGGCTATTTTACTTTATTGTGTAGCTTGGAGAGTTTTCTGGCTACAGAATGACTAAATAAATCAAAAGGCCATGGAGCAGCAATTAAATTTGCTCCTTCTCAAAGGTTGTTAATTTATAATCCACATCTTTGGATTCGTGAAGGAGAAAAACATTTGGGGATATGAAATACTATGGCATTGACAAAGTCAGTCAGTATCTCAAGGTTAACTTGTTAACACAGAAGAGGGAGTTATACTTTTTATTTGACTCCATCCAATGTTTTAGCTGGCTATCAGCTGCTTGATGCTGCTGAAATTGTCCCCAACTTTAAGTACCCCCTGTACTACCTCCCACCGTGGCATTTTGTGTGTTGGAAAGGTGAGGTGCAAGGAGTGGAGCAACACAGGAGAGTCATATATGCTGTCGGTGTATACCAGGGATTTTTGTTATGGCTTATCTGGGCAGAACTGTTTAACATCACATGTATCATCATACTTAGTATCAGTTAGCTCCAGGCCCCTGGGTCCTGAATTCAACAACTGTCTTCCATGAGGTTATGGCATTATCCCCCTCACGGGGGGGGGGGGGGTGTTAGATCACGGACAAAAAAAATCCTCCCTCCCAGAATGGGTAAACTGATGTTTGCTGCTGTTTCCCACCCCATCCCCTACCTGATTTTTCTGGAGTTCAAGCTCTTAGTTAAACTCAGCCAGTCATGGCTCCATTCCAGTATGCCATGGAGACAGGTGAAGAAGATTATTCATGAAATGGGAAAAAAAACTTTTTTTTCAACTAGATAGGAGGTTGATTTCTTCTCAAATGTCTATCTTACTTATGTATTGTATTATTTTCAGGAAATCCCACAGTTCCCCAGTTCAGGTTTTGAAAGACTGTCTAAAGCAGTGGTCCCCAACCACCAGGCCACGGACTGGTACTAGGACGTAGATCATTTGGTACCAGGCCGCACAGAAAGGATAAAAAAAATGTTATATTGGGAGCCCGACTGTTCAGAAAAAAAGTGTATGCATGTGTATGAGTGTGTTTATGTTTCTTTCTGCATGTGTGAGTGAATACATGCATGAAAGCAGAACGCATGTGTGTATAAAAGTAAAAGAGGCTGTGTATGTGTGTATGAGAGAGCATGAACAGTGAGATTAATTGAGCCGTTATTTTTCACTCACTAAGCAGCGCTTTTGCTGTTTAGCAGGAGTAAAATAAAATTAAATGAAACTGAAAAAGTGTGTGTGTGTGTGTGTGTGTGTGTGTGTGTTTGTGTGTGTGTATGTGTTTCTATCTGCGTGTGTGAGTGAATGTGTGCACAAAAGCAGAAGAGACTGTGTGTGTGTGTGTGTATGTGTGTGTGTGTGTGTGTGTGTGCGCGCGCGAGACAAAGAGTGAGTTATTCCTGACAGCAGCAGCATCAGTTAAGAGATTTGCATACCGCTCAACTATACCTCTCAACCTCTCCACACAAGAAATCTGGACAGAGCCACAAATAACGGGGGACAAATGACCAAAAGTAAGGACAGATTTAAATATTGCTCTTATAAACTTAGAAAGTTGCTAGGCAACAGTCCATTAGCATGTATTGTCTGAACAATATGAAGTCTGTAACTCAGATGTCTGTAATTATTTAATGACTTCATCCCTAGTCATTTACCAGAAAACTACACATTTTATGAGGATGGGACCAATTACAAGCGCCAACAATCTGGACAGTTGAATGGTATGCTCTGTTGACTCAACTCAAGATATCTGGATAAACTTAAAATAAACAGGGGACAAAGGCTCAAAATAGGCACATGTTTTACTTGATTATTAGAATTTGTGTTAGCATACATTTTCTGAAACAGAGGTATGCTTGAGAGAGTGAGTAAAGAGGTTTGTATACTTCTGGACCTTTCAGCTGAAGAAATCTGGATGAAGCTTAAAATAAAGTGCTAACAAAGGCATAAAAATAGGAACTTAATTTAATTACTGCTCTTATAAAAATTACAAACTTGCTTAAATAAAAATATTTGTGTTAGTATGAATTTTCTGAAGAAAATAGTCTGAAACCTCAAATGTATGCCATTATTTAGTAACTTCAATCTCCAATGATGTCAAAAACCAAACATTTTATGAGTAAGGGACCAAAAAATAAAGTAAATGCCTGGATATTTTTTTAAGTGTTATATTTTGGATGCTTCTCCAACACCATTTACATATACTATAGCAACTTTGAAACATTAAGCAGAGGAACGATTTTACATCAAAAATATATGAAAAAATATAGTAGTTAAAAACAATAAGTAAGTAGAACACAACAATTTTGCAGAGAGCCCTTTCTCTAAGCGCAGAAATGCCCTCCAGGGTGTGTGGTAATGTGTAATTAATGCCCTTCCAGGGGTGTACAGGCCCTCCAGCTGGCATTATTGCTTGCTTATCCATGAGCGATGGTTGGTCCCTGGAAAATTGCCTTACATGAAATCGGTCC